>NC_069657.1:132913825-133216856 GCF_027244095.1 Hemicordylus capensis
TGGCCCAGCAGCAGCTAGCCCGCCTAAGTACCCCTCCCCTAAAATGAGGTTAGCAGAATGCGCTAACCCCATTTCCGTGATCATGAGTTGGTGCAGCTCTGCACTGCTGCGACTCACAAGGAGACTCCCTACCAGGAGGCTAAAACAAGCCTCCCAGCATTGGGGGTCTCCCAAGAATGCCCCATGCACTTGAGTGGGGCATCCTGGAACTTCTGGGGGGCCAGGTGGCCCCCGTTGCCCGCTGCCCCTACTGGCTCCATGACAGAGCCGGTAGTTGTGTGGACGTCTGATTTGGCCGCCCAGGGCTCGATGACTGCTCATGTGTGGGGAGAGCAGGCTTTACCCACTTTCCCCACCAAACCCCTCCCGGCTCTACACACCAATTGTGTGTAGAGTCTCAAAGTCTATCAACATGATTAGACAGACACCCATTGCATACAGAAGCACTACCATACAGAAACACTACCATGTGTTTTCTAAATGCCTCCATAGTGCTTGAATCTGTATTCAGCCTCCCAATCCTACCCCACCTATCAAAAAAGGCCAAGAATGAGAAAGACCTTCCCTAAGTACATGGATGAATTGCTCAGGAGTTGATAAAACCATCTCACTTCTAGCATGCCTAATAGCATAGTCACACAGGGCCAGCTTTCCCACAATGAGTTCACCCACAACCCACTGTATCTTCTTCAGGATGGAAGTTGTTCCTTATATTCAACTCAAATGTAATTTAAACCAATAGCTTTTTATCTAGTAGATATAGTAAGCAGTTGCCCTTACTCTCTTTCCAGTTTTAGTTTAAATGTTTAGATCCCAATTTACCACTAAATAAGCAGAAGCCCTTCAATTCACGGAAAGAGAGTTGAACACATGGGAGATGTCTTCCTATGAATAGAAGGCGCTTCTGATCACAGAATAGTAACTTAAGATCCAGTCCAGTGTTTGGGAGCAACAGATGTGCCTTAATCTTCTTTTTGTTGGTGGTTGTTTCAAGTTCTACTTCCTAGGAGTGTTCTCCTGTATTTTAACTTCCTCATAACTCTTCAACAATCTTTTTATCATACTTAGACCTGTCTAAATCCTTTCCAATTTGTCAACATTATCCTAAAACTAAAATGGTCCTATAAAAACTGGATAGATAGGAAATGAGAGAACCCATGCCCCTGATACAATGCTACAATCCAAAATTGTGTTCTGCTCTGTAATACTCACAGTTGTGAACTTACTAAATCATTCCTGGCAATACTATTACATAGCCAATTATCTCTCACCTTATATCTGTAACGTTAGATATTTCTCATAATTTAGAACTTAATTCTCAAAACTGATCCACCACACTTCATTGATGCGCACTGAAAACTGAATTACCCATCCTCAGCAACTGCTCTTGCTCAAACCCTTCTTGGCAGTAGTGCTAATTTTATCATACTTCCATCAGCATGTACACTATTGGAAGCTGTATAAATTCCAGTAGCTACATTCTCCAAAGGAATGGATGGAGGAGGGGAAAAGGTTTTCATACAACTAAGCACATTGGTGAGTTCCAAGTACTATTCAAGCAGGGCAAATGGTCAGTCTAACCATCTATAGCTCTGGCAGCTTTAACATGTGCAGCTACAGAACCCCTAAGCCAGCTAAATAGGCTCAAGAAAAATAATAATTAAATCAGACATTTTGCACAGTTCAGACTCCACCACCATCCATTATATTTCTAGAAAAGAAACAAGAACCAAAGACAACACCATGTACACGGTACCTTGTTGGGACTGTACAAGCAAGACAGGTCCATCCCAAAGGATTACCGATGTTCTGGGTAAACTCATCTCAGCTAGCTGTTCCCCTCCTGCCTTCTGTAGCACAGCTCTCTTGCTCAGTCTTGCACAGTCTGAGTGCTGAGTCCTGATTCATGGTTTCAGGCTCCAGCCAGGAATGCAGCCATTGAAAACTCAGAACTATTTTTACTCTTGACCAGCCGCAGCCTCTCCATTCTATAAAGACTTCTAAAGATAAAACCATTCCCAGTTAGTTAAGGGTGTGTTTCTAGGGACCTATGGTTCTCTGGCATTCACTGCAGCTTTTAAACCACACAGTTGCTAACAGGAAAGAGTGGGCTTACACCATAGCATTATTGTTAGCAGTCAGAAGTCAAGCATTTGATCTATGCTTGATCTATGCAATTAAAAAAAACAAAACCTGATAAGTGAAATATAGTTAATCCTTTTTTTTTATTTTTAGGTACAGCATCTCCAAAACAAGAACCTTCATTTCATATACACACTTAAATTTTTAAAAAGCTATCTACATTTTTTCCTCCAGCTAAACTATAAAAATAAAAGGAAAGTTACTCTCATCTGACATGCACAGTCTGCAATATAAAGTTGCAAAGCATTGCTAAAAAAACCCCTAATATTGCATATGTTTGGTTTGGGCTATCCAGGATCAAGCCTGGCCCAGGCCAAACTGACACCTGAAACCACATGTGAGCTACCAACCTGGCACCTGCACTGTGTGGAGAGCATCCCATTCCTTTCCCTCAGTCTACCCTGATCCTTTCAGGCATGTAAAATACATTATGCACAGTTCCTCCCCCACTCCAGATCTTCCCCTCCATGATGCAGAACATGTCATGAGCCAATTCTGCCTCACCTCAATGTTCCCTCTTCCCCTTATCTGGGTAATGGTGATGGCAACAAGTGCTGCTGTAAAGCTCCTCCACCCACTCATTCCATCTTACTTTCTGTCTTTTGAAAAGGCAGAGGGTTGGGAATAGAGCAGAAGTGTGGAGGAGCAGAGTGGTGGGCAGGAGCAGCAGCAGTGGCAGTAATACCCCCAAGTAGGATAGGGCAGTGGTGGGGCAGTCAGTGAGGTGGACCAGAATGGTGAGAACAGGATGCTGACCACATCATCCCTTGATCTATCTCTTGAAGCAGCTGCCTCACCAAGCTTCATTCGTGAGCCAGCCCTGCGTGTTTTAGAAAGGTATTTGACCGCCTTATTAATCATAAATGGGTTAATGCACTGGAAGAAAGAGATCAGATACCCAAAGCAAACTTTCACAATATATATAAGGTAGGCTCCAACATAAAAGTTGGACAGCCTCATGCTGAAATAGTGGCCATTAATTATCTAGAAAAATACCAATGGACTCAACAGACCCAATCATGTAAATATAATAATACTGGATTCGAAAAAATAAAGCACTATACAAAAAGAAATATGAATGGTGTGGAATTGGAGGAGTAACTAAACAATTTATGTGAGAACTCTTATATGATACTGTACTTTAAAAGTGTGTGTGTGTGTGTGTGTGTGTGTGTGTGTGTGTGTGTGTGTAATGTCTATAACTCCAGGAGTAGTACTACTAGGTTTTACTAGGTTTGGTTTCTTTTGGACAGATAAGGAGGAAGTGGGGATTGAGGTGTCTTTAGAATATTTGCATATACAAACAGGGCATACATAATAAAAAGTTACTCCTACAAGAAAGCACACCTGCTAGGCACATCCATTCCTCATAAAGAAGACCTGAACCACAAGGTACCTTTAACCAACTCATAGATCTCATTGTACCTCTCCTCCCCCAACCCACCCTACCTACCTACCTACCACACACACACACACACACACACACACACACTCTTACACTTCTCAGCTGTAGATGTGTGACCTTTTCCAAGTGCTGATGACTATCTCCTTCAAAACCCTCAAGGGAGATCTCCAGCTACCAGAAAACCACCTCCTGACATTTTCTCCCATTGATGAAACATCAGCCAACCATCACAGGCTAACAAATGAATAATCAGCCAGCAGCTGTACGAATATTATAGAACAAAGAAACAGAAAATGAATAGGTTTGTGGACAACACAAGCTCTATTGAATGGGCTGAAATCCCTGAAGGCGGCATGCACCCCAAATGCAGAGGGTGTAAAACAAAACTATCTCCCCAGCATGCATTGTAGTTCCTGAAAGGCCCAATAATGAATTCTTCTTATCAACAGATACACACATTCCATGCAGTAGAATGGATCCAAATCTGACTATAAAGGCCCATACTTTATGTTGCATAGAGGCACTGAATTCGGCAGTAGTCACATAAAAAAGGATTTCTGCTGAGATCCAGAGAGTCACATAGACCTATGCCTGCTTCACACATTTCCCCTAATGAGTGTGCAATATGATGTTATTTGGCTCAATAGATTTATTTTTTTTCATGCAGCGTTAGTCTAGGGTTTTTTTTTTCTGCGAAGAGATATATACAATCATCTATTAAAATCATGACAAAGTAGTCACTTTATGAGTTTTTAAGCTACGGAGCAGGACAATCCCCAACCGCATATACATACAGCAGAAGAGACACTTGTGATTTTTGTACATGCATGCACTTTTCCCTGCTCCTCTGCATGCAAGATGTAATATGCAAAGCAAGCACCCATTAAAGAGAACTCTGAATGCTCTAAGTGAATTGCAATAAGAAACTTCTTATGAAAAGCTCCACGTAATTTACAAGAGCTGCCAAAGTTCAAGCAATCTGAAGTCATACCCTCAGGCCTGGAAGCCCTTACAACTAATCTGTAGGGTACAGGTGTAGCTACACAAAGGTGACTGGAAGACAGTATGAGGATGTTCTAGGGCACTATCATTAATTCACACATCCCAGATCTGAGTTCTGGTATGGAAAACAGGTTATGGGACTAAGACCTGGCTCAAGTCAAATTTTATTTCCCTATTTATGTATTATATTTTCAGGCCACATAGGAAGCTGCCTTATATAGATTCAGACCATTGATCCAACTAGCTCAGTATTGTCTACACTGACTGGCAGGTGGCTCTCCAAAGTTTCAGGCAGGAGCCTTACCTGGAGATACTCAGGATTGAACCTGGGACCTTCTGCATGCAAAGCAGATGCGGTATCACTGGGCTATCCCCAAACACTGGTTTCCAAAGCAACTCACAGGAAATTAAAATACAATACAATACAAAACCCTGCTGGGGGAAGGAGGTTCTCAGGTGGGCCTGAGTCCAGGCATGATAGAAGGATGCCTGGCTGCTGCCTCTGAAGGAGGGGAGAAGTCAAGAGATGGTGCAGCATGGCAGAAAGACATAAGAAGTTCCATTTTCAAATATAACCTCAGCCATGAAATAACTAGCTGGCCACAGGAACATCAATTATCTTCCAGTTTCAGCCCTGTCCCACTGCCGCCTCGTCATCTGAACTAGCAATGGGCAACCTTGAGCTTAGAAAAAGCTCGGAAAATAATTTAGTTATGAGCCCTTTCATGCCTCTGAGGTCATCAACTGAGAGCACAATGGCATCTGAATCCCTCTTCTTAACTCTCCCCACCACAAGTCAACAAACCCCCTGTCAGGTGACTGCAGTTGTAAAGAGATGTTAAACAGGGCCGCACAACTCTGGCCCCCTAGTTGTTTTGGGACTACAACTCCCATCATCCCCAGCCACAGTGGTGAATAGTCAGGGATAATGAGAGTTGTACTCTAACAACTACAGGAGGGCCACAGCTATGTAGCCCTGCTGTAAAATGTAAAAGCTCTTCACTGGTTTCTAATGGAGCAATTCTATCCTTGAGTTACATCCACTGGATGGGGTAGGATTGCTTCTGAATTCTCTTCTGTTAGTGGAGCAAAGCAATGCATCATTGCACTGAAACGCCATCTTTAAACCGGCTGGATACTCAGAACAAGGGGCAGTGTTGTGCAGAAGTCAGTTCCTACATGCATCAGTGTGATTGTTGCATCTCCGAAAGAGGTGGTGGTATAATGTCAATGGAGAGTCCCAGGTGACTGCTTCTTTACTCACTCTACCCAGCCATGTTGGAGGGCAGGATTCCAACTACCTCTGCAACCAATCACAGCACAGCATAGCCCAAGGGCACACAGCCTATATAGTTCCTTGCTGCCTCTTATACTTGGAAATGCTTTTCAGAATATCATGCCTCTCCCCTTTTGTCCTTCAAACTCCTTCTCAAAACACACCTTTTTGGGGGAAGTCTGACATTACTTCTGTCCTTGGTGAAGCCCAAGCCCTTCACTGCATTCATTGCTAGTGCTGAGCAAAGACCCATGATGTGTTCCTCAAGATCAGAGTCAGCAGAACAAATGGAAAAAAAGAAACAGAATTCTAGTGTAGTTCATTGCAGTGAATGAGTGAGTATGCAACTGCTATTATTCAAAGCCCCTGGAGGCTCATGGATCCAGGTAGATTCCTGATGGCTCTGGTGGGGATTCCTGCTAACTGGGTAAATGATCCTGCCAAGGCCTTGGTTGATCTCTGGAGTAAGGAAATGTCTAGGGCCATTAATCCAATCCCACCCGAGCATCTTCTCCCCAACTGCAGAGCCCAAGAAGCTCCTACGTTTATCAAGGAACCATAAGCATGGAGAGGCTGGGGAGATGTCCAGAGTGACAGTCAAGGAAAACGTATGCCAAATCTGACCATACCCAGGCTTGAGCTCATTTTTGGGATGGCTGTGAAGAGTTACTTGTTTGCCCCCATTGTGTTCACTGAGAGCCATCCAATGGAGCTCTTTTGGACAGTTCTTAGTACATCTTGGCCCTTCTGTTGTTCTGGAAAATACTTCTGTAGCCTGTCGTGACCAGTTTTCAAAGCACTTCAGGGATAAAACCACTCACAATTGCCATGACTTAGGCTCCACATTGACAGTTCCAAGAGACACTGACATGTCCTGTCTGGAATTCTTTTCAGACTGTTTTGCCTAATGATGTGGACAGGATCCTTGGGAGTGTGAGAGGGTCTGCTTGTGTGCTCAACCCTCACCACGCCTGACTGGTGAAGGCACCTCTGGGGAGAGGGCAACTGGCCAACTGGGCCATGGGGATGCTTTGTTGGTGCTTTTATTTTGGGTGATGAGGTGTGTGTGTGCGCCACTGAGTCTGAAACAGGCAGTGCTCCAACCCACATTTAAGCAGCCTTCCCTTGATGCAATTATTTGTGACAATTATTGGTCAGTCTCTACCATTCTAGGGAATTCTCTACCAGTCTCTACCATTCTCTACCAGTCTCTACCATTCTAGTGCTTAAGTATGTAATGGCATCACACCTCCAGGGATTCCTGCATGAAGCTAACTATCTTGTCCCTTTTCATTCTGGCTTCCTATTGAGAGGTAATAAGGGGTATGACTATATTATGATGGTGCAAGAATTGGCGCAGTTGTCACTGGTGTAGCAGGACCATAGGATTGGCTTGTAAAACTAGAGCTATATTATTGACTAACACTGGTGCAGGATAAGCAATAGTGCATTAATCTAATTTTCCCCCTCTTCTGTTCTATTTTAACATTTATAATAGGATATCAAAAGGTATACTCAAATTTAAAAATCTATAGCTTTCAGCACTATATTTAACGGATTTAACAAATTATGGTTACTTCCAAGGGCTAATGGGAGTGGGGCTGGAGGGGTATTCAAATTTCTACTGTTGACAATTTACCATCACCTTACTGAACTGTATCAATCATTTTATATTAATATTGGATTAACATATTACCTGAACCTTAATAGTTGCCTTGTATTAGTTACAGTGAAAATTCTTCAATAAAATGTTAACAATAAAAATGGTCAGGTTTCAAAAGCAATAGTGCAGTCTGGGATAATTCTAGGATGACACTTATTTGAGATTTTCTCCCTAAAGAGGCATAATTAAAATCAAATTAAGTCTGTACTCCTAAGTATGTTGTTAGGAAGTAAGCCTCATCGAAGAAAATTGAATTCATTTTTAAGTAAACATGTTTAGGATAGGCTATTAGGACATTTACCCACACTTATCCACAGGAATATGTGAGAAAAGAGATGGGGAAACAAAAAGAGATGCTTCCAAAGAAGCAATTTTGTTCTCCAAGGAATTGGTTTCTAATTCCTTTTGTGTTTCCTTTTGCACACAAATGAAAATGAACATAGAAAACACCTCACATATAGGTATTTGCTCTTCATTTCTTCTATGAGAAAGCAACCTTCAGTTCAGCATCTCCAACTAGCTCTTCCCTGATTTCTATAGTCCTCAGGGATAATATGTGGATTTATAAGATCTGCAACCAGATTCTTATAGTTTGTGAGCATATTATTGACAAACAAAGAATAGCAGGTGCTATTTTGTCCATAATCCTGGACAAAAATATCCCAAAATATAATCCAAATCCTTTTGCCCAGAATGTTTCCTCTAAAGTACTGAGTTTTGGGTTGGATCTTAACTTGTGTGAAGAAGGAGCCTGCACTTGATTTCCAGGGATTCACATCTTTCCCTGCAGTATCCTAAAATCCCATCCCACCCCATTCCTGGGGGGGGAGGTCTCCTTCAATACTTGAAGGAGGTTTTCTGGAGGGGCACAGGGGCTGCTATAGGAAGGAGGGGGCAGTGAAGATTCCTGGACAAATTTGTTCTGCTCATACACACCATTGTCACTAGTATTTCCAACATAGTAGAATTCAGACCCAAGGCGTGATTATGTTATACTAAATGTAAACAAAACATAAACAAAACCTCAGTTTGTACCAGTTGTGCTTAAAAGACCATTTCCCAGCAGGAATTAGTTCTACTGATCAAAATAGCTCTTGCTGTTGCTATAGCTTGTTGTTTCCATCATTCCTGGTAGATTGGTCATTGACTATGGATATCTGAACCAGACATACAGACGGCTGAAACAAAAGTTGCAAATGTTCACCAGCACTCCTAACAGCTTTACATAATTAAGGATTAAGACTCAGATTTTTTTTTCTATGCACCAAAATGTTTGTTGCTATTGAACATCTGAGTTGGCAATATATCAAATAATTCTGTCACAGCAAGAAACATTCAATACCATTAAATGCAAGAAAGCTAGCATGAAACATTCAGTATGAAAACTCATCTCAAATATCCAAAATGCTGATATTGCATAATGTTAATGCTTTACTTTATCATTCTATATCAAAAATACCAAGCACTGTAATGTTCAACAGAAACTGAAATTTGCATACGAATGTCTTGAGCAACCCCCTCCTTCGCTCAGTGGTTTTGCTTGATCTGCTCCCAAAACTGGATCAATGCTGCCTATTCTACATTATCTCAGTCTTTTAGACTTGTTTCCTGCCTTCAATTACCTACATTAGTGATAGACAACCTGCAATTCTCAAGTCCAGTCTGTCTGCCAAGGGCCTCTGCTCTCTCTAGCATAGTCCTTCACCACAAAGACTCCCCATCATTGCTGTGTGCTCAGCTACTTGCTTCCAAACTAAGACAAAGAGCTTTTGAGCTTCCGCCACCCTCAGAGTGAACTGCAACAGAAGTCAGAATTCTTCACTAGTGCACCTTCACTCCTCACATCTCTGTGTGAGGCAAGATAGCAAACACAATTCAGCAGCTGAGATTAACAACAAGAAGAGGCTCTGCTGTTGTTCACACTGCAGAGGAGAGGGTAAGACTGCCCTTTGCTTTCATTTTGGCTTAAGCAAGAGAAGCCACAGGCACTGGGAGAGGGAGATCAAAGTAGGGACCACAGTACGAAGGGAGGGAGATTTAATCTTTTCCCTGTGTAAGGTTGGCATATTCCAGCTCTAGGTACCCTAATTTGCATACCATGTAAATTGACTTGCAGATAATTTGCATATTATGCAAATTAGCAGGTGCACTTTCTAGCTGACTTGTATTTGCTCTCGATATCTACCAACAATAGTTGGGGAAAATATCTTTGCCTGACTATTCTCCTTGACATATTAACAGTAGCAATAGAACAAAAATACACAGCTTTTCAGTTAAGGTTTCAATTCTGTACATACTTACTTGAGAGAAGATCTGATTGAAACCAACAATGCTTACTTCTAAGTAGGCATGTAGGCATGCACAAAATGTAAAGTCAAAGTCCTTAAACATTACAATGCACACCCTGGTAGGCAGGCAGTGATTTACATAAAAAGTAAGCTATCCTCTCAACTGCCTGATGGAGATCCCCTGCAGATAAAAAAAACAAAGGCAACATTCCTCAGGAGATTACTGTACTTGTGAAACTCTCCCAGCTAGCCCCCTACCTTAATCTAAGTTCAGTCATTGAGCAGAATAATGACTGCACGTTTTGCTCCATAACTCCACTTCTACAAGGGCTAGAGCTTAGCAAAATAAAAAAATAAAAAATTGAAATCTGAAATCTGGGGGAATCTGGGTGGGCTAAGCAATCTTGGTGACATGTTTAAAATCCGAGTACTACCCAGAAAATCCTGAAATATGGCAACACTCTCCCTGTGCCGTTTTCCCTGATCTTTCCTACCACTATTAGTAAGTAGTTGCTATTTACTCCATAGGGGAACTTGTGTTCACACATCTTTTCCTTAACAATTCAAATATTGCTTGGAGGGTGGCATCTTCATCATGGAAAACAGTGCAGGAAAAATCTCTAAACCCTCCAACACTATGGTCCCAGTTTGGATCAGACCCAACACCCTACAGCTATTTGCTAAAACTTAAAAAGATAGGAAATCCTGTCACATATCTCAATCATCTCAACTTAATTGACCCTAGATTCTGGCTTTCAGGTTTTCTGTAATTCAAAACACGGCCCCTTTTAAAAATGGAGCTGCCAGCCATGATTCCATGGATGATCATCCAGAGCAGGGATTCTCAACGTTGGGTCCTCAGATGTTATTGGACTTCCACTCCCATAATCCCCAGCCCCAGTGGCCTTTGGTTGGGGATTATGAGAGCTGGAGTCCAATAACATCTGGGGACCCAACGTTGAGAATCCCTGATCGAGAGTATACAGTATTATTTGTTGATTGCTATGCCACTGACAGGGAAGTAGACAACAGATTAGGAATTATCATCATTCCAAGTTGTGATCCTAAGTCGATTCACCACATCAAGGAAAAAGGTTGACAACAAAAGTACACTATGAAAGAAAAATACTGCCTGTACAGTAAATAATTTCTTATATACTGTACAGGTAGTACAGCATAAGCTGCACACAACGGCTCAAAATGATAACAGCAAAAGGTCACCTTCTTCTGTCCCTTCATTGAGATACTTGTTTCTCCGCCACTGCTCATCTCTACAAACTATGGAACAGAGCATCGTATGCAGATGTTGCTTCTCTTGGCATCCACCAGTGGCTCTGAACAGTACAAATCAGAGAGAGCTGGTACAGTATAATAAACGGTGAGGCAAGTTGCTGGTTCAATTCTCATTTTAGCCATGAATCCACTAGGGGGCTTTCAGGTGAGCCTGCCAGGCTCAACCTCTGCTTCTCTCCCATCTACAAGATGGAGACATTAATACTGACCTGCCTTACAAGACTGTTGTGAGGAGCACTGTGGTGATGCATTTTGGATACTCAAAAAGGACGATATAAACATCAATAATTCTTTTTAAGTTCTAAAAGAAGTCTTGCAGTCAGGTGGTGTGGGTGGCCTTCCCATGTCCATTATGTTCACTTTTTGATATGGTTTGCCCTCTACCAAATGTAAACCTCTGTGCGAGATACACACCCAAAATGCAACATTCCCAGTCTACTTCATGCACTGGATGAAGGCGGCTGTTGCCTACGAAAACTCCTGCCACAATCAGCACCTCTCTTTTTGTCTTCCAGCTATGTAGAGTGCCATGCCACCTGCTTGCAGCCGTAGCTGTAAATGAATCACCCCCTATTCAGTCTTCTGTGTGTTATAAATCACAAGGATCCTTCCTTAATCCTCCCTCCTGAGAAACCTGCATCTGCTGCTAGCATGGAATTTATTTCTGTCTGTAGTTTGGGTAGTTAAAATGGCAGCAGCAACCTTCTCCACCAAGAAGAATAAATAAATCATATGATGGTAGCTATTGAAAGACATAGACTACTACATCCTCCTCTATTAATGTGTAAATTCCCAGCAGGATTTCTTAGTAGATAAACTGGAAGGAACAGGAGGGTTGCTGTGTGCTCTCTTTCTACTCGACTCTAATATAGATGTTTCGTGTTTTAACGTTACTAAATGGAGCTGTAGCGCAGGCTGTAGCACTGAGCACAAGTAAAATAAATCACCTTTATTTCAGCAGACTTTTAATTACATTTTGAGCAATGTATTAAAAACAAAGCTTTCTGGCTTCTGTGTATGAGCCATATCATACATCTTCCTTATAGCAACATTTACTATTCAATTGATAAATATTTTTCAGCAACCTGCACATTTAAAGGAACCAGAAGCGGGGGAAAGATCCATGCATAGAAATCTTCTTTATCAGGCAGGCGTACAAACTAATAAAACATGACAGCTTATGGTTGATAAGTACTCTCATATCTGCTGTTGTGTGTTTTATTTTCTCTCTTCTTTCAAAAAAAAAAAACAACCTGCCTGTAATAATGCAGAAGCCTCAACGACTTTCAAAAAACAAAAACATATTCACCTTTTGGCTGAGCAAACTTTGATTCCACCACCACCACCCCCGCCCTCCAATGTTTTTTAAAGGGAAAAAAGTTTACTGGCTTCTGATCTGAATCACAAACAGTCCTTAATAACAATCAAAAAGGTTAATTTATTTAATAGGGCAAGCAAACCCAGTTTGAGAATGGGCTTTGCAATGATCCATATACTATATCATACTTTACTTTTTAATCAATAATAAATCCTCCCTCTCTTACAACAGCTGATATATTTTATGCATGGCCCCTTAAGTATTGTATTGGACATATACGGGAGTTAGAAGCATTCAAAGCAATGATATTTGCATCTCATTCAAATATCAAGTGAGAGCCTGTCTGAAAAGGATAGTCTTTGAAGTATGAGCCTGCTGCTAATGAAAATCTGGTTTTAGATATAATAGAACAACAACATAAGTTGGCAAGCAGGAGCCATAGTTTAAATAAAAGCATAATATGGGTTTTATGTGGGCAAAATGCACTCAGTGCAACACATGAAATTGTCAGCTAAAATCACATTACAGATAAGGACCCTCATTTTAAATCAAGTTCTTGCAGCCCAATCATATGTGCATTAGTTTTATAAATAACTAGTGACTGTTAAGCCCGTTACATTAACAGGCGCTAGAACAGTTGTGAACAGGGGAGCCGGCTGCGTGCCTCAAGCGCCGCCACCGCCTCTGGCCTCCCCGCCGCCGCCTCTGGCCTCCCCGCGACCCGGCCGGGCCCACCGCCGCCGCTTCTGGCCTCCCCGCAGCCGGGCCAGGCCCACCTCCACCGCCTCTGGCCTCCCCGCAGCTGGGCCGGACCCGCCGCCGCCTCTGGCCTCCCCGCAGCTGGGCCCGCCACCGCCGCCTCTGGCCTCCCCACAGCCGGGCCGGGCCCGCCGCGGCAGCGCCTCTGCGCCATGCATGCGGAGAACACCCGCAAGAGACACGGACGCAGGTACCTTAGGGTTTTATTATATAGGATGACAGGTGATATCTGCTACTTCATTAAAACAGTGGTACATATGCTGGTAACCTCCAGGGTCAAGTACTGTAATGGGTCTGCCTTCGTACAAAGTCCAGAAACTATCCTTGGTACAGAATGCAGCAACCAGACTGGTATCTGGTATAACCTGAAAAGACCATATAACACCAGCTTTAAAAGAACTACCCTTGCTTCTGCTATGTCTCCAAGCAAAATACAAAGAACTGCTTATTATCTATAAAACCCTTAATGGCATGGGTCCATACTATTTAAGAGAGTGCCTCCTTGGTCATGAACTCTGCCATAAGAACAGGTGAGCCAGTAAGAACCTTAGGCAACCTTTCTTGCTGCTCCTTCACCACCAGCCTGCTCCCCTTCAACACTTAACTGTTTTGCATCAAACTGGCCCTGGTTTGGTTCGCAACTGAGCTGCCAAACTGGCCTGGTTTGATGTAAACCGGTTCATATAAAAGTCATAAGAATAAGAACATAAGAACAGCCCTGCTGGATCACGCCCAAGGCCCATCTAGTCCAGCATTTTGTTTCACACAGTGGGTCACCAGATGCCTCTGGGAAGCCCACAGGCAAGAGCTGAGGGCATGCCCTCTCTTCTGCTGTTGCTTCCCCTGCAAATGGTATTTAGACTAGAGGTGGCCTATAGCCACCAAAATAGTAGCCACTGATATACCTGTCCTCTATGAATTTGTCTAAGCCATCCAAGCTAGTGGCCATCACTACATCCCATGGCAAAGAATCCCATAGATTAATTATGTGCTGTGCGAAAAAGTACTTCCTTTTGCCAGTCCTAAATTTCTTGGCAATCAGTTTCATAGCACGACCCCTGGTTCTAGTGTTGTGAGAAAGGGAGAAAAAATTCTCTCTGTCCACTCTTTACTCCATGCGTGATGTTATACACCTCTATCATGTCTCCCCTTTGTCGCTTCTTTTCCAAACTAAAAAGCCCCAGATGCTGTATAGCCTTGCCTCATAAGGAAGGTGCTCCAGGCCCCTGATCATCTTGATTGCCTCCATCTGCACCTTTTCCAGTTCTACAATGTCCTTTTAAAGATATGGTGACCAGAACTGTATGCAGCATTCCAAATGTGGCAACACCATAGATTTGTATAAGGGCATTATAATATTAGCATTTTTATTTTCAATCCCCTTCCTAATGATCCCTAGCATCAAATTTGACTTTTTCACAGCTGTTGCACACTAAGTCGACACCTTCAACGAGCTGTCCACCATGACCCCAAGATCTCTCTCCTGATCAGTCACTGACAGCTAGATACCATCAGTATATATTTGAAGTTGGGGTTATTTGCCACAGTATGCATCACTTAACACTTGCTTGCATTTTACATATGCAAAATTGCATTTGCCATTTTGTCGCCCACTCACCCGGCTTGTAGAGATCCTTTTGGAGCTCCTAGCAATCTGTCTTGGATTCCACTACCCTAAATAACTAAGTGTCATCTGCAAATTTGGCCACATCACTGCTTACTTCAACTTCTAGATCATTTATGAACAAGTTAAAGAGCACTGGCCCCAGTACAGATCAATGGGTGACTTCACTTCTTACTTCCCTCCATTGTGTAAACTGTCCATTTATTCCTACTCTCTGTTTCCTGTCCGTCAACCAGTTACCAATCCGCACATGATCCTGTCCTCCTTATCCCATGACTTACAAAGTTTAAGAAGTGCAGAGGGGTGGTCAGCACGCCAAAAGAATCCCTATCCTATCTCATAGACCCACCTTCAGGGACAAACACTCAAAATGCTGATATTGCCTAATCAGGCATTTTGAGAGGGGAATGGACTCATGATGGATGACTGCAATGCCTCCTCACCACCCCTAAAGGTGGGGCTTCTGTAGGATCATGCAACCTAGAGGGCAGAGCTGGGAGAGACCCACTGCACTGAGCTCATCCAACTAGATATCAGTCACACATACTGGGTCAGCATGCTCACCATGGAAGAGAGATCTCTTTGCATTTCCAGAGATCCAGTGACCTTGAACTGGACAGATATGAACCAAAGATTGCTCACTATATGTATGCAGCACTACCATCTAGTTGGTAGCAGTCACTATATGATGGTTAGAGGGCTGGTGGAGAGTAGGGTCTTGCCAACAGGAGTCACAGGGCTGCCAAATTCCTTTCCCAAGCCTCTACTCTAATATGGAAAAGTAAAATACACTAGTCAGAAAGTATGATAATGTACTATCTTACATCCCCCACAAAGGATGTGAAGGACTAGCAGAGTGTGAGGTGCAGGTTCTCCATTAATTCGGACCCAGTATGATGCAGTGGGGAAATGACTTGATTAGCAAGCCAGAGGTTGCTGGTTCGAATCCCCGCTGGCATGTTTCCCAGACTATGGGAAACACCTCTATCGGGCAGCAGTGATATAGGAGGATGCTGAAAGACATAATCTCATACTGCACGGGAGATGGCAATGGTAAACTCCTCCTGTATTCTACCAAAGACAACCACAGGGCTCTGTGGTCACCAGCAGTCGACACTGACTCAATGGCACACTTTACTTTATATAGATATGAAACTTCCCTTGTCACATTACTTATCAGAATATTACAAATATGGATATATGTGTAAAGCACATTACAGAGAAGATCCTTTGCCTGAACCTCTGAAAATGCTCCATCCAGGTCATAAACACATTCTCAGCATATCCACAAGAATGACTGCATGTTGCCATTTTCTGTAACCATCAAAAGGCTCTTGATTACAGCCAAACTCTGTAATATCAGTTCTTGATTCTGAATGACTTGCCAAAGTAAAATTCTTGTGCAGATGGTGGACATTTTTAGCCTACTTTCCTTAAGGAAAGTAAGCTTGTAAGATCACCCGGCATTCTGTGTGTGTGTGTGTGTGTGTGTGTGTCCCGCCCTATCAACTTCGCAATGCCTGGACCAATACGTACCAAACTGGGTATAGTTGTAGGGACACATAGGGACACCTCAATGGCACAGTTTGTGATGATGTCTTCCATCCTGATTCAAGATGGCAGACATATAAACATCTGAGGCATAAGTGGGCTAATTTGTAAACTGCCTAACAGATTGGAACCAAATTTGCTACAGCTGTAGGGACACACAGGGACACTTAAATGGTCAAGTTTATAATGATGTCATCCACCCTGATTCAAGATGGCAGATGCATTAAAGTTTGAGGTGCAGATAGGCTTGTGGACTGATATGAAGCAAATTTGTTACAGTTGTAGTGAGTGATGCATAGGGACACCTAAATGGTGTAGGTTGTGATGGTGTGATCCACCCCAATTCAAGATGGCAGATGCATGAACGTTTGAGGCACAGGTGGGCTAACTTGTGAACTGCCTAAACAATTTGCACCAAATCTCATTCAATTGTAGAGATAGTGAAAGGAAAGTAGGCAGATTAGTTGTTACCAAAAACTACTTGTTAAATAAATTAAAATAGGATGAAAGGTCAAGATGAGTATATTACCCCCGAGCATTTGCATTGGTTCCCACAGATGCTATTCAACTGCCTGAATTAAAAATGTTATCATTATAATATCTCAGATTGACCAAGCATGCCCCCTTTCCAGTAACCATTATGCATTAAGTTAGAATATCAAGTATATGCAGAGAGGTTTTCATGGTGGTGAGGTTCCCCTTAATTGTGGATTCCTCTCCACCAAATCCCAAACATATTCAGGAAGCACCACATAAGCCATTTTTCTTTGAAATTGCTTTTGTCGGCCAGGGCTAAACTCATAGTTGTTTTTATACTTAAGTTTTGATGTTCTAAACATTTCTATTGTATCATTATCTACTCCAGCCATTAGGAATGGGTGAGCAAAAACTCCATATACAAATAGCCAGCTCAGACTTTTCATTGATGTAGATCAGCATACTTGGATTGCCTGTTTACATCAGGTGTCAGTTGGTCGGACAGGCATTTGTTTATAGAAGAGATTACTGTGCCAATCAATGCTGATCACTCCCTTCCCCGGATAAGACTAGAGGGTGTTACCTGACAAATTGACAAAACAATAGCATGGAGCCAAGACATAACACACAACTGAGGAATATCTTGTCTGTCAAATAAGTAAAAACTTTCCATCTCGTGCTCTATCACTTTTTAAGTCTCCCCAGTCAAGGCTCCACATTAACCTCTTACAACACTCATATCTCGTACATCAAATAAACCCAATGCATTGGAAAATTGTAAAGTCACAATCATTCCAGCCAACAACATTATATACTTGACAGTTCCATTTTTATTACACTTTTGGCAGTGTGGAAAGCTTTTTATTCCCCATTTAACAGCTATTTTCACAGAAGCTGCCACGGCTATTAATATTATAGCACTGGTAGACCTGGCTCTGTTTTAATCAGCGTCTCAAACCAGCTGACTTATTGGTTCACTGCAGAAAACGTATTAACGGCTTTGTTCTAGTTGGGGGATTTGTTCAAATTAAAAGAGTTTATTTACCAGTTTGAACCATCTCATTTTAGAATTACACCATTTCATAAAAATTTTAAGGTGATTTGTCACTTCCCACTCTCTCCAATGTTTCAGAAGTCAATCTGCATTGAATGTTTTTCTGTTTACCCACTTGGCTCCTTAAGTTCCATAAATCATTCCTTAAATTCTGGAGGGAAAATAACGTGTTATGCATATCGGTTTCATGAACTGTGTGGATTTGTGAACAGTGACAATAATTTTAATTAAGAAAAAGCAATTAAGCAGTGGCTGCTTAATAATTTTGAACCTAGAGGCCTATGAGCTTCAGTTTGTTAATGAGTGAGTTTGGGAGCCTGAAAGAAGGGGCCTAAAGGGGCTTGAGGCCCAAGAGACTTAACTGGGCTATGGCGAGTACTCAGCTAGAGGAAAAGCAGACTACACAAAGCAGCAGCACTGAGGTGCCACTAATAGAGTGTTTGGTTTTGACATGCTGTATCCATTTTCAAATCCCTTACTCAGCCACAAGGGTCACTTTGAGCAAAATCATTGGAGCTATTCTCACGATTAACAAAAATCAGGCTAGGAGAGCCTAGCCCGATTTTTGTTAATTGTAAGAACCACCGGGCTCGGCTGCAAGCCTGGTGGTTCTAGAACAGGTAACCCACTCGAGAACCCCTGGTCAAAAACCAGGTTTGCGGAGCAAGAGCTCCGCAAACGTGGTTTTTAGTATTTTGAGTAGCCGCGGCACGGCTTTGCGCCACGCCTACTCACAAGTAGACCCCTGGAGGGGAGATGAAAAGCTGCCTCCATCTCCAGGGGTCTCCCCAGTATGCCCTGTGCGCTCATGCAAGGTATACTGGGGCTTGCGGGGGCCGCGTAGCCCCCGCTCCCCCTAGCCCCCGCCGGCTCCATCACAGAGCCGGCAATCGTGTGGCCGGCCGATCCGGCCGCCCAGGGCTCCCTCCCCGCTCACTGCCCCAAACTGGGTCTCACGGATCGCGGGACCGGGCTCATTATCTCTTTCCCTCAGTACCTAGCCTCAATATGCTGTTGTGACGATGCAAAGCAAACAAGCCACTCTATCAGTTATGGGACACCAGTTTTGCCAAAGCAGGATTCCATTGGGTTGATGAAGGAACAATGAATAGCCAAGGCTGAAAACGTTGAGGTGCTCTGTTGTTTTAACATTAGGTAGTCATCATAAGGCTTGCTCACCACACAAAGGATTAAGGAGATATTCCAACCTTGTTGGAATATATAACTTGATATTGGCTTCCGGAAAGCATTTCTTGCCTAACTAAGAGCATTAGAGACAATGGCACTGCTCAGGAATTGTACCAAACCATGGTATTCAAACTTACTTCAAAACATGGCTCCCAAATCTTTCTGAGACTCCCTTTGAGGATACACACGATTTAAGATAGCTTTGAGTTTCTTCACACTGATTTAGCAGTGAGGTTATAAAAAATGACATGTGCGCTCATGCTTTCAGTTCCAAATAGTACAGTGTAACCAACACCTACAGATGAGTTCAGATGTAAGTGGAAACTAGGAGGATAAATAAGAAGACTCCCAAGGCAAATTGAAAGAGGAGAGCCCTAAAAGAGTATGCGACATGCAACATTTATCTTAGCCACAAAAAGCTTGGAGAGAGAGAGAGAATCTGATTTTTGCTCTCATTTTGCCTGCAGACTTCCTCCTCTCATGATTCTCCAGTAGTTTTATGGCAGAAATCCTACTCTTAACTTTCAGTTCTTCTGCAGTAATAGTTGTTCCTTAACACTTCTGCAACACATTTGTGGCTAACCAGGACATTTTGAAGGTTATCGATTTACACAGATTGCTTAGGCTACAAAAATGGAACCTGGGAAGCTGAGTTACCAAACAGAAACCATTTGCTTACACATGCTTACAGTGTTTAGCTCAGAATACATGAGCATTTGCTTCTTTTATAATTTCTTCTACATCCATACAGGTTTTGTGGGGGTGATATTAGCACATAACATGAACTAGTTAAGATCTGTCTTTAAGATATTGAATGCAAATGTAGAGACTTAGGCTCAAAATCCACCTCAGCTGTGGACCCTCTGAATTTAACTTGCAGAAGTCAATCCCACAGACTCTGTGTACCCATTCATAAAAAGGGAATAATGATCTCTCTTTTCATTCAGTTGTGAGGATGAATGAGGACATTTTTACAAAATCCAGTCATTCTAACATTCTCATTTCAGCATACACAAATAGTTCCAGAGTGTTTCAGTGACACCCTCTTATTGAGTATGCTACACCATTCACAGGCCACTGAATTTCATAACAACCCTGCTGTTTAGATAATTTATTCCTGGGATGAAAAAGAAGAGTCCTGTTCACCCGACAAACTTAAGGGTTCCTTTCCTCTCTTTCAACATGGAACTCTCATTTACCCTTTAAATCATCAGAGGCTGAAATAAGATTTAAGAGGTTTTTACCCCCTCCTCCAGTCTAGATATAATTACTGTAAAGCACTTCATATATAGAATGCTGCATAAACTGTTAATAAGGCATAATTAATGTATAAAAATACAGCACACATCTCAACACAATATAGGTTCGGCAATGTTGAACCAAAAGTAATCCACATTTCTTCCTTCACAGCTTTGTATAAAGCAGAAAAAGAAATAATTTTCATATGGCAACTCCAGGGAAAAGAGTGCAAGTAATATAGAAAAGATTAAGCCAGCGCCAGTACAATGAAAAGACCATACCACCCCCATTGGCTATGGCAGGCTGCTAACTCTCCTGTCTCTTTTTTGATGCTAAATACATTCAATTAGCATCAAATTCTGAATCTGATCATGGACATTTCTTTTTCTCACCAACACCCAGAAGTACTTCACAAAATAGAATTGCTGTCTACAAGTTAGTGCACAAATACTGAAGGGACATACTCAATTATTTTTTAAAGTTTTGTTTTATTACTCTCTCAATGCACTCAAGGCATATTTCCCTGCTGGTTTTGTTTTTTTAATATACCTGGCAAACTATTGTTCTCATGGAGAAGAAGCCTTGTATATCGTCTTACATTGCTTTTGCATGTTATTTCTAGGCAAAAAAATCATTAATTTTTAATTGCTTAGCAAACATAGAGGCGAGTCTCACGATCAGTGAGACTCGCCTAAATGGGGTTAGTGGGGAGAGAGGGCTAAGCCCTCTCTCCCGCAGATGAGCATGCCAGCAGCCCTGGGTGGCCGGATCAGCCACCCACACGACTGAAGCCAGCGGGGGCTTCAGGGATTGGGGGCTGCACGACACCTGGAAGTTCCAGGATGCCCTGCACAAGCGGGCAGGGCATCCTGGAGAAACCCCCCAGGGCCAGGAGGCTTGTTTCAGCCTCCCAGGGGGGTCTCCTCATGTGTTGCTGCAGCGCGGAGTCATGCCGCAGCAATACACGATCAAACAGATGGGGTTAGCAGAGTGCTCGCTCCGCTAATCTCGTCTAAGGGGAGGGCTACCTAAGTGGGTTACCTGCTTTGAGGAAACCAGGCTCGCCTGCGAGCCCAGAGGTTCTCATGCTCGCCCAAAAGCGGGCTAGGCTCCCTTAGCCCGCTTTTGGCTGATTGTGAGAATCTCCTCCCAGAATCACAGCTACAAAAATAACCCAAACTTTCTCCAAAACTAAAAGCTCTGCCTAAACAAACCACACACACATACACCAGAACAGTCGAAACTCCCCATGCCTTAATTCTGCTCTTGGAAAGTTTGGATTCAAAGAATCACTCACAAGTTTGCAAAGAGGATGTACAAATCAAAGATTATGGATAGAATCCACACAAATTGATTTTTTGGAAACTCTTTGCAACTGTCAGTGCTGTTACTTGGAAGCTGGAAGTCATGTGTGAGTGAGTGTGTTCACTAAAGTTAATCCTACTCCTTAAGAGAGTAAACTCCAGGCAGGTTTGGATGAGACTGGTTATATAGATCCATTTCAAACTGGCTTTAGAGCAGGCTATGGGGTGGAGACAGCCTTGGTCAGCCTGATGGATGATCCCTACCAAGGAATGGACAGAAGGTGTATGACTCTATTCGTTCTTTTGGACTTTTCTGTGGTATTCAATACTATCAACCATGATATCTTTCTGGATTGCTTGGGGGATCTGGGAATAGCTGGCACTGCTTTGCAGTGGTCCCGTTCCTATCTCTCCAGTAGATTCCAGATGGTGTCGCTCGGAGATAGTTCCTCTCTGAAATGAGATTTATTGTATAGTGTCCCTCAGGGCTCCATTCTATCTCCAATGCTTTTTAACATCTACATGAAACCGCTGGGTGAGATCATCAGGAGATTTGGAGCAGCGTGTTATCAATATGTTGACACCCAAATATATTTCTCCATGATATCATAATCTGGAAATGGCATAGCCTCCCTAAATGCCTGCCTACAAGAAGTAATGAAATGGATGGGAGCTAATAAATTTAAGCTGAATCCAAGCAAGACAGAGGCAGGGGCGTAACTACTATTGGGCAAGGGGAGGCGGCTGCCTGGGGGCCCCCACGCCTCAAGGGGGCCCCCAGAGGCAAGTCACATGACTATATATTGTGAAGTGTGTGTGTATCAGCGAGGGGCCCATTTTAAAATTTTGTCTCTGGGCCCACTCCAGCCTTGTTACGCCCCTGGACAGAGATACTCATGGTAAGGGGTCATACTTTGAGGGACATGATAGAACTTCCTGTTCTAGATGTGGTTGTCCCCCCGCCCCCACCGAAGGAACAGGTACATAGTTTGGGAGTGCTTCTGGACCCAGGCCTCACTCTGGTTTCTCAGGCTGAGGCCATGGCCAGAAGCACTTTCTATCAGCTTCAGTTGATATGACAGCTACCTTAAAGATAATGATCTCAGAGCTGTGGTGCACTCTCTGGTAACCTCTAGGCTTGCCTACTGAAATGCACTCTACGTGGGGCTGCCTTTGTATATCGTTTGGAAACTTCAGTTGATTCAAAATTCAGCGGCTAGATTGGTCTTTGGGGTTTCTCAGAGAGACCATATTGTGCCTGTTTAAAAGCAACTGCATTGGCTGCCAATAGGTTTCCAAGCAAAATACAAAGTGCTAGTAATTACTTTTAAAGTCTTAAACAGCTTAGGACTGGGTTACCTGGGAGAGCACCTTCTTCTGCATGATCCCCACCACACTTTAAGATCATCAAGAGAGATCCGTCTCTGTTTACCGCTCGCTCATCTGGTGGTGACTCAGGAGTGGGCCTTCTCTATAGTTGTGGAATGCACTCTCTATAGACATTTGTGGCTTAACATCTTTATCAGCCTTTAAAAGAGCCCGTAGGACACACTTCTTTAAACAGGCTTTTAGTAATCTCTGAATGTTTTAAATTTTTAATTGCTGTTTAAATTTTTTAAATTACTGTAATCTGAATGTTTTAAATTTTAATTGTTTAATAGTTGGTTTTATTCTGTTTCTATTGTGTGTGTTTTTGTAAACTGCCTGGAGCCTTTGGAGTCAGGCAGTAAATAAATTAAACAAACAAACAAACAATTATGTGGTGCAAGATGGCCAAGAGCTGATACCTCCTCAAACCACAAGGAAATGGTGGCAGAACAATCACATTAATGGTTGTGTTGTTCTGTCTGGATGCCGTCATTCTGGGTAAATGACAGACATGCAAACTATAACATGGCACAAAGTATACAGGGAAATATGCTGAAGCAGGGAAATACCCTGAAATACCCTGTTTTCAGAAAATACAATTTTTGCAGTTACAATTTTTATCTGAAGCATGATGGTGAATTGCATGCTCACAAATGCATTTCTCTTGACACAGATCCCATTGAACATGGCAATTATAGAAGCCCTGGAGATGTGGAGTGAGGAGGCACACTGAATCTAGCCTCCTGTGCCCTTGGATTGCAACAGGGCTCTGTTCCCAAGAACACTTTGGGGCTGCCTTATAGGGTTAATTGAAACACAAATTCTGAATATATATGAAGCAATATGAAGTATTCTTCTTCTGAGCTTGCATGGGACTTTTTAAGCGCATTCAACATGCTCAGTCCTGTCCCCACTTATCTTATCTCCCCCTTCTGCTACGCAGCCCAGCTCCCTATACTTCCCTGATAGTCTGCACAGCAGATGAGGAGAACAACATAGAGCAATGCTGTCCTCAGTGTCAGGATTCTCAAGCCCCACACTGCTTCACTTTGCTTCTGGGAAGGGAAAATGACTCTTGCACTTCAAGTCAGGGCTAATATACACTACACAAACTGAAAGAAGCGGCTACACATATGCATCACAAGAATTTAGACTGCTAAAATACTTAAGGCAAGTATTAAATACTTAAATACATAAGTCAAGGCAAAGCTAGAGAAAAACTCAGATGCCCAAACTATACATTATGGGGAGATGCATGGATTTCACTGTCAGGCCCATCAGTCAGAACTAGGATGTGGAGTGGGAACAGCCAGTCAAGTCTTTCTGAGCAAGACCAGTCTCGGAAATGGATCCTGAGACTGACAGCTTAATATAGAGGCTAATCTTGAGTACAATTTCCCAGAGGAACCAAGTCCTGCCATTCTGACAAATCCTGCCTTCCAAAGTCTGTCCACCAGGACAGGGAACACAGAAGAAATAAAATGCTCAACTCCAGATTTGGGGGCTGTTACTTTAAGGAACTCCACTCTTCAGCCAAGGGAGGCGGTGGAGCTTGGAAGGGTAGTCAGGGTCTGGAGAAATCTAATGCCCAGCAAGTCTCTTATTCACAGTGAATAAGAAACCATGGTCCTGAAAGTCTTGTGTCTGACTCTCCCGCTTCACCAAAATCATGGGTCTGTATCCCATTTCTGTGCAAATACAAAGACCTTTGGCTCACGACTACCATACTGGACTGTCTTCCCCAGTAGAAGACATCCTGGTCCTTTCCAACCCCCCAGGCTATTGAATTATCTTTTGCCTCTGTAGCCATCAGTAGGTTCTGTATGCCCCAGAACAAAACAACTGCCAATTTGTCTCCCTAGCAACATGCAGCTGGGCAAAAAAAATTGTGATGTGGCACCACCACACTGGCATTTCTCTACCCCTGCAAGTGGCAGTGAATGAAGCAGTGGTGGTGGTGGTGAGATAACACTTATGCGATGGTGTCACATCATATGTTCCCCTCCAATGATGTGTTTCCTGAGAAATACGGGTAGACATCAGTTGGCATTGCCCATACATCTCCCCCAAACATGTAATCTGAGCCTCAGTTATTAACCATCAATTTCTGAAAGAATCAAAGACTGAAACACAGTTTTAAACGGATTGAGAAAAACTCTTAAGAAATAACCACCCTTTGCATGGAACAAATTAATGAAAATGCAAATTATCCAAAACAATTTAACAACAAGTCATCCTGGTTTCATTTATCAATATTCACAGTAAGGTTGCAAGGACTTCCAGATAATGTTGTCAGCACATATACATGGTCGCTGGTCAGCTTTCGTATAGAATTAGAGACTCCAGTCCAAAGACTCTTGAGAGCTAAGATTCATGGAAATAGACATTGGTCCTAGCTGCAAGGAGATCATTTACCCATGAGCAGCTTCTATAGCTGGGAGAATGTGTAAATTACCTAGTGATCTAAGTGGAGCCCATCACATGAGTCTTTCCCATGAAACTGGCAGCTCCCTCTTGATTTAGTGGGATTCTGTGGGAAAGACCCATGCAATGTCATTTTAGTGTTCCCCTGCAAACAGGAGCTGCTCACAGATAAGCAGCTTGTTTTTAGGAGAAAGACTAAAAGCCATCATACAATGATACAGATAAGCAGAGTTTCCCCTTAGGCAACAAGGTGCATTGCTCATAAGATGAAGTTCACTGAGTGATGCTCTCATGTAAGAATGAGAATGCAAAATGCATTTTCAAAGTGATCATATTTACATGTTCCAAATGAGCTTTCACTCTATAGACAGCAAGGCATAGTGGCAAGACTAGGAACTCGAACACCCAGGTTCCAATTCCTATTCAGCTATGAAACTCACTGGGTGACCACGGGCCAGTCACTCTTTCAGCCTAACCTTTCATAGACAATTTTGATGATAAAATGGGGGCAGGGACTGTATGCAGCACCCTGAGTTCCTTGGAAGAAGAGTGGGACAAAAATATAAATAAATAAAATATGGAAATTGCAGCTTCTTTGTGCAGCACATGTCAGCAAGAGATATAGCCTCATAGGCATTTCTTTCTGCTTAGACAGATGCTTCCTCCTCCTCCTCCTCCTCCTCCTCCTCCTCCTCCTCCTCCTCCTCCTCCTCCTCCAGAAAGCAATGCTTGTTACAGGGAGCTACCCAACCAACCAACACACCATACCATAAATTGTAACTCATGATCGGTATTTTTGCATGCTCATGGAGGCAGAGTTCCAAATCTAAAGAACACTCAGAGTTATTTTGTTGATGCTTAAACCACTGGGGCCATTTTGCTGAAGCCCAAAGCCTCCAGTTATGCCATCTTTGGTATTTAATTAATTTTGCAGAATATTAAACCTGGCCCACATTCCATGCATGGTGGGACAGCTTCCCTTGTAGGCATGACAATTCAGATTTCCAGTATCCCTTCATGTACATATTCTTCTTAATAATTATATAGTCAAAATGAAATATGAAGACAAAGATACTTCTTGTTACACACCTCTGTTACTACATTTTTGTTTTTTTGTTTATTTAAAGTAAATTGTGTTAAGAAACTCCTAACTTAACAAGACAACCTAGACAAGATCTTTTCCAAAGAAAAATACAGGAATGAAATAGAAACTTTAAAATTCCTTGATGTGGCGACACTTCATGATGTCACCCAGAGGCGCTTTAACCCCTGGACCTTGGGGACATAGTCTGGCCCTCCAAGGGCCAGGGGGGCCTCCAAATGGCTGGGACCAGGGGCCTGCAGCAGCCATGCCACACTCACCAAGCGAAACCTCCGTGCTTAAATATATATATTTTATATATATATATATAAAAAAAAATTGCTGCGGCCAAGGGATGGCTGCGGGAGGAGTGGAACAGTCCTTCCCCACTCTCCCTCCCTCCCCTGGTGGGAATCGGAACAACACTGGGCCCCTTCATTTGGGCCAGTGTCTTTTTCCAACTGTGAGGAGTGTCTTGCAGTTGGGAAAAAATGCTGGCCCAAACAGACAGGCCCAGCATCACTCCGACCCCTGCCGGAGGAGGGAGGAGAGCGGAGAAGGACTGCTCTGCTCCTCCCGCCACCACCCTTCAGGTGCAGTAATGATGATTTTTTTAAAATCATGGAGGTTTTACGGGGTGGACATGGCCATTTGGTGATTGAGGCCCCAAAGGAGGTTTTGGGGGTCCTCACATAGGGGGACCTCACAGCTGGGCAGTCCAGGTGCCCAAATTGCCCAGGTGCACCCCTGCTGTCATCCTGGCATCCTTACAACTGTGGACAGCATTAGCGGGCCTAGTTGTGTGCCTTTGGCTAGTACTGGAAAGGGGAGTGCAGCAGCTTCTCTGAAGCAGGGGATGCTGCCTGTCAAGCTGTGGATACAGTCATCGTTGGGCAAGCCCTGGCCATCCAGAGCTCTGCCACACTTCTCCTTGAGAAGCCGATGGTGAACTCCCAACCTCACTGACCACTAGGGATGGCAGAGCTCTGGCAGGTCAGCTGAGGACTGGGGTAGTGGAGAAGCTATGTAGGAAGTTGGGGAACTCAGAAGACCATGTTTTGGCCGGGCCTGCCTGTCTGACCCAATTATGAAGGGCAATGCTGTCTGAGTGGAGGGACCTCCTGGTTGCGCAAGTTAGAGAGGAAGAGCAGAGGAGACTCAGGGACCAGGAGGAGGGTGCTGGCACACTTATTAGGTGAGTTCCATGCCTAGTAGCAATGCAGATCATTCCTCCCCCATCAGTCCAGCAGTGTGGCATCCCTGACAGCGCCAATTAAGCTGGCAGTTCTGCCCATTTGTTCCACTCAGTGGCTCAAATAGGGTGTCTTGGTGCCTTGCTAGCAGTGCGGGATGCTCTGCCAACCAGGCCCTGTAGTGGTGTTGCCCAAAGTGTGCTACAGTACCTGCAGGACCCAGTGGAGGAAGACCCAAGGACTGACTGTGTCCAGTTCTGGGCAGTGCATCTCCAAGTCTGGCCGGACATGGTGTTGGTTGCCGGATGCCTCCTCTTGTATGCACCAACCAGTGTTCAGAGTGAGAGGGGGTTCTCCATAGCAGGGGATGTGGTGACACCCCATCGCTCACACTAGGATGCTGGCTTGGTGGAGCAACTGGTGTTCCTCAAGGTAAACCACCCCTTGCTGGGCTACCCCAAGCTGGAAATGGAGGGTGAGTGAGTGACTCATGTCTCATAGTCACCCTCACCAGCCTGCAACTGCTGACCAACTTAGTGCCCCTGCCCAGCAGCACTCCGGGACCCTGGTGGAACATACACACTACAAGATATTGCAAATAAAGTATTGTAAATAGTTAATGTGTTTAAAGTGTTGTATGCAGTTGCTTTGCTTCCTTCCTCTTATTTAGCATGCACACCCATACATGCACGTACCACCAGTGATGAATCAGTGGTTTCCTGCCACCACAGGCTCTCAGCAAAGCTGAGGTGGCCCTGCCAGTCTGAGGCAGAATTATTTTTTATTTAGCATGCATGAAGAGAAGAAAGAAGACTTCTCAGTAGGTATGTTATTTTAAACTTCCTTAAACTTGTCTGTGGTTTTTGTACATGCTTGCTGTTTTAGTAGTTTTGTACATGCTTGGTGTTTGTCAAATTTTGGTTAGTTAGTGGTCTGTAATTAGGCTTGTGGTTTGCTTGAGTTGTGGTGTGTGTAGTTTATCTATTTAGTATTTATTTTATTTTATTATTAATCAGATTTGTACACCGCCCCTAACTTTCATCTCTGGGCAGTTAACAATAACATTCAAAAAGTTAAAAACATACACAAAACTTAAAACAATTTAAACAATTTAAAAGTCAAAAACAAATTAAAACCTAAAAATTTAAAAAGCTGAAAACACTTGGGTGAAGAGATGGGTTTTCAAATGCTTTTAAAAAAATTTCAGAGATGGGAGGATCGTATTTCAGTAGGGAGCGCATTCCACAATCTCAGGACAGCAACTGAGAAGGCCCATCCTCATGTGGCCACCAGCCAAGCTGGAGGCAAATGGAGACGGACGTCTCCAGATGACCTCAACAGACAGTGGGGTTCATAATGAAGATGACATTTTCTTAAAAACCCAGGGCCCAGGCCATTTGGGTATTTGGCTTGCTGAGTCTAGGATTGTAGTTTGTTGTAGCTGTTAGTTTGGTTTGTGCATGGCTTTCTTGAAGGTTTGTGTTTCCGCTGTAATTTGTGGTTGGGATTTGGGGTAGTGGCAAGTCTAGGTACTCCAAAATGAGTTTGGCATCAGGGCACCATGTGTGCTACCTATCACCCAACCTACAAGACAGGAGGGCAAGGAGGTGATTTTTTAGGATTTTTTGTCTTTCCTGGGTTTCCCCCCCAGCCATTGGGAATAATGGAGATTCAAAGTATCCCTATAATTCCCTGTGGGTAGTACCTAGAGGCACCAAAACCGGTTAGGTGGCAGGGCTCCATGGGTGCCAACTATCACCCAACCCACAAGGCAGCAGGGCACTCAGGTGATTTTTTGAGCTTTTCCACCCAATCCATTTTGGTGTCCCTGGGTACTACCTGCAGGAAATTATGGGCCGGTTTGAATACCCACCATTCCCTCTGGCTGAACTTTGAGACCCTGCTCAAGCATGGTTCAAGCTTGAGCTGAACCATGGGTTGGCTCAACTGAACCAAAACTTGAGCTGGGGAACCCGGCTCGAGTCTGATTTGAACTCAAACTGAACCGGAGTGGGAGAGTTTTTTGCACCACACAACTATCAGCAAATCTGTAAATGCAGAAATTCTCAGCAATATGTTGAGAACTAAGAGCGCACACTCCTGGTGGGTGTGACATCCGAACCCACTCAAGTTAAATTCCTGAAATTCTCTGTCCAACATTCTCCCAACCTCCAACCGACTTCTTTAACCAAGATTTGAAGTTGAGCAGAGAATATTGGGAGAATGTCAGGTGGAGAATTTGGAAACTGGACCTGGGTGAGTTTGGAGGTCATGCCTGTAGGAAGTGTTCTTGGTTCTCAACATATCCCCAGCATTTTCCCCACTTACAGACTTGCTGGAGCCACCCAAAATGAATAAAGTGAAATGCAAGAGTTCTCTACATACCAAGGCAGAACTTCCAAACTGGATTGTAAATGTTTCTGAGCCTGCCACATGCAAAATAAATCAAATGATTACATCAGCTCACGCCAGCTGCAATATGGATCTACACCTTGGCAATTGGCCCTGAAAAGATTTTTCTTCAAGAGGAAAGAAGTCTCTAATCTATAATTTGCTTGATATGTCTAAAAATATCCACTGGTATCAGATTCCGTGATAGTGGGGGGAGTAAAGAAAATCTCTAGTATTTTCACCATGCCAACCATTCTGAAAAGTGGTTGACATACCTTTGATGATACCAAAAAGGTCACAACTGATCTTAAACTGAACAGTGTTTCAAAAGTCTGGAGTTGCAGTTATTAAAAACCATTACAACTCATTTTAATAGTGTTAGATCCTACAGACAGATATAAAGATTCTATTGCAGCAGGCACAAAACAGATGAGTTGCTGTTACCACCAAGTTTAAATCTAAGCTTATAATACAAATAAGGTGCCTTTCAAAATGGTGATTTTCTTTATATTTAGCAGGGCGGGGGAACAGCACAGCATCCCTCTAGTGGCTGTTGCTGGAGTCTCCCATGTATTTCTTTTTAGTCTGTGAGCCCTTTGGGGACAAGAAACAATCTTCTAATTATTTTGATTATTTTTCTATGTAAACCACTTTGAGTCATTTTTGTTGAAATACAGCATGGAGGAAACCTTGCTATTCATAGACTCACCATCCAGTTTCTTGTATCCATGGTTAGGTAATGGACAGTCAACTTTGGTATATGCGGTTAGGCTCATTTTATGGCTCGTTTTTTTAAAAAAAAACACCACAAAACCCACGATTTTCTGCCAAATGTCAGCAACTTTTCAACTTGTGGTAGCCTTGGGCTCTTGAGTGCCAGTGGAGCATGGTAGGGCACTTTATTTGGCCCATTTCCTCGTTTGAGGGGTGATTTGGGGGCAATTTTGGTGATTTTTTAAAAGTCTTGGAACATAACCTCCCTGTTTACATAGACTTTAATGCCCCATTATCTGTGGTTTTGCTATCTACGGGCACATATGCGCACATACACCCAGAACAGAATCCCCGCGGATAATGGGGTTCATATGTATGTATGTAAGTATGTATAATAAATAAATAAATGCTAGTAGACATTTGTTTTGTACTAAGTAATCTTCAAAAGCTCCAGTACCTTGGAGGAGGAAGCAGAGCCAGAGACCAGGAAAAAATGCAATCCATAAACACTAGGAGTGCTAAGTAATGGGCCTGAATCTAACAGTGGTAGGAAAAAAACACCATTTATTGAAGTTGCACCCAACGTAGAGGCATAAATGGATGGATTAATGAAATAATGCTTTCAAAACTGATCTTTCAAAGCTGCATTGTTGCGGGCCCAAATGTCCAGAACATAGTGTTTTATAAAGGATGACGGTGAAGACCATGTCACAGCTTGGCAGTTGGAGTCTAATGAGAGTCCCTTGTCAAAGGCTATGGAAGAGGCTATAGCTCTAGTAGAATGAGCTTTCAGCAAAGGAGGGGGTTGTAAGCCAGCTTGATGGTCAGAACAATCCAAGCTGATATAGACTGGGAAAATGCCCTCTTGCCCTTATGTGGTGTCCCATAAGATATGAAGAAGGCTGTTGTGGACCTAAAGGGTGCCGCGCGATGGATATAAAAGGCTAGCGCCCGTCTGACCTCTAAGGTATTCCACTTATGCTCTGGTTCTGAAGATGGTTTAGGAAAGAAAATGGGTAAGGAAATAGTTTGTGACCTATGAAAGGACGAAACTACCTTAGGGAGGAAAGAAACATCTACCCTTAATACAACTTTCCCTCTATAAAACAAAAGGTAAGGTGGGTCGCAGCGTAATGCTTGTACCTCTCCCACCCTCCTGGCTGTCATGACAGCGACCAGAAAAACAGTTTTAAGGGTCAACAAATGGAGGTTGCATGTCACCATGGGTTCGAAGGGTTTACCCATGAGGGCAGAGAGGACACCTGGTAAGTCCCATGAAGGGGCTATTGAGAGCATATCTGGAGGAAGATAAGACAAGCCCTTCAAAAACTGCTTGACCTCTCGCAGGGTGAATAATGAAGGAGTCGAATTTGGAAGAGTCCTAAAGGCAGATATCGCTACCAAGTGGACCCTGACCGAGGACATCGAGTCCAGAGGTTTTCAGATGTAGTAAGTATGACAGTATGGTTGGGAGCGGTACTGTGGTGGGATCAATATCCCCTTTGGCTTTAACAAATTTGGAGAATCGCTTCCATTTTGCTTTGTAGGACGCCATAGTAGATGGTTTTCTGCATGCAGAAATAACATCCTTCAGCTTTGGTGCCCAGGCAGCTGGATCCGCCAAGCTGTCAGTCGAGAGAACTGGCCATAGGAGAGGTGGAGGAGATGGGGGAACCAGGGGCAGTGAGGCCACCAAGGAGCCACCAGAATGCAATTCACTGCCTTGACTCCTATTTTTTGAAGAACCCTTGGGAGGAGAAGGATCGGAGGAAACAGGTAAGAAAAGGTCCTGGACCAGTTGATTGCAAAGTTGTCTCCCATAGAATTCTTCCCCACCCCTGCCCTAGAGTAGTATGCTGGGCACTGAGTTCACTTGCAAAGAGGTCCACTTGGTGTGAACCACACTTCTGGAAGACCTCCTGCAGAGCCCTGGAGTCCAGTTTCCACTCATGGGGCAGTGACTGCGTCCTGCTCAGGCTATCCGCTAAGGTGTTGTCAAGTCCCTTGATATGTATTGCAGACAGATGGATATTGCGGAGTAAAGCCCAGTGCCAGAGTTGCAGGGTCAGAGAGAGGAAGGAGCAAGACCCTGCCTCCCCTTGACGGTTGATATATGCTTTTGTCGTAGTGTTGTCTGTGACAATCTGAACATGACAGTGCTAGACTTCTGGGAGGAAACCTCTCAAAGTCTTGAAGACCGCTAAGAGTCCTAAGTAATTTATATGATGGAGTGCTTCTTCCCTGGACCAATGGCCACTGAGATGCAGGTCTCAAAGATGAGCACCCAACCTTCTTTAGAGGCATCTGTAGTAATCCGCAACTGTGGGGAGGCCACTCTGAAGGGGGTAGATTGTAGGAGATTTTGTGTACTGGTCCACCATATGAGGGCAGCCCACACTCGAGGTGGAACATAGAGTACCCTAGCATTGTGATCTGTCAGTGGACAAAAGGTATCCAGGAACCAATGCTGTGATGGTCGCATATGCAGCCTGGCTATGGGTAGGGCAGCAGTCGTGATGGCCATGAGGCCTAACATACGTTGGATTTCGCATGCCGTGTGTGTAGCAGCACCGCAAATTTGCTGAGTCAACCCTCTGATTTGCTGGACTTGATCCTCCAGAAGACTCACTGCTGTAGCCATGGAGTCGAAGATGATTTCCCAAGAACTTTATATTGTGCGTCGGTGTCAACTGATACTTTTTGTAGTTGACACTGAGTCCTAAGTCTTGTAGCAACGACGTAGTTTTGTGGAGGTCCCGTAGAAGACATTCTGGGGAACTTGCTGCCAGCAATCAGTTGTCTAGGTAAGGACAAATCTGAATGCCTCTCTCCTGTAGGTGTCCCACCACCACCGCTATGCACTTTGTGAAAACTCTCAGAGTGGAGGAGAGTCTGAAAGGCATGGCCCTGAATTGGGACATGTTTTTGGCCATCTGGAAACAGTAATATTTTCTGTGTTGTGGACGTATCAATATATGGTAGTAAGTGCCTTCTAGATCTAAGGCGACGAACCACATTCCTTCTGATAGGAGCGTCATAATTTCTGTGATAGTAATCATCCTGAAGCATTTGTACTCCACATGTACTCCACAAATGCAGGTCCAGGATGGGCCTCAGGCCCCTGTCCTCCTTCGGAATAGTGAAGTAGGGGGAGAACAGTCCATTCCCCAAGTGGGAGGAGATGGGTTCTATAGCTCCCTTCAGAAGTAGGGTCTCGACCTCTTCTTGGAGGGTGGCACTCACAGGGGTGATTCTCCTGCCCAAGTCCAGTGGTCGTTCTGTGAACTCTATAGCATAGCCTAGACGAATGATGAAGATAAGAAACCAGGCGTCCAATGTAATACGTTCCCAGTGTTCCAGGTAAGGCTTTAAACATGATCCAACCTAGGGGTAGTCAGGATCTTTTCTGAAAGGCAGTGGATTTGGTTTTCTGTTGGCTTGGCTTGGAGGCTGAAAACTGGTGCTTCTTGTAGTGAGAGTTGAACTGAATGAACTTGGACTGGCGAAAGGGTTAATCATAGGTCTGAGGTCTGGATGAGCAAGACTGGAAGGGTCTTTGTGAGCAAAAAGGCCTGCTGAACCTGGAACTCGATGATGATGAAGAGAAGTTCATAGATTTAGCTGTCTTCTTAATTTTTTGCACCCACTCCATAGTCTCATCTGTCTGGGTTCCAAACAAGGCTAGACCATTTAAGGGGAGGTCCTCAATACACATCCTTGCTTCTAGGTTCAAGCCTGAGGAGTGGAGCCATGAGAGCCTTCTGAGGGAAATAGTTCCCATCAATGACCTAGCAGCACAGTCAGTCAAATGCTGACAGGCAAGTAAGAGTTGTTTGCTCAACCTGTACCCCTCCTTCTGCAAGGAAAAGATGGCCTCTCTTTGTTGGGGTGTGAGGGACGCCAGATGTTCCGACATTTTTCCCCACAGCACATGCTTCTACCTTGACAGACATGCCTGACAAGTTGCTATTTTAATCTGCATAGTAGAACTGGAGTTCAGGCATTTGCCCAAGGAGTCCAGCCTTCGGCCTTCTCTATCCATGAGGTCAATAACATCTTGTTTTTAGATCTATACTGCACCACTTCCATTATCATCGAATTTGTAATTGGATGTTTCTGTAGAAAAGTACAGTCCTCCACCCTGACTCTATACAGGTTTTCCACCTTCGTGAAAGTAGAAGGGACCAAGGATGGCTTCTCCCAAAAGCTCTGAGTAATGTCCAGCAGGGCCACGTTCATCAGAAGCGCCACAACATTCACTAAGACTCCTTCGAGCACATCAAAAAGGGGATTAGAGGAGGATTTGGCCTCCTCTTGCAGTTGTATCCCAAGGGACGTGGCCATCTTCGATATCTGGGCCGAAAAGGATCTAAAGTCCTCCGAAGGAGAAGAAGGAACCTTACTGATACTTCGCCTTCGATGCTTAGGTTCCAAATCATCCCCATCTGATGAGGAAACACTGGATCCGCTCAATGGTGGCAGAGATTTCTGAATTCTAGTTCCATGCGAGTAGCCTCATGCAGCATCATACTATGTGAATTTGTCCCTTGTTTCAGAGGCCCTAGGTTCAGCAAGCTCACATTGGTGATAACAATGAAATCTGGGCAGAGGAGACCTTCCTCCGGAGAGCCCCAATACCCTGAACAGTGAACAGTCAGGAGAACAGGATCTTGACCTGTATCTCCTGTGGTGCACCCTGGGCTCATCCCAGTATTTGTATATTCTAGCCATGCGGTCATAATGGTGGCGTTGGTGGTCCCTTGTTCTAGTCCAAGCACTCCTCCTTACCATCCTCATAAACATCAACGTCATAGTTTGGGTAGTATTTCATTGAGTGGTATGGGGAAGACTCATCCCTCCTACTCCTTCTTTCATGGGAGTAAACTGCTTCCCTAGAATCCTCTGAGTGCCAGAGGTCTCCATCGGAATCGCATAGGATCCAGTCCCAAAAGCCAGACCTTTCATCCAATGGCAAGTGGGCCTGGAAAGGGAGTGCCTGAAGGGTTGGGCTAGTCTGCTCCCCTATAAAACATTTGGTCACGGAATTGAAGGGCAGCGTTCAGTCCTGACCTGTTGTCGGGTTGTGCTGGGAGCTTCTGCGGCTTAATTGCACTATGTTTTTGTTTCTACGCCGCCTTTGATGGCTTCGGGGGCGGCTGTGTCGACTCCGGCAAGGGAAGAGCAGTCTGCGTGTGTGCAGAAGCGGCTATAGCCAATCTCTCCGACTCCTAACAGGCTTCTCTTCTTCAGCTTCAGAGCCTAAGTATCTGCCACCTTCTCCCTTCTTTTTTGTGTTTCTTGTGCAATTTGGGCTCAGACGACGGGGCTTGGTTCTCAGCTCCAGAGCCCAGCCGAGGCAAGGCAAATAATGGGTTGGGCAGCCCCAGAGCCAGCTGAGCCTGCAGCAGGGGCACGTTCATGGAGGCAGAGAGAGTCAACAGAGGAGTCCCAGGCCCTCCCAGCGGCAGAGTAGCCACCTTTGCAAATGAATTTCCCTCTTCTAAGGAACCATTTATCAGATGAATCGAACACAAAGTGGAGACAATAGATTCAAAACAATACAGAACTCTCAAAGGAAAAGGGAACAGTGAGAAGGGATCAGAGGAAAATGTTGTATACCTTGCAGCTACATATACGTTGCAGGATAGGGGAGAAGAGTCAGATGACATTGTTCTTATACACCGTCTAGAGATGTATATATCAGGTGGTATAAAATATGATAAATAAATACATACAAACTTGAAAAAGAAGAAATGGACCTGCATATGTAGTTGTGGCCACCTCTGGCAATGTATGACTAATATTGCTGTTCTCCTCAGGACAGTGTCAGAAGGGCACAGAACTAAATAGATTTCTTTATTGAAACTTGTTTGTAAATACGCAATACTTGTGATAACTGACAGTTCTAATCTGACTCTCGGACTTAATGTTATGGAAATGAACAAGTGATACCTGACTTAGAAATGCTATGGCATGCTGCAGGGGAGAGGGTAGGAAAAAAGTCTACTAACCTTGTCACAAGCTACTAACCTTGTCACAAGCGTGAGAACATGAGAGAAAGGCTGTAATTGGAAAGTCTGACACTCATAGTTGCCAGCGGTCAGCAACACTGGAATACCAGAAGCCATCCAACTATAGCACTGGATTATGGCATGATGCAGTCACAGGGACATTTGCAAGACACTGAAATATTCAGACTGAGTTTACATTCATGCAAAAAGTTAAAAGACATTAGGGATGGGGAGAAACAAAATCCAGATTTGTGTTCTGTGTAAGACTTTGTGAAACCAACCTGCAAAACTTCATTTCATTTTTGTCCCCACTTGAGCTATCAATAATCTCTTAAACCTTTCACTCCCTTTATCAAAACACTGCTGAAGATATGCCAAACCATGCTAATGCCGTTGCTGCACCATTGCACATCAGAACATCACATCATGTATTGTGTCCTATATGTGATTTTTAAATACTATACAGCCAGGGGCAGAACCATCATTGAACTGGGGGGATGACAAATGTCCCCCAGCTGCCAGGGTCAACCTAGGGGTTCCTGCCACACCCAGCAGCCAGCCAGTAAACAAAATGCTTTCAGGCTGGGAGAGGGCGACAGGCAGCACATCCATGTTCCATGCCCTGACATCAGAAGCATGCTGCCAACTCAGGCTACAAGGCCAGCATCAGGGCATGGTTACACAGCCCATCACCCTCTCCCAGCTGACAAATGCTACCTTTCTCTTCAGTGAACAAAATGCTAGCTGGCCAGAAGCGGGCGATGGGCAGCACATCCATCTCTCAATGTTGGCCACACCCTAACTTCAGCATGCTTCCAATGCCAGTGCACTTGAATGGCCAGCGTGGAGCTGGAGTCAAGTGTGGTACTTGGCCCCAAACAGGGAGATGCTGCCCAGTGAAAGCAGGTGCTGGCTGGCAGGCCCCTCCCCCTTCAAATCTTGCCCCAACCTTCCTCAGCTCTTGCGTACTACTAATAAGGCTTCTGGAAATGAAAGTCAAGATGCCAGCAGCAGTAGTCACAAGAAAAGCACCAGGAGTCACTTCAGCAGAAGCACCAAAATGTTAAGCAGCTCAGGATCTCACAGTGTGTGCAATGCTCCTAGAACTGAGGTAAGATGTGAGGGGGAAACCAAAAACAGCATGACAGAGAATTTGAAGCAACGGAGTATGGAAGTATGGGAGATGGAGAAGATCCTTCCAGTCTCATTTCAACACAGACCATTGGGAAACTGAGAAAGGATCCCCCTCCCTCAATGTTCAATAATTTGGTCAAAATGCAAATTATATTACACACACACACACACACACACGTAGTAATTGAAGGTCTATAATCCTTCAGCAGGGACCTGAATATCTGACACAAGAACCTTTTGTTCTCTATGCGTCTCTCACATTTCTAGATTGTGAGTCCCTCTGGAAAAGGGAACCATTTTCTTATTCTTGTTGCTATGTAAACTGTTTTGAGAACCTTTTTTTAACCCGAAAAGCAGTATATAGCTAAGAACAAAAAAATACACCACATTTTTCTGCATCCTTCTTACAAGAATTCTTACCATTCAAAATGCCATTCTAGTGGCACCTATCACCATGGAAGATATATAACATTAGCAAAGATAACGGCTGGTTTTGCCAAGCGGATAATTTTTTCAATTTGTGATGGAAATGTTAAGGAGTGATGAAGTTCTGGTCAAAATACCAAATGAAATATTTGATTCAGACTTGTTTACTTTTGATCCAAAGTTTTGTCTCCAATTCTTGGACTGTGTCTGACACAGAACTATTCATATGCTGAATAGGGTAATCCCAGCACAACATGAGTGCTCCCCCATTCTCCTGCCCCTCGCCCACCATATCCCACCACTGAAACTGTTCACATTTTAACATCATTCAACAAGCTCCCAGCAGCAGCACTGTGAACCGATGCCTCAGTCGGCCCAAATGAATCAGCCTGGCCAAATCCATTAGGAGATTGTGATACCAATGGCAGCAAGAGCTAAAATGAAAACCAGGAGAATCAAAAGAAGGAGAATAGCAAGTGTCCTGCAGGTGAAGGATTTGGCAACAAATAAAGAGTTCAAGGGGTTAAACTTGAGATGACTGGAAAGGATCAAGAGCATATGTTCTCCACTGGGGATGCACAGCAAGCATTCCCTCCTAAGGGAGGAACACATGCCTCAGCTACCAGAAAGGGATGGAATTGCTCCCAGCTGGGTTAACTGCATGTGACATTCACAGCAATTCAGAATGCACTGTGTGCAATACTTGATGGGTGACATCAGCAATACACCAGTCTAACCCTTCTTTAACCCCGAGGCTCATATGTTCACTTCCAGCCTAAATTCCATCTCTCAGTACAAGTGTGATGTACATGGATAAGGAGCTAGGTAGAATACTGGACCAGATGGGGCATAGGGCTAAATCCACTGCTGTTGTAACCTGGCCAAATCAGTCAGCCAATTTCCTTGCCTTTATCTGAGGAATGAGCAATGCATTCCCATCACCTGTTACAAGGCACCATGGACCACTTTATAAAAGATGCATGTTTATATTTTAAATCCCAGGTTATTCCAATAAAAGCACAGAGTTAAAGAAATTTTAAGTAGCCACTTAGAAGTATTGCATTATCATACTTAGATTCCATCAGCATGTGTTGGGGGCTATATAAGGGCATCATTCGTTGCTTCAAATAGCTTAGACTCTGAAAAGCCACATGAAAGCCATCTGGAGGCCCATTGTAGAGCACAGTGGGATATGTGGAGGTCAGGAAGAACTCAGAACTTTCCAGACAGTATTAACACTATATTAACGGACTGTGTTTTGCTTCTGTAAATAAGCTTCTTTAACTGAAAGGATGTAGATTTAGCATGCTAAATGAGCCCATACTTTTTCAGTCTCAATCCTCTTTGCAGGTCGGTACAGCCAGTGTATGTCAGTGAGATGCTTTAACATTTTAAACTATTAATTCTGAGAGCCAATCCCTTGCAAAGTTTATCTTAAGTTGCAGAGCCTTCTACATCTTTAACTTCACCGCAGATGAAGATTATGCAATATCTACTCTCTACATTTAGCTGTTGAAAGCATCTCACATGTATTATCTCAGTGATTTTTACATGAACTCTGTAAGGTAGGCCATTTTTATTATCCCCATTTTATCTCCATTTTTATTATCCTCATTATTTGTACAGTGGTCCAAGAAATGAAGGGGTGCAGTGGGACTGGGACAGGCCTGCAACCCAGGTGGTCTCCTCCCCCAGCAACTACACACCTGCGCCATTGTGCGTTGTGCATTGGCAGCACACACAAGCCACCATGCATGAGCAGGGCCTTTCCCAAACAGCAGGCTTTACTGTGGAATTAAAGGTAAAGTGTGCCATCAAGTCAGTGTCAATTCTTGGCAACCACAAAGCCCTGTGGTTGTCTCTGGCAGAATACAGGAGGGGCTTACCATTGCCATCTCCCAAGCAGTATGAGATTATGCCTCTCAGCATCTTATATCGCTGCTGCCCAATATAGGTGTTTCCCATAGTCTGGGAAACGTACCAGCGGGGATTTGAACCAGCAACCTCTGGCTTTCTAATCAAGTCATTTCCCCACTGCACCATTAGGTGGCTATATACTGCGGGATTAAGAGGAATGAAATACTTCTAGTTACAGGGCATATCAAATCTTTTGAATATGCCCCAAAACCCAACACAAAAAGTTGAATTTTTAACCACGAACATAAATCGAGCTAAGCTCCAATGCACAATGAAAAACCTGAATCATGTATGGAATGCTCTCTAATAGCTAACAGGTACTTCAATGTAAATCTGGATGATATGTGAACACCCAACTGCCCTTCCAAAGTAAAATCGTTGTCCGGCAGGGCTCCAGGTGAATCAAACAGGCTCCTCTGAGGCAGTTCTCAACTTTCCTGGTAGCCCTGCCTGCCTCACCACTACTGAGTGAGCCACTCACCATTGTCAGACAGCTGAAGCTCACCTGTCCCAACTTTTTCCCAGCCCCAGCTCAGCCAGCAGCCCATGCATCACTTCCCACCCCCCAAAAGCTGCACTGCCACCGACTGCCAGTGGGTTAAACACTCCCGCTCCTTCAGGGCTCATCATCTCTCCCTCTCCTGTCTCTCTCCCTGACTAAAGGTAGCAGCAAAGAGGAGCAGAAAGAGTTAAAGGCTCCCTGTGTTGCTGGAGCTGATTGGCTCTCCTTTTCTAGTTCCAGCATGTGATAGTCCCCCGCTCAGAGCTTGTTGGAGGGTGCCAGGATGAAGAAGACGCTGGGCTTTTTTTTCTTTGCGGAACAGGAATAGTAAGAAGCAAGAGGGAGAGGGAGTGTGCATGTGAGGGGAAGCAGAAGCAGCTGCAGAGGGGTGTGTGTGTTTGTAGAAGGAGCAGCAGCAGCAGTTACTCTTGTGTGTATGGTCTCTTAAAACTCTTTTTTGAAGCTGGGTTATTTTCACAACAGTACAAAAAGCTGCCATTAAGCAGAAGCCAAACCTGTTATAGTGCAAACTTTTTAAAAATCCTCCATACCTTCTTGTGAAGAAATTAGTTATTACAAAAGTATCAAAGGCTCCAGAAAGAAACAAGTTGTTCTAGTAAGAACTAGTCAGCCTATTTTCCTTTCACTGTATCTACATCTGGACTAAATTTGGTGCAAATCGAGGTCCACAAGTTAGATCTCTTGTGCCTCAAATGTTCATGTGTCTGCCATCTTGGATTGGGGTGGATGTCATAATTACAAACTTCACCATTGAGGTGTCCCTGTGTGTCATTCATTGCAGCTGTTCCAAATTTGATTCAAATTGTTTTGACAGTCCTCAGGTTAGTGCACTTGTGACTCAAAGGTTTATGCATCCGCCATCATGGATCGGGGTGGGTGACATCATCACAAACTATACCATTGGGGCATCACTTCAGCCGTAGCAAATTTGATTCAAATTGGTTAGACTGTACACAAGTTAATGCACTTACGCCTCCAAAGTTTATGGGCCCACCATCTTGAATTGTGGTGGATAACACTGTCACAATCTCTGCCGTTGAGGTGTCTCTATGTGTCCCTACCACTGTACCCAATTTGGTTCATATTGGTCCAGGCGTTGCAAAGTTGAGGGGGGGACGACACACGGACACACACGGACACACACACACACACACACACACACACACACACACACACAGAATGCCGGGTGATCTCATAAGCCTACTGGAAAGTAGGCTAAAAATGCTCTAGCAAAATAGATCTGTATTTTTTTTTGTTTCTGCCTTTTGATTTATCGTGTGGTGGTGGCTGGGGATGAGGAGGTTGAGCATAGTAGATCTAGTTCTAATCTGGTCTGTGCTCTTTTTTGTTCTTGTGCCTTTGCCTGATATTTATTACGATCAAAAATACTTGGATACTACTTTTTAACAACCAAAAGTACTGACAATGCATAACATAGCAAAATGTTTAAGAAAATGTATCCCTGCCCCACAAATGGCTCAGAATTATGCATGTGTTGGGGATGGGGAATAAAGAATCCTGGATTGTTTGCTAGTTCTAAACTGGTCTATCTGGAAGTTTTCAAAGTATATTATAAGGTGGACCTCATTATCCACGGGGCTTCCTTCACCGCAGGTTACCGCAGGTAATGAGACCGTGGATAATGAGTCATTGGATGAGGAAGAACATACTGAAGTTGAATCCAAACAAATTAAAGATACTCAGTGTGAGAGGCTGGAACTTAGGAAGTGGTTTAAATCTGACTGTTCTGGATGGGGTTACACTCCCCCTGAAAGATCAGGTATGTAACTTCTGGATCCAAACCTCTCCCTGATATCTCAAGTTGAGGCAGCATCCAGAAGTGCTTTAGCTGATACGCCAGCTACGTCCATTTCTCGGAACAATTAACCTTAAAATAGCAGTCCATATGCTGGTAAAATCCAGGGCTGACCACTGCAATGCGCTCTACATTGGGATGCCTTTGTATGTAGTTTGGAAACTTCAACTGGTGCAGAATGTGGCAGCCAATTAGTTTCTGGGCAAAATACAAAGTACTGGTTATTACCTATAAAGCCCTGAATGGCTTGGGCCCAGGGTATTGGAGAGCGCACCTTCTTCTTCATAAACCCCGATGCCTATTAAGATAATTGGGAGAGGTCCGGTTATCTATCTATCTATCTATCTATCTAATTCGCTTACGGATGACCGAGTTGAGGACTACTCCGGAGCCCTGTGGATGCCTGAAGCCATTGCCTTGGGAAGGGAGGGGCAGCAAGTTAGGAAGGCAGGTGGAATCGGCAGACTCAGGAGACAGAAGAAGAAAGGAGGAAAGGCAGAGGGGAGAGGAGGAACCATTGCCTGGGGAGGGAGCAGCAGCGAGGGAGGTGGGAATCGGAAGACTTGGGATGGAACAGAAAGAAAAGGAAAAGGAAAAGAAAGGTGGAGGAAACTGACCACAAAGAAGGGGTGGCTGGCGGGTAAATGACACAACGGACAGAACGTAGAACCAAATGAAGCCAAATGAAGCCCAACATCATTGGGAGGTAAGGGGCCGTGAAAAACCATTGGGACTGTGAAGACCCGCTGCTGACCTTTCCGCCCAAAATAAAAAAACTCAAACCCAGTGCTATTGTTCCACCCCCCCCTCCCAAAAAACACAAGCCAATCTTCAACACCACACACCACCAAAAAACAAAAAAACCCTCAGCTCCCAGTCACCCCTTCAAAAACAAACAAACAAACAAACCACGAAGGGACAGCCACTGGCAGCCCCCCCCAAACCTGACAGTCTTCCTGACCCCCCATGCAAAAAAAGGGAACTGTGAGGGGAGACAGAGCCAGAGCAAGTGAGAGAGGCGTGGGGGGAGAGAGACCGAGCGAGCGAGAGAGGCGTGGGGGGGGGAGAGAGACCGAGCGAGCGAGAGAGGCGCGGAGGGAGAGAGACCGAGCGAGCGAGAGAGGCGCGGGGGAGAGAGAGACCGAGCGAGCGAGAGAGGCGCGGGGGAGAGAGAGACCGAGCGAGCGAGAGAGGCGCGGGGGAGAGAGAGACCGAGCGAGCGAGAGAGGCGCGGGGGAGAGAGAGACCGAGCGAGCGAGAGAGGCGCGGGGGAGAGAGAGACCGAGCGAGCGAGAGAGGCGCGGGGGGAGAGACAGACCGAGCGAGCGAGAGAGGTGCGGGGGGAGAGACAGAGAGGGCAAGAGAGGCGCGGGGGGAGAGAGACAGAGAGAGCAAGAGAAGCACGGGGGGAGAGACAGAGAGGCGCGGGGGGAGAAACAGAGAGGGGGAGAGAGGCGCAGGGGGGAGAGAGACAGAGAGAGCAAGAGAAGCGTGGGGGGGAGAGACAGAGAAAGCAAGAGAGGCGCGGGGGGAGAGACAGAGTGAGAAAGCTGGGGTGGACAGAGTGAGTGAGAGAGCTGGTAGGGGGGAGCGGGGAACAGGGTGCAATGCACGGCTACAAAGGGAGGACCAGCCAAATGAATTCTCCCAACTAAACCCAAAAAGGAAGTAAACTACCGCACAGATGCTCTGTGCGGGTTCAGCTAGTATAAACCTAACTTGCAAGTTTGTGGCTTTCCATTCTGTTTGACACACACTATGATTGCATATGGTGATTTACAATATTAAAAAACAAACCAACAATTAAAAAACAAACAACAATATTAAAAAACAAACCAACAATTACGCATGATTGAAAAAGTAGTGTTTTCTCAGGCCACTGATGGCCTTTTTAAGAGCTGAGGACAAGAACTTTCAGATCTGAGCAGCTCCTTTCTTGTCTTACTCTCAGGGCACGCAGGTCTTTCAGTACGCCTGAGAAGGTGGGGTAGGGGACGCTCCAACAGTCATCACAGGCCTGTGCTAGTCTTTATGGCAGCCAAAGTTATGTAATCTTCTTAAATTTTATTTTACATAGTCTAAATTGCCAGGAGAAGGATTTAAAGTTATGTTTTAGGTGGGCACAAAAATGGTAGGAAATACAGGATGCCTGCACCTGAATACATTTTACATTACTATAACTCAATCATTCTTCACAAGATTTTTCTAACTTTTGTCTTCATTATATCCCTCATCACACAGAGATTCTTCAAATCAAATTTCAGACATAATTACATGCAGTAGCTGCTCTTCTTATGCAAAGATACACATGTGTGCACACACAATTTTATGATGAATAAAATTACACAATGTTCAGGATTTATGTAACGAGAGAACGCTGAAAAACCCAGTTGTCTTACTATGCAGTTGCTTCGGCAGCTATATAATAAAACTCTCCTGCAAATTAGGATGAGGAACTTTCCTTGTGACCTTGTCACAGTTTTAATATTGCACCTACTCCAAATAATAAGCTATTCCTGATTCCAAGTTATTTCCAAAATTGTTTGCCTCTTTCCTCCTGGCACACAGGTACTAGGGATGTGCACAAACAGATTTGACGCTCCCTTTCTGGAATGCTGAACCTGTTCAAACGCTGGCACTTGAGCCAGCTTTGAGGGGTGGGGGTGCTTAAAAAACAGGTAAGGAGCTCCTTACTTGCTCACCCCCTCCCCGCCACTTTCCCCCTGCTGGCGCTCATTTTAGAAACAGCCACATGGGGCTACAGCGTTCCTTCCTGCAGCCAGGATCAGCATCAGCACGCATATGGCCAGGGTGCATGCACGCTGGCCATTTGCGTGGTCAGCATTATGTGGCTGACCATGCAAATGGGTGCGCACGCACACCCCAGCCACATGCATGCTGATGCTGATGGGCACGGCAGGAAGGAATGCTGCAGCACTGCACAGCTGATTCTAAAACAGGAGAGGAGAAGCAATGCGGGGGCGTGAGCAGGTAAGGACTCTACTTACCCCCAGTGGCGATTTGCTGTGTAGTGGTAGCTTCTGAACCTTCAGATCCTAGGCTGCCCCTGCCCTGCTATGCCTATCACTGGCTCTCCCTCCAGCAGAAAGAGTAAGAGGCTTCCTGTCTGGAGCAGACTTTGCCTCAGTTTCGAGCAGTGTTCCCTTTAAGGAATGAGCACGTGCGTGCACACACCCATTTTTTGATGTCCAGTCAGTTAATTTTAGATCCCACTCAGGCTGAATCAGGAAGGTCCCACTCTGAATGCATGTGTGCACACACCATCTTGATACTGCCACCCAAAACAAAACTCATTCTGCCCACAGAAGGGGGAAAAAAAAAAAACAGAGAGAACACTGGTTTCAAGGTCTTGTTGGTCCTGGTATGAGTCTGCTTCTCCTGGTCTTACTATGCAGCCTTCATAAAGCCTTCAGCCTGGCTTTATTCCTGACTTCTGGATTGTTGCTTGAACCCTGGTTCCTGATTCATCGACCCAGCTTGATCCTTGACTTAATTCCTGATTTCTGGCTCTTTGCATTGTTCTAGTAAACTGACCTGCTTTCTGACCCTCAGTGTGACTCTGACTCTATCCCCTCACTGTTGGTTCTAGGCTGACTCTCCTGGTCTTAGCTTTGACCTCTGAGCCACCTAGAGGTCACAGCTCAGCCTGACACAGAGTTTTCCTTTGGGCTCAAGTTACAGGCACTGTGAGTAATGCAAACTTTGCTCAGAATATTCTCTTCAATCTCAAAGACATATTTATTTACTTACAAAACATTTTTTTACAGCAGGGGTTCTCAAACATTTTGATATGGTGACCCCCTAGAATAATATATAAAGTTACATGACTCCACCCCGCAACCCCCATTAAAAGCTACTAGCTGACATTCTGACTAATGATGTGCAGACCAGAAACAAGTTGCTGAGGGTCAAGCAACACGTTTCCAGTCTAGCAGGACACTCTTGTAGTGTTCCTGGAATGAAGGCAAACTCCAAAAAGTATTTGTGCTCTTGCACAAGAGTACCCACATAGCCCCACATAGGGTATAATACTTGGTTCAGGCTGGTGGGTGTGGTCAAGTAGCTACTCTGCTGTGAATAGACCCAGAGGGAGATGTGTGGTGATGTCATTTTAAATTACTGTTCCTTTAAGGGGTTGAGTATGAGAACCAGCTGAAAGGGATGAGTATATCTAATGTATAAAAGAGAGCAGAGAGCAATGGGAGAGTAGTCTTGCCTTGGGCTTGACTGACTGCTTGCTCAGCTCCTGATGGCTGTATTATATTAAGAGACTGCTTAAAATAAAGGACTTTGTAGACCTTATCTCTTGTGTGTCCTGGATACAACAAGATGATGGATGTCTAATGCATGAGATGGAAGTTGAACCAGAATATTTTAACAAATATTCTGATCATAAGAAAGCCCTGCTGGATCAGGCCCAAGGCCCATCTAGTCCAGCATCCAGTTTCACACAGTGGCCCACCAGATGCCGCTGGAAGCCTACAGACAGGAGTTGAGGGCATGACCTCCCTCCTGCTGTTACTCCCCTGCAACTGGTACTCAGAGGCATCCTGCGTTTGAGGCTGGAAGTGGCCTATAGCCCTCCAACTAGTAGCCAATGATAGACCTCTCCTCCATGAAGTTATTATCCAAACCCCTCTTAAAGCCATCCAGGTTGTTGGCTGTCACCACATCTTGTGGCAGAGAATTCTACAAGTTGATTATTCATTGTGTGAAAAAGTACTTCTGTTTATTGGTCCTAGATTTCCTGGCAATCAATTTCATGGGATGACCCCTGGTTCTAGTGTTATGTGACAGAGTGAAGAATTTCTCTCTATACACTTTCTCAACACCATGCATGATTTTATAGACCTCTATCATGTCTCCCCGCAGTCACCTTTTTTCTAAACTAAATAGCCCCAGGTGTTGTAGCCTTGCCTCATAAGAAAGGTGCTCTAGGCCCCTGATCATTAACTGGTCAACTGATTTTAATGGTGTTTTAATGTAAACCACCCTGAGCCTTTTGGAAGGGCGGTATAAAAGTTTAAATAAATAAATAAATAAATAAATAAATAAATAAATAAATAAATGATCATCTTGGTTGCCCTCTTCTGCACCTTTTCCAGTTCTACAATGTCCTTTTTTAGATGTGGTGATCAGAATTGTATGCAGTACTACAGGTGTGGCTGCACCATAGTTTTGTATAAGGGCGTTATAATATTAACAGTTTTATTTTCAATCTCCTTCCTAATGATCCCTAGCATGGAATTGGCCTTTTCCACAGCTGCTGCACATTGAATCGACACTTTCAACGAGCTGTCCACCACAACCCCAAGATCCCTCTCCTGGCCAGTCACCAACAGCTCAGATCCCATCAGCGTATACTTGAAGCTGGGGTTCTTCGTCCCAATGTGCATAACTTTACACTTGCCAACACTGAACCACATTTACCACTTTGTCACCCACTACCCCAGTTTGGAGAGATCCTTTTGGAGCTCCTCACAATCAATTTTGGATTTAACTACATGAAAGAGTTTGGTATCATCTTCAAATCTGGCCACCTCACTGCTTACCCTAACTTCTAGATCATTTATGAATAAATTAAAAAGCACTAGTCCCAGTACAGATCCCTGGGCGACCCCACTTCTTACTTTCCTCCATTGTGAAAACTCTCCATTTATACCTACCCTCTGTTTCCTGTCTTTCAACCAGTTATCAATCCACACATGTACTTGTCCCCTTATCCCATGACTGCTAAGTTTCCTCAGGAGTCTTTGATGAGGAACTTTGTCAAAAGCTTTTTGAAAGTCCAGGTATACTATGTCAACTGAATCACCTTGATTCACACACTTGTTGACACTCTCAGAGTATTCCAAAAGGTTTGTGAGCCATGCTGGTTCTCTCCCAGCAGGGCCTGTTCTTCTATGTGCTTTACAATTTTATTCTTGAGAATGCTTTCCATCAATTTGCCTGGAATGGACATTAAGCTAACTGACCTGTAATTTCCTGGATCACCTCTGGATCCCTTTTTGAAAATCGGTGTTACATTTGCTACTTTCCAGTCCTCCGGTACAGAGCCCGATTGCAGGGATAAGTTATATATTTCAGCAAGGAGGTCAGCAATTTCACGTTTGAGTTCTTTGAGGACTCTTGGATGGATGCCATCCAGCCCTGGCGATTTGTTTGTTTTTAGTTCTTAAAGACAGTTTAGAACATCGTCTCTTGTAACTTCTATCTGACTCAGTTCTTTTAGCCTCCATCCCCAAAAAGCCTGGTTCAGGAACAGGTATATGCTCAGCATCCTCTGCCATGAAGACGGATGCAAAGAACTCTTTTAGCTTTTCTGCAACCTCCATATCTTCCTTAATAATCCCTTTCACTCCCTCATTGTCTTAGGGTCCAACTGCCTCCCTGGCAGGTTTCCTGCTTCTGATGTATTTAAATAAGTTTTTGTTATTCCCCTTGATACTTTTAGCTAAATGTTCCTCAAACTGTCTTTTCATCTCCTTTATTGTCACTTTGCATTTCTTTTGCCAGAGACTGCGTTCCTTTCTGTTCTCCTCAGTTGGGCAGGCCTTCCAATTTCGAAAGGAAGTCGTCTTCCCTTTTATGGCTTCCTTGATGGTACCAGTTAGCCATGCTGGCATCCTCCTGGACTTAGTGGTACTTTCCCTCCTTTTAGGTATACAATCTAACTGGGCTTCTAGTATTGTGGTTTTGAGTAAACTCCATGCATTCTGGAGCAAAATGACTCTCCTGATTTTCCCTTTCAGCTTCCTTTTCACCATACTCCTCATTTTGGAGAAGTTTTCTCTTCTGAAATTCTAAATGTCTGTGTTAGACTTCCTTGGTGATTCTCTCCCCGCATGTATGCTGAATTTGATGGCACTATGGTCACTGTTCCCTAAAGGGTCAATGACACTGATATCACGCACCAGGTCCTGGATGCCCCTCAGGATTAAGTTCAAGGTCGCCTTCTCTCTGGTTGGTTAACATTACCTTGTTACCAAAGGTAATGAGATGAACATGTTAAGACATTTAGCCTCATCTTTATCATCTCCTATCACAGGGAAACAGTCAAACAGTCACCAGCCTCTCATGTGCACACCGTTTTAATGCACATTTGTCTCCACCACTTTAGTTTTGGTTTTGTTCCATAAGAGTAGGCTAAGGAAATGGAACACAGGAAGCTGCCACATACTGAGTCAGTCCACCAAACACAGTGTTGTCTACACAGATTGGCAGCAGTTTTTCCAAGGCAGCAGGCAGGGATCTCTCTCAGCCCTATCTTGGAGATGTCAGGGAGGGAACTTGGAACTTTCTGCATGCTCTTCCCATGTATATTATATGTCCCTAGAGATACCCGTCCTTATATTATTACCACAAATAATAATAAATTAATAATAATAATCTTTATGTTAGCTGCCCCATAACAAATTGTTCTCTGGATGGCTGTTATTGCTTTTATTAGAACTTCAGAATTCTAATAGTTCAGAGTTCTAAAAGTTCAAACTGTTAATGTCTTTATTAGAACTTCAAAGTTATCAGCATCCAACAAAAAACAAAAAAAAGAATTGTATTTATTGGAGGAGTTTCAGCTGTTGACAAGAAATTGTGTCCAATCATATTTTATTCTCAGTATAATATTTGTACGTTGAGAAAGCTCCAATAGCAAGATGTGCCATCCTCCCTAATGGAACTGTGCTTGCTGAAGCCGGTGATGGTGAGGAAGACACTCATGGGAAGCTGGCCCACTTTTTCTCTCTCTCAAAGATACAGCTGAGAAAAACAACAAATTGCATTTGATTTTCAATAGATGGACTCTACTGCGAGCTGTGGAAGAAGACTGTCATCCCGTGGTGGCAAATAAAACGGTGGGAACTTTCACATAATTAAAACTGAGAAACCATGGGGAGCTGCAAAATAGCAGCTCAAAAGCCAAGAGCTCATGCTTGATTTGCTGGCACATCTACTAAAATTGGAATGATAGATGATTAGCCTGCTCCTTGCACAGGGGTAACATACAAATTCATGAAGTGTTTCATATTTTTAACCACCAAGGAGGCGGCCACAGCTCAATGGTAGAGCACATGCTTTGCATGCAGAAGTTCCAAGTTCGATCCTTTGCATGTCCACTTTGAGAGTCTCCGGTAGTAGGTAGGTCTGGGAAAGATCTCCGCCCAAGATTTTTGAGAGTGGTTGCAAAGACTACGTGGCTAGATGGACAAAGGAAACTGTCGTACATAAAATCAGGCTATTAGTCCATTCATATTGTCTACACTGGGCATTAGTAGGTCTCCAAGTTTCAGGCAGGAGTCTTCTCCAGCTCTATCTGGATATGCCAGGGGTTGAACCTAGTACCTTCTGCATGCAACGCATGTGAGCTACCCACTGAGCTTTGGCCCCTCCCCATAGGGAATACCTTACTCAGAAAAAAACAGCTTTGTATGTTCATACAGTAAGTGTGATGCAAAATTCAAGCATCTATGCCAACACAAGATGAAATCAAAGCATTGTGACTTTTTGTGCTTCCTTTAGAATATGTTCAGATTATTGTTTAAATGAATCATCCAAGAATCATGAACCCAGGAGTATTTATGTGGTGGCAGATTTGGCTAGAACTGGGAAGGAAGAAATATTCAGGCAACCATGATTCACATGGCAGCTGCTTAGAAGTTTACCATACAATACCCATGATCATGTTGGAAGGCAGTCAGCAGTAGCAGTCATCATATGGCAGGGAGCTGATTTAGACATTTAAAAATGTAAGAAGAGTCCTGCTGGATCTGGCCCAAGCCCTATCTAGTCCAGCATCCTGTTTCACACAGTGGCCCACCAGATGCCTCCAAGAAGCCCATGGGCAGGGGGTGAGGGCTTTCACTCACTGCATGGAATCAACATCCCTGTGGCAAGCTTCCCATCCAGTTAGAGAGAGGAAGACTGCTAGTCCCAGGCACTTACAAGTGACCATTTCTAGCCCGCTTCTCCTGTGAGGAGCACAGAGTGGTGTACATAGTTTTACGCATATCCTCACAACAACCCTGTTGAGATAGGGGTGTTCATGAACCGTGGTTCTAGCACTGGTTTGGGGCCGAACAGGTATGGATGAGGTCCAAACCAATTTGGTGCCATGGGGAGGAGAGCAAGTCCTTATCTGCTCTCCGCCGCCCCATGCAGCTTCCTGCTTGTCCCAAGTACCCCCATGCAGTGCCAGCACACACATGGCATCCATGGACGCCATATGCTTGGTCAGCAACACCATGTTGACCACACAAATGGTGCCCACACATGTGTGGATGCCATGTGCATGCTGGAGCCATGTGAGGGTACTTGGGACAAGCACCACCCCAGCAGGAAGCTGCATGGGATGGTGAGAGCAAGGAAGGACCTGCTCTACACTTTCTTAAAACTCCCACTCCCTTCCCAGTGGCACCGAACCAGTTTGGCGATAAACCAGTGCTCGAACCACAGTTTGTTCACATTCCCACTGTGATAAGTTAGGCTGAGAGATACATGACTGGCAGAGAGTCACCCAGTGAGTTTCATGGCTCAATGGGGATTTGAGGTCTCCTCAGTTCTAGTCCAACATTCTAACCACTACACCACACTGGCTCTACTGCAGGAATTTATCTGAATTCACAAAAAAAAGCTTGGAAATATAACAGTATAAGTTTGCCAATGGTCAGAAATAAGGAGGCAAGCAAAGGAAATACATCAAGAGTCTCCACATTTCTTAATTCACAATTTTAATTTAGCCAAATTTCCCAAGGACTGCAACAGTTGACACCTGCCAAATTCATGTGCACAAACATGGCCTTTCTGTTAATTTCATGCAAAATTAATGTGTGTAGAAGCCTGTGTCATGAGTTCTGAACAAGCTGACAATCTTTAGTTTAAAGCAAAGGCAACATACTTTTAACTGCATATATTGTTTTTGCATATGGAGAACCAGCCATTGTCCCTACACTTCATCTGTTTGCATACCTGAATTCCTACATGCAACTCCACACTTATACTTAGGAACACCTTGTTCATGAAATTCTGATATTCTTTACCTTGTTTCACATTAACGTGCATATACAATTGTGTTTTCACTGAGGAACATAAATCTCTACATACATCACAATATTTTCTTCATAAGCCTACCATGATTACATTACTGTACAGAACTAGTAAAAATTAAAATCCTGCGTGCCCTGTAAATATGAGGTGCCACTTTATTCTAACATTCTGCAACAAATATGAAAAATACATCATTATAACCTGAGACATATGCTTCAGTGGCCTGAAAGATGGTCACAATCAAGACAGATTCTCTCACTTCCAACCACTGTAGTTGCAGCTTCCCTCCTTGACACTAGTGATGTGTGAATCTTCAGGGGCCTATTTGGCTTTGACTTATTTTGGTCTGAACTGAAGTGCCATCTGGTTGGGGCCAAAATGAAGCAAACCAGACCAAACCATTTGGGCCCCCAAAGCTTCACTTCAAACCCCACTTCTCAGTCCCCCAAAGTACTTACAGGACCAGATGTGGGGCAGAAGACAGGCCGCTTTCTGGTACCTTTGCTCCTGGCGGGTAAGAAAAAAGGCAACAGCCTGCAGTCTGTCTCCTCTTTTAAGGGTGTGAGAGAGTTCCAAGTGAAGCATCAGAGAGCTGAAGGGTCTGGACTGCAGTGAAGAGGGACCCTTCCCTAGCAGGTCAGAACTGAATCAGGAACCTCTCAAAATTACCAGGGTAGCCCCCAAATCGAATAGGACCTTCTTCATACAACCCTACTAGGCCTCTGCACTACCAAATACACTGGCTCCAATCCAATCCAATCCAATCTGATTTTTAAAAATGTCAGAGGCTGACATAGCCTCCCCCAACAAAAGCTGAATTGTAATCGGGTTGGAACTGACTTAATATTTTCCAATATGCCTATTGGGGAAACACCACCACCTCCCAAAATGGATTTTAAAGACTTCACCCCTGAAATCCGGGGTGGGGGCAAAGATATCCCCATATCAAATCTGGTGCTGACTTGGAGAAAAAGTCTGTTCAAGCTGGCTCCCTGGATGTTTTTTTAAGGACTGCTCCTGAAATTGTGGGTGGTGGGCAAAGGTAACCCCACAAAAAGCACTGGCTCAGTGGGTGCTATGTGGGGGGTTAACCTTGCCCCCACCTCCCAATTTTGGTGGTGCAATCCTTAAATATTAGGTCTGGAAGTGGCTTGTACAGACACTCTCTCCAAGCCTGCTCCCAACCTGGAATTTAAGGACTGCACCCCTGGAATTGGGGGGGTTACCATTGTCCCCCGCCAATTTAAGGGATGCAGTCCTTAAAATCCAGCCTGGAGTCAGCTTGGAGAGAAATTCTCTCCAGGCTGACTGCCAGGCTGGTTTTGGTCCAACATTCCTATCCAAAGTAGGAAGATTTCCAACAGGACAACAGGGATTTTAGTTCGAATTCCCCCATCAGGGTTCCTGCTATCATACTGGAAATCCTTCCGATAATGCTCAATAGCAGTCATATTGTCTGATATGCCTATCCAACTGATACGACTACACAGCCTTATTGTTTACATATGTAATGTGACTGACTGACTGACTGCCAATATATACAGAACTGCTACATGCCAAGCCCTGCTTTATAACAATGCAAAACTGTATGGCAGCTTTGTACACTTTAGGTTTTTTGGTATACACCTACATTTTTAAGAGTGTATCTAAAAACGTAAAGTGTGAATGCAGCACACACATTTGCAGACATATACACATGTGGACAAATTTGTTGGTACCCTTACAGCTCATTGAAAAAGTGTTTTATGCCTCCTGAAGAGCGATTAAATGAAAAGCAGTTGTCCCATGTATACCTGCATGCCTTTGATATGTCATCGAGTAAAGCAAAGCAAGTGTGAAAAGAAAGAAAGTATTGCTTATTCTACAAAGATATTCTTAAGTGGCCTGGACACATTTGTTGGTACCCCTAGAAAAGATCATAAATAATTGGATTTGAGTGATTTTTCAAATTAACTGTTTTCCTTAATTAGTATCACACATGTCTCCAATTGTGTAATCAGTCATTCAACCTATTTAAATGGAGAAAAGTAGTCACTCTGCTGTTTGGTATCATTGTGTGTTCCACAATGAACATGGACCAGAGAAAGCAAAGAAGAGAGTTGTCTGAGGAGATCAGAAAGAAAATTAGACAAGCATGTTAAAGGCAAAGTCTATAAGACCATCTCCAAGCAGTTTGATATTCCTGTGACAACAGTTGCAAATATTATTAAGAAGTTCAAGGTCCACGGGACTGTAGCCAACCTTCCTGGAAGTGGCCGCAAGAGGAAAATCGACACCAGAATGGGCAGAAGGATAGTGAGAATGGTAGACAAAAAGCCAAGGACAACTTCCAAAGAGATGCAAGCTGAACTCCAAGGTCAAGGTCCATCAGTGTCTGATCGCACCATCTGTCCACTGTTGAAAGAAAAACATTTTAAAAGCCAGACTGGAATTTGCTAAAATGCATATTGACAAGCCACAATGCTTCTGGGAGAATGCCCTTTGGACAGATGAAACAAAACTGGAGCTTTTTGGCAAGTCATCTCAGCTCTATGTCCAAAGACGAAAAAATGAAGCTTTCAAAGAAAAGAACACCATACCTACTGTGAAACATGGAGGAGGCTCGGTTATGTTTTGGGGCTGCTTTGCTGCATCTGGCATGGGGTGCTTTGAGTCTGTGCAGGGAACAATGAAATCTCAAGCCTATGAAGACATTCTGGAGCAAAACATACTGTCCAATGTCAGAAAGCTCTGTCTCAGTCGCAGGTCCTGGATCCTCCAAAAGGATAATGACCCCAAACACACAGCTAATGAATGGCTAAGAACAAAGCATTGGACTATTCTGAATTGGCCTTCTATGAGCCCTGATTTGAATCCTATTGAACATCTATGGAAAGAACTGAAACATGCAGTCTGGAGAAGGCACCCTTCAAACCTGACACAGCTGGAGCAGTTTGCTCAGGAAGAGTGGGCCAAACTACCTGTTGATAGGTGCAGAAGTCTCATTGAGAGCTACAGGAACCGCTTGTTTGCAGTAATTGCCTCGAAAGGTTGTGCAACAAAATATTAACTTAAGGGTCCCATCATTTCTGTCCATGCCATTTTCATTTGTGTTATTTGAAATATTCTGTTGCATCAAAACTCCAAAGCAAAGTCTGATTTTTGTTAAATGTGGAATAAACAATGATGGGTGCCAACTACTTTTGTCAGGTTCAAGTTATTTCAGAGACAATTGTGGGTTCTTTTTTTTGTGGAGGGGTACCAACACATTTGTCCACATGTGTAGGTCTTGTAGCAAGCATGAATTGTCCCCTTTCCTAAGCAGGGTCTGCTCTGGTTTGCATTTGAATGGGAGACTATGTGTGTGAGCATTGTAAGATATTCCCCTTAGGGGATGGGGCTGCTCTGGGAAGAGCATCTGCAGCTTGCATGCAGAAGGTTCCAAGTTCCCTCCCTGGCATCTCCAAGTTTGGACTGAGAGAGACTCTTTTCTGCAACCTTGGAGAAGCCGCTGCCAGTCTGTGTAGACAATACTGAGCTAGATGGACTTGTGATCTGACTTGGTACAAGGCATCTTGTACCAAGTCAAAGAGACAGCTTGAGTAGGGCACTGACTGCTGTGTTTACCTCTGCCCCACCTCCTCGAGGTGTGTCCATCACTGGGGCAGCTGCTGCAGCAGCTACAAAGAGCAGGCTGGGCCAGGGTTGCAAGCCAAAGGGTGAGAGGACAAGGGCCCTCCTTCTTGTGGCAATCAGCCTGGGAGTGAGCACCCTGGGGCCTCAGAAGAAGCCAGCAAGAGAGTATGACTGAACGAGTCTTGGACCTGTTTTTTTATCAAACAGAGGAGCTGGTTGGGCTGAGGAGATGTGTCTGGGAGAGCAGAAAAGTGGGGATGGTCTGGGGGCAGCAATATCACAGATAGCAAGCAGAGGTAGGTATGGTGGTGGGAGTTGGGCAGGCCGTTACACATGGAAATGGTCCAGGCAATTGAGTCTTGTTCCTTTTTCCAACTCTTCTCCCAACCCTGAAGCCCCAGGGAGCACTGAGAACACTCCCTTGAGGATTAGGGAGCTGCTGTTGAATGCCAGGTCGGTAAACGCTAAAACATCCCTCATCCACGATTTGATTGTGGATACGCATGGTGATCTGGTATGTGTGACAGAGACCTGGTTGGATGAGCTGAGTGGGGTTGGTCTCTCTCAGCTCTGTCCTCCAAGTTTTCTGATCCTGCAGCAGCCCCGCCTGGAGGGTTTGGGAGGGGCTGTTGTGGTCATCTATCGCGAGACCTTTCCCATTTCCAGGTGCCCAGTCAAGTGATCTCAGAATTTTGAGTGCTTGTCCTTGAGGGTGGGCCTCCGAGATAGGCTGGGGATTCTACTGGTGTACCAACCAAGCTGCTGCACTTCAGTTTCCCTACCTGAGCTGGTGGGGGTGGTCTCGGAGGTGGCCTTGGGTTCCCCCAAGCTTATTGTCTTGGGGGATTTCAATGTCCATGCTAAGGCCCACCCAAGTAGGCGTGGCTCAGGATTTCATGGCCTCCATGGACCTATCTCAGCGGGTATCTGGCCCTACCCACATGGCAGGACATACTATGGATCTTGTTTTTGCCGACCAGGGAATAAATGATTTGGAGGTGGAGGAATTTGATATAACTCCCTTGTCATGGACAGATCCATCATCTGGTGGGGTTTAATTTGACTGCTCTGTCTGCCCTCTGCAAGGGTGGTGGGCCAATTAGAATGGTCCGCCCCTGGAGGCTTATGGATCCGCTTGGTTTCCAGACAGCCCTTGTAGAGTTTCCAGTGTCCAGGGCTGGTAACTCCGTCGAGGCCCTGGTGAATTTCTGGAACAGAGAGACAGCCCGAGAGCTGTTGACACAGTTGCTCCTAAATGCTCTCTCCAGCTTGGTGGAGCTTGTTCTGCTCCTTGGTTTTCCTCAGAGCTTATATATTTGGGCTTGTACAAAAGGTTGCATGAACCACCACAACATGTTGCACTAGTGCAAGAACTAGTTGAATAGAGGCAAATTTATTCACGCAACTACCATGCATCCACAAGACAGAAAGCAGTTGAGGGCAGCAATTTAGATCAGGAAAAAGTCACAATGGAGAGGGTTAAGCCTCCCCTTCCACAACACCACAATCCTTCCCCCTGTTTTTAACTTTAAAAGAACGTGATTCAATCACAGATCTCGCAGTGTCCCATCTAGTTATGCCATGAAGTCATACCAGATAGTCTTAACATGTATTTCTCAATATAAAAATGCTGCAAAAAAGATTAAACCCTTATTTTCCTGCCCCTTTCTTAGGTTAGTAGCATGCCTACTACCGAAGTAATTAGGATATTTGTGTTCAACTGAGTTTTTCTGTAACAAAAGTATAGACAGCACAAAAGGACAAGGAAAACAATCCCAAATAACCCTTCTCACATCAAAGTTGGGGAGAGGGAGAGACTTTATTTTAGCTGCCACTAAAATTTGATGGTTTGTTTTTATATTATGAGCCTGCCTTACACTGATCCATTGAAAACCTCTTTATGTCTCCTTTTACTGCTTATGCAGAGCTAGCTGGAAATAGCGTATTTCATTTCCCACCGCTCCCCACTTCCCATTTTGTTATTCTACTACCTTTTTACTGATTACACTGCATATTCTGCATCAAGGAGGAGGGGTGAGCAAAGGAAATTGTTCTCTGTTCTGTACACTTTGAGATCAGATAATTCAGGCCGCTTTCCCTCAAAAGACAGGATATAGAATTTGAGCCAGTGATTCCTTTATCCTTTTACAAGCTCAGTTTAGTCAGGGTGAACAGACACACTTCATTTCACGTAATGAAAAACCCATGTATCCAAGAAAAGCACTACCGAGGCCTCTGCTACATCTCAATTCTAGTCAAGCTGATCTGGCTGTCACTGAAGTTCATGGACCTTCTCTCACTGGAGCCCATTTTTAGTCTACAGGAATGAACTTCCTTTCATTTGAGTTAACATTGTTTCTCTGGAGTTAACTAGCAATTACTTCTGAGTACCATGTTTAAAAATCCAGGGGGAGAAGTATACTTGCTTCTTTAAAATGAAAGCCTCTTAATGCTTGAATGTGAAATCTGAGTCCATGTTTGCCACAGCACTATCTGATGAATTTGATTTACCACACAGAGACTGGGGTTACAGTTTTATACATACACCCCTGAAAGTAGGTCCCACTGAGCTCCATGGAAGTTACTTTGAGTGAACATTGTTCTTTAGATGGATAGTAAAAACATTCAATACTGCTTTTATCTACTTAAGTAAAGGTAAAGTGTGCCCTCGAGTCGATGCCGACTCCTGGCAACCACAGTTCCCTGTGGTTTATCATTGTCATCTCCTGTGCAGTATGAGATGATGCCTTTCAGCATCTTCCTATATCGCTGCTGCCCAGAATAGGTGTTTCCCATAGTCTGGGAAACATACCACTGGGGATTCGACTTAGCTGCTTCTGATTCTAATCAACTTTCCCTTAGGCCCAATATGCTTTATATATTATGTGTGAAACAGGTGGTATACCACTGACACTCTTACTTTATTATGGACAAAAAATATAACCAAGCACAGGAACAATTAATTAACAGCTGGTGTTAAAACACTGTGGGACGCAGGAGTAATTTTACCACCAATGGTAAGGTATAGGAACCACAAAACAACCCAACAGCATTTGTATTCCACCTAACTTTTATAACTTTTTGGACAGAGCAGAGAGGCATATTTTTCACTCCTTCACTGTTATATGCATAACCTCTAAATGTCACAAAGTTAGTCTAAACCAAAAATGTGGATTTATTTTTGGCACTTTAAATAACTTTCCCCATAGTTGAGCCATTAGATCAAAAACAAATAATAGATGTTTATAAAATCTCCTGGCAAAAGTGTGTTTCTTTTAAGAAAAGATAGATAAGCTTCACAAGGTGGTACCTACAAGTCAACTGAAAGTAGAATTTACAAACAGAACAGATAAGTATTCCATATGCTCTATAATCTAGAAGTAGCAATATGTAATGCACCCCTGCTAACTGGGCACACCCCTGCTAACTGGGCACACCCTGGCACCTTTTACCATGGTGATTCTCTTTATTTAGCAGGGGGAGAGTAACTGGCCCTGTCCACCCCCACAGTACTTCCAGTGACTGTTGCTGGTGTCTATCTTGTGTTTCTTTTTAGATTGTGAGCCCTCTGGGGACAGGGAGCCATCTTATTGTTTGTTATTTCTCTTTGTAAACCACCCTGAGCCATTTTTGGAAGGGCGGTATAGAAATCGAATAAATAAATAAATAAGTAAATAAATAAATAAATAAATAAATAAATAAATAATGCCTTGATTTTTGCCATATATTTCAAAATGTACCACTACCCCTCAAAAAACAAATACAAATGGGACAGAAATATAGTGAGAGGCAAGTGTGAGAGGAGGAGAACACTACTAATTGTCACGGGAAAGGCTCTTGAACGGCTTTGGATTATTATTAAATGTTGGCTGGCATGCACAGATACTTGCACTGAGTCTGTTCTTCATATGCTTGTATGTCATTTTGGTTCTATATTTCCTCACATGAACCATATTAATGAACTTTTAAAATCAATTATGATTGAAATCTATTGTATATTTTGAATAATTTGTTAGTTTGCTTGTGTGAAATAAAGTCATACTTCCCAATGACCAAATTATGCATATACAACCTTGCCACTGAATTTAGCTGAGAGCCAGGGCTGTGAAAGGTTGTATCGGGAAGGTTGGACATGACCTGATATTGCCCACTTCAGAGGACATCGGAGGCAGTCTGGCCCCAACCTAGAGAAGCCAATTTGGGATCGGAGATCTCTGACCCTCTTTAGCTATGTTTGGAGCATTTCAGAGCTCCAAATGGCAGCAATGGGTGTCCACTGTGGGGGGGGGGGGATCTATTCTCTGGCATCTCTCTGCCCACCTGCCTACCATCCTGTCCATGCATTTTTTTTCTTTTTTAAAAAATGCCCATATATTTTACTAACTGTTTAAAGACAAAAGCAGCCAATTTCCGGGTTTCCCCTGAGATTCTCTGATGTTACATCACTTCACATAAAATTCTTGGATGTTTCATAACTTTTTTCTGCCACTCTGTGATTATGATTTCTCCGTTACTTTTTAAAATTAATTTTAAAAAAATCAAAGGATGGCCAGATTCATTTGTAATTAAATGTGCAATATCTGGCCATCCTTACCTACTTGTGGGGTGATTTTTAGAGCTTCCTATTAAGTAGGGGTGGGGTTTTTTTTAACCTTTTTTTTTTTTTTTGCTTTCCCCATAAACTCCTAAGGGAATTTCACCAAAAAAAGAGTCAATCCCAACATTCTGAAGGGTCCAAAGGACTCCGACCAGACATCTGTGTATTGTATTGGATCAATTCCAAATTGTGCATTTGTACACAGGCCTATTGAATGCACTATGTTTTACACTGAAATGTGCACAATGAAATAAATTGTAAGTACCATTTCTGGGTAGTTTTTTGAAGAACGTTTGATCATACATCCCAGTTACCTACAGATACCAAATTTCTCATGAGAAATCCTGCCACTGAAATTAGCTGAATGCACTACTTTTTACACCAGAATATGCTCAGAGAAAGGATTGCTTTTTCATTTTTAAAAAGAAATTCTGAATAGAATCATATTTAAACAGTTATTGTGCTCAACAGATTTTTAACACTCAATAATCAGATCAATAATTTATGTTCAAGAAAATCATGACGTTCAAGAAAAGCAGGTGATCTTTTTCAGATTCAAATTTACTATATAATGACCATATATGTTCATTATTCAGTAAAATGAATACTGTTTTAAGTTGAAATCCTACAAATTTCAAACTGTTCTTTTACCTTTTGCAAGTACATTAATAAAATACATATATATGACATATATTTAATTTTCTGAACATTCCTATAAGTGTAATCCACACAAAATGACTTTGCTCAGTCAAGAACCTCCGTCTTGCTTGAATTCAGTTTCAATTGTTATCCCTCATCCAGCCCATTACTGCCTGTAGGCAGGCATTTAGCAAATGAATGCCATTTCCTGAGGATGAAGATGAAAAGGAGAAGTAGATTTGGGTGTCATCAGCATACTGATAACACCCCAAACTCCTGGTAATCTCACCCAGCGGTTTCATGTAGATATTAAAAAGCATTGGTGACAGAATGGAGCCCTGAGGGACTCCAAATAACAACTCCTGTTTTGAGGAGCAGCTGTCACCAAGCTCCACCATCTGGAATCTACCCGAGAGAAGGGTGGAACCACTGCAAAGCAATGCCTCCTATCCCCAACTCCTCCAGGCAATCCAGAAAGATACCATGGTCGATGGTATCAAATGCCACCGAGAGATCCAAAAGAACCAACAGAGTCACACTCCCTCTGTCAATTCCCCGGTAAAGGTTATCCATTAGGCCGACCAAGGCTGCCTTAACCCCATAGCCAGCTCTAAAGCCAGTTTGAAAAGGGTCTAGATAATCGGTTTCCTCCAAAACCGCCCAGAGCCGGTTAGCCACCACTCTCTCAGTCACCTTACCCAACCATGGGAGATTGGAAACTGGCCTCCTCTTCTGAAGTCCAATGCATTTGTGCTGGACTTCCTTGACAATTCTCCACTTGCATATATGCTGAATTGGATCACACTATGGTCACTGCTACCCAATGATTCTGCACATCTCGCACCAGATCCTGGGCACCACTCAGGAATAAGTCCAAGGTCACCATCCCGCTGGTTGGTTCCGCAACTAACTGTTCTAAGGCACAGTCATTTAGCATGTCAAGAAATTTGGCCTCTCTTTCATTACCTGAATTTGAATTCACCCAGTCTATGTGTGGGTAACTGAAGTCACCCATTATTACTGCCCTTTCTCTCTTTGACTCCTCTGTTTCTTTACATCAGTAGTACATAGGACTTCAGAACAAGAAACAATTGTAAAATATACAAGGGGAAACAGCAAATAGATTGTAGAACATTATAGGTTCAGAGTTTAGTCATACTGGAAGAATCACATACCCTTTTTAAAAAGACAATTCTGGAAATAGTAAACATTGATAATCTGATCCATTTTGAGAACTGCTTTCAGTGATTTTGATGTTTTGATCAGATCATATGACTCTTCTGCCACATGCCAAAATGGTAGTTTATTTCTTGATTGATTGAGTGGAATTCTCTTAATATGGAATTCTCTGCCACAAGATGTGGTGACAGGCAACAACCTGGATGGCTTGAAGAGGGGTTTGGATAACTTCATGGAGGAGAGGTCTATCATCAGCTACTAATCAGAGGGCTATAGGCCACCTCCAGCCTCAAAGGAAGGATGCCTCTGGGTACCAGTTGCAGAGGAGTAACAGCAGGAGGGAGGGCATGCACTCAACTCCAGCCTGTAGGCTTCCAGCGGCATCTGGTGGGCCGCTGTGTGAAACAGGATGCTGGACTAGATGGGCTTTGGGCCTGATCCAGCAGGGCTGTTCTTATGTTAAGTGCTGTCAAGTCAGTTTCGACTCTTAGTGACCACATAGATAGATTCTCTCCAACATGATCTGTCTTCAACTTGGTCTTAAGATCTCTCAGTGGTGCATTCATTGCTGTCATAATTGAGTCCATCCACCTTGCTGCTGGTCATCCTCTTCTTCTCTTTCCTTCAACTTTTCCCAGCATTATGGACTTCTCAAGGGAGCTGGGTCTTTGCATAATGTGTCTGAAGTATGATAATTTGATCCTGGTTGTTTGTGCCTTGAGTGAAAATTCTGGATTGATTTGTTCTATGATCCATTTGTTTGTTTTCCTGGCTGTCCATGGTATCCTCAAAAGTCTTCTTCAGCACCAAAGTTCAAAAGAATCAATACTTTTATCTATCTTGCTTCTTCAAAGTCCAGCTTTCGCATCCATAGAGTGTCATGAGAAAAACCATTGTGTGAACGATTATAATCTTTAGGTATAGACACATCACGGTATCCAAATATCCTTTCCAAGGCCTTCATTGCAACCCTACCAAGTGCTTTTCTGTGGCGTATTTCTTGACTGCTGGATCCTTTACTGTGGATGACTGATCCTAAAAGGCAGAAGTTATCCACCACTTCAGTGTCATTATCAATTCTGAGGTTGGTTGCTGTACCCGTTGTCATCTTGTCATCAGTTTAGTCTTCTTTGCATTTAATTGCAGTCCCATTTTCTCACTGTGCTCCTTGATTTTCATTACTAGAACTTGCAGATCATCTGCATTCTCAGCTATCAGAGTGGTGTCATCAGTGGAGCGTAGGTTATTGATTTCTCTTCCTCCAACTTTAAAACCATGCTTATCTTCTTCCAATCCTGCTTCTCTCAGTATACGTTCAGCATATAAGTTGAATAAATAAGGAAAAAGTATACAGCCTTGTCTTATTCCTTCTCACATTTCACAAAATCTTCCAAAAATGAGTTTAATTCTGATGATGTGAATTGTGCTCTAAATATATTGGGATAGTCAAAAAATTGAGTTAACATGACAAAAATCAATTCCAAAAATAAAACAATCTCATCAGTGGGATCAATAAGAATTTCTCCCCTCTAGAGGGAAGACTAGCTAACAGCCCTAGGGAAAAGTGGATTCTTCCTCTGTAAGAATATTTGGCTTGGCTCATTTGCTCAAGTAATGCTGAACTGTAGACTCTTTTGGTGTGGTACCATGTACTTTCTTGAACTCTGTTTGTAGAACACTAACTTTTGAGTTAACCTGGATGATCAAGTCAAATAATATTGATAATTTCTGAAGGAATATGGCAAAGGGAAAAACAACAGATTCAATGGTATTTAGGCCTGATTCTCTGTAAATTGGAAGCTGGTTATCCAATCTTATTTCAACCTGCTTTCAATCCAAGAATGGGGTTTCATTCTCCCTCCAGCTGTATATGAATTACTACTAATTAAGCTAATAAACAGCACATGAGGAAGCAGTGTTTCTTCTTTCTAGATAGATTTAGTTAGACTAGATAGTCCACAAGAACCATCCAACTCTATGATTCACCATGAACAAACACTATTCATACTCAGGGGCCAGTCTGCAGCTTATGTTCATTAGACCTGCAACACATTACGGGCTGCATTACGTTTGTCATACAAAGTCCTCTTGAAATGGCCTCCACATTATGGCTTTGCCCTACCTCCGTCACAGGTAAAGTGAAGCGCCATGTTGCACTTCCACATTATGTGAAATATTTTCACCGTCTTCAGCAGCTCCACAATGCCCCCCTCCATCAAAGACAGTGTGGAGGCTTTCTCAGTTGCTACTATACACAGTTCTTTGAGGAGAAGCAGCAGCAGCAGCACCCTGCTTGAGGCACTGCATGTGAATGCTGATCAGCATCCCTGCCTCATACCAGCTTAGCCGGGTAGTATTTCCATTTTCGCCGTCTTTGCTCTGTGCGCACGGGGCGGGGGGGGGCACAAATGAAGCTGAGCACACTAACTCCAAACCTGCCTCTGACCAGTCACACACTATCAAACCAACCTACCACATGGAGTTGTTGAGAGGATAAAATCGGCAGGGGAGAGAAAACCTTATAGGCTGCCCTGAGCTCCTTAGATGAAAAGTAGAACAGAAATGTTAACCATAATACCAACAACAACAACAACAACTTGTACATCTCTCAGTGCTACAAAACAACCGAACAGAAGCAAAAAAAGCCTTGGCTAATGTTCCATAACATTAAATATAGTGAAATTGCAGCACACTTATGTACTACATACTACAGAGCTTGACATTTTCACTGCTAATGTCATCCACAGCTTAAGGCTTTCCCCCCAATAAATCAGACAAGCTTTCCCCCTCTGTGTTCAGACAAGGGTAGAAGCTTATGAGATTTATTTTATGAAGCAATGTCAGAATTGTAACACATCACCCACACATACCGGAAAGGGAGGGTGGGAGTTTTTGTTTGTTGGTTCTTGCTCTAACAAGCCAAACATTCTGCAAGTAAGCCAGTGTATACCCCCATTTATGCACCTTCTAGTCAAAGGCGTCTACAGAAATAATCCTTGAGGGAGGGCAAAGTGAATATCCACTGAGGGTGGATAGTGAATTTTGGAGTTGGTGAGGCTGTAGTTCAGGTTCAAGTGTGCTCTGCATATTTAATAGTGTTTGTGTGCATATCACACACAGTATTGACTCATCTGTGCATTTTTCTCATGCCTGCACATGTTGGGCAGCGAGTGAATAAAGACAGTTATTCCCACCTCATTTCAGAGACAATATGCATGAAATCACTAGCTACTTTAACATTACCAGAACTTTGCAGGCAGAAAAATGCAGAGTAAATTTCCCTCCTTTCTGAATAAGCAAATCAAGTGTCCCTCAGTATTTCAGGGATCAAGTCTACCCAAGATCGAGAAGCATCCCTATACTGCTGCTCTGAACAAGTACAATAATCCCCCCTTTTACCATTCTTTAACTATCCCAGCTGCAAGTTGAAACGCATGGCTAAATGTCATATACCTACAACTAGTTCAAAAGTGGAAGATGCAATATTAAATGTTTGAAGAACAGCCAAAAACCCAAAAACAAACCAGAGTTCAAGGACTGTAATACAAGACCTTGAGCAGAATTAAAGTCCACGATATAGTATGTGGATTTTGAGTTACACCGAACCATTTTCCCACCAGAACAGAATAAAATTAAATAGGGGGAAATTGACATGTTTGGAAGAAACAGAAAAAGTAGTAGAAAAGGTTAATAGAAAATGTTATTGCAGACTAATTGAAACTGTGCTTTGTTTATTTAAAACATTTCTAAACAAATTTTTGTCGGCAGGTCTCCACAGCTGGTTTATATATGATATTTATTTATTATATTTATATACTGCCTGATATATATCTCATGATTATTATTGTTATTTATATACCACTTTTCAACATAAATATTCTCAAAGAGGTTTACATGGAAAATAATAATAATAATAATAATAATAATAATAATAATAATAATAATACGTAACTTTAATAAATCTGTACCGGATCGGTCGTCGCCCGGGTCAACAAGGACCGCGCCAGGTGCTGGAGTCCCTGGACATCTGGTGGCAAGTGGGCAACAGGACTCAGGATCTTCAGTTGAGCAACCAGGGCTGGAGACTGCAAAGTTACTGGAAGAAACGTCACTTAACCGAAAAAATATATACGAAAAACGCCAACAAGGAAATAATGATCTGCTATTACAAGTCTAGTCCAACTAGAAGAGGTTATTTTAAAAGAATGTACCAAATTTGGAAAGAGAAGCATCCAGATACAGAACAAAGGCTAGCAGACCAGAGAAGATTCATAATAAGAAATAAAGTATTCACAGGAGTTGAGCTGGAAGAACTGCAAAGAGCAACACAGGCTCAAGATATGGAAGAAGAATTACCACCAACTGAAGCAGTTGCTCAGGCACAGGTGGAGGAGGTGTTGGAAATAGAGGATGCCACTGTTGCTGAACTGTTTCAAAATCAAAACCAGGCAACCTCTCCTTTACCTTCACCTCAAAAACCCAAATGCCATTTAACAGAAAAGCAACAAGAACCTAAGCAAAAAATAACTGAGCTCATGAACCAAACAACCACCAGGGTGCGACTTCCAGCTCTAAAAACAGTTGCCAAAAACCAACTTGCTCAGGCATTAAAAGATGTCAATGCTGCACTTGCAGAAATAACAACCAATAATTTGCAAGAAACAAACCAATTAATGTACAGTGCAGCAACAACAACAACAACACAAGAGCTCGGATATAAGATCAGTGGACCTGTAAAAAAAGAAAGAAGTACATCACCTAAATGGAAGATTAGATTAGAAAATAAAATCTCCAGGCTTAGATCAGATGCTAGTAAATTGAAAGATATGAAAGACAAGAAGCTGAAGAATGAAAACACCAAACAGTATCTGATCCAAAAATACCACTTAGATTCAAGGAAAATTAGACAAGTCCTGAAAATAATAAAGCAGCAAATAACAGTAGTGTCAAAGAAGATTAGCAGATATGAAGCCAGAATTACACAACACAGGCAGAATGTCCAATTCCAATCGAATCTGAGATGTTTCTACCAAAGCATAGAAGGAGAAACTGCAAGAAACGTAGAAACACCAAATAAAGAAGAAACAGTGTAATTCTGGGGGAAATTATGGGACAATCCAATAGATTATAATGCCCCTGGTGGTGTAGTGGTAAAACTGCCGCACTGTAACCAGAAGGTTACAAGTTCAATCCTGACCAGGGGCTCAAGGTTGACTCAGCCTTCCATCCTTCCGAGGTCGGTAAAATGAGTACCCAGAATGTTGGGGGCAATATGCTAAAATCATTGTAAACCGCTTAGAGAGCTCCGGCTATAGAGCGGTATATAAATGTAAGTGCTATTGCTATTATAATAAAAAAGCAGGCTGGATGAAAGAGGTCAAAAAATGTAACCAACAAATGCAAGATCTAATGATAACACCAGAATTAATAAGTGAAAGAGCAAAGAAAATTAAAAATTGGTCTGCGCCAGGCGAAGATGAACTGCATGGCTTTTGGCTTAAACACCTAACAAGCCTTCATAAACAACTATCAAAACAGTTCAATCACATGTTGCAAGGAGGTGATATTGAACAATGGCTAACAACTGGGAAAACTCATCTCATCATGAAAGACCCAGCAAAAGGTGCAGTTCCAAGTAATTATAGACCGATAACCTGCCTGCCAACCATGTTCTAATTATTAACTGGAATAATAGCAGATGAAGCGATGCAACACTTATTAACTAACAAACAGCTTCCAGTTGAACAGAAAGGAAATTGCCCGAACACCAGAGGCACAAAAGACCAGTTGCTGATTGACAAAATGATTTTAGAAAATTGCAAGAGAAGAAAAACCAATCTACGTGTTGCATAGATTGACTACAAGTAAGCCTTTGATTCATTGCCTCACACATGGATACTAAAATGTTTAGAAACAACTGGAGTCAGCAGAAACATTCAGATATTTATTTAAAAAGCAATGAGCATGTGGAGTACACAGTTAACAATCAATGGCGAGACACTTGGACAGGTTAGCATCAGAAAAGGTATTTTCCAAGGGGACTCAATATCCCCTCTGTTTGTAATCGCCATGACTCCACTTTCACAAATACTAAACAAAACAGGCCTCTGATACCAAACATCTAAAACATCAAGTAAAATCAACCATCTGCTGTACGTGGACGATCTGAAGTTGTATGGAAAGTCCCAGTCAGAAATTGAATCACTGCTAAACACTGTCCATATATTCAGTAGCGATATAGCAATGGAGTTTGGACTAGACAAGTGTGCTGCATTAATAATGAACAGAGGAAAAATAAGAAAAAAAGAAGGAATAGAACTGCCCAATGGAAGCAACATCAAGAACCTGGAAGAGAAAGAACATTACAAATACTTGGGCGTTCTCCAGGCTGATAACATCGCACACACTGAAGTTAAAAGAAAAATTGGAAGTGAATATGTCAGGAGAGTTAGAAAAATCCTCAAGTCCAAACTCAATGGCGGGAACACCATACAAGCCATAAACACCTGGGCTATACCTGTTATCAGATACACTGCAGGAATAATAGACTGGACGCAGGCAGAGCTAGAGACTCTAGATCATAAGACCAGGGAAATAATGCCCATCAAGCATGCTCTGCACCCCCGCAGTGATGTCGATAGGCTATACCTCCCTTGCAGCTCAGGTGGAAGAGGAATGCTGCAAGTCCATCAAACAGTAGAGGAGGAGAACAGAGGCCTTGTAGAATATATCAAGGACAGTGAAGAAGATGCACTTCAAATGGTCAATAACACAAAACCATTCAACACCAATCAAACAAAGCAGGCCTAGAAGAAAGAACAAGTCAAGAAACGAGCAGAAAAATGGAAAAATAAGCCCCTGCATGCTCAATATTTGCACAATATAACTGGAAAAATCAGACATCACCAAGACCTGGCAATGGCTTAAGAATGGCAACTTGAAGAAAGAAACAGAGGGTTTAATACTGGCTGCACAAGAACAGACACTAAGAACAAATGCAATCAGAGCAAAAGTCGAAAAGTCAACAACAAACAGCAAGTGCCACCTTTGTAAAGAAGCAGATGAAACAGTGGACCACCTAATCAGCTGTTGTAAAAAGATCGCAGAGACTGACCACAAACAAAGGCATGACAAAGTAGCAGGGATGATACACTGGAACATCTGCAAAAAATACAAGCTCCCTGTAGCCAAACATTGGTGGGACCATAAAATTGAAAAAGTTGAAGAAAATGAAGATGCAAAAATATTATGGGACTTCCAACTACAAACAGACAAACAACTGCCACACAATACACCAGATATAACTGTAGTCGAGAAGAAAGAAAAACAAGTTAAAATAACCGACATAGCAATACCAGGGGAGAGCAGAATAGAAGAAAAAGAAATAGAAAAAATCACCAAATACAAAGATCTACAAATTCAAATTGAAAGGCTGTGTCAGAAGAAGACCAAAATAATCCCAGTGGTAATTGGTGCCCTGGGTGCAGTTCCAAAAGACCTTGAAGAGCACCTCAACACCATAGGGGCCACAGAAATCACCATCAGCCAATTACAAAAAGCAACTTTACTGGGAACAGCCTATATTTGTGACGATATCTATAACAGCAACAATATTGATAATAAAATTCAGCCATCCCAGGTCCTTGGGAAGGACTCGATATCTGGATAAAACAAACCAGTCAATAACACCTGTCTGACTGTGTAAATAAATAAATAAAAGATGATTTTCCTGACCCCATAGGGTTCATAATCTAAAAAGAAACACACACAGCAACCACAGGAGAGGTGCTGAGCAAATAACTTCATACTAAAACAGTACAATATTAACTTGTATGAAAGGTGTTAAATAATTATTACATTGAAACATGCTGGTTCAGAGAAGCTAATCAGGAGCATGATCCTTGTGCATGTCTATTCTACAGCAAGTTCTATTAATTGTAATTAATATGGCTTACTCTAAGGAAAGTGTGCTCTGAGAATCCCACTTTGGAATTACAAAACTCACTAGTTATCAGATTCTGTCTCTAGTATGAGTGCTTTTAGCTAACCAAAGAAAAATGTTAACCTGATTTGGGGCCAAGCACGAAGTTTTTCACAAGGGGATTTTGAAGCCCTTTAACTCACATCTCCTCCAGAATTGAGGGGGGTGCATTCATATATCAGCCAGATTTACCCTGAAGTCCCTACAAGTTATCAGGGAGCAGTTCACAAACAATTTGGGTTTTTTCACTGCACATTAGAGTGTAGTCTGATTTATGTCCAGGGTAAAAAAACTCGACTATTTGTGTCTGTTTTTTGGGACAACTTTGAGTTCACAGTAAAGCCTCCTCATAAACTCGCAATAAAGCCTGCTGTGTGTAAAAGTTCCAGGACTTAGAAACAGAAACTGCTGTGAATGTCATGGTTCAGTCATAGAAATATAATAACTGAGCATAAGCAGAGTGCCTTCCTTTCATCACCAGGTAACAGCCATATTTAGAGGATTTGAGATCCTTTGTATTTCTTCAACACAAGAAATGTGTATTTCTTTCCCTGTTTCCTTCTTGGATATACCCGATGCCTGGATTAGCCTCTAAAGCAAAGATAAAATGAATGGACAGCTGCAGTGCTAATTCTTAGTCTCTTCTTGGGGGAAGGAAAGAAGGCCTGAAGCCAGAGGAATCTGAAGGGAAGGAGGGCTGTTGGCAGGGCCCAAGCCAGGGGAAGGAAAAACTGATACATTTGACCACAGTCTCGATAAGTCTATTGCAAGCAAACCTATGACCATGAGCGAAAAATAAGCTAAATTGTAGTGAACATAAGAACAGCCCTGCTGGATCAGGCCCAAGGCCCATCTAGTCTAGCATCCTGTTTCACACAGTGGCCCACCAGATGCCTCTGGGGAGTCCACATGCCCTCTCTCCTGGTGTTACTCCCCTGCAACTAGTGCTTAAGAAAGTTTATGCAAGCCTCACCATGTATATATCATCTTTGCATTCATGAATTGTCTACATCGTGCAAGATTTGCAGGAGCCAATCAGAAGCAACCAGCATCATTAGAGCAGAACAAGCAACAATAATCTGAAGAGGGAGATGCTGGCCGAGACCTCCACCCAAAGCAGTAACAGAGGATCCCAACCTGGTAACCAGAGCCTACTAGTATTCTCACATTAGGAATGGCTTCACATATCCCTGTAGGCCTCCTGCTCACTCATGCGGTACTAAATCTTCCTAATTGTCTCCTTTGCTAAGCAGGGGGACTACAGTTATAAGTTTATTCGGTCATTGACCAGCAAAACAGGGGGACTACATGTGTGAGCACTACAAGATATTGCCCTTAGGGGATGGGGCATCTCTGGGGAGAGCCATCTGCATGTTTGCATGCAGATGGTTCCAAGTTCCCTCCCTGGTATCTCCAAGACAGGGTTGAAAGAAACTCCTGCCAATATGTGTAGACAACATTGAACTAGATGGACCAATGGTCTGACTTGGTCAGAGGCGTAACTAGGGAAAACGGCGCCCGGGGCAAGCACTTAAATTGCCCCCCCCACGCCGCGCCCCCCCACGCCCCCTTAGCTAAGCAGGGTCCACCCTGGTTTGCATTTGAATGGGAGACTAGAAGTGTGAGCACTGGAAGGGATTCCCCCTCAGGGGATGGAGCTGCCACTCTGGAAAGAGCATCTAGGTCCCAAGTTCCCTCCATGGCAGCATCTGACTCCTGCCTGCAACCTTGGAGAAGCTGCTGCCAGACTGGGTAGACAATACTGAGCTAGATAGACCAATGGTCTGACTCAGTATATGGCAGCTTCCTATGTTCCTAAATACTACTGCAGCACACACACACGACACCTGTCCCATCCTGACACTCAGCCAACTTCCATAATCAAGATCCTACACACACACACACACACACACCACAACTGCCTACTCCTAGATTTACAAGGAATACAAGCCACACCTAATGGCACAGCAGAGAAGTAACTTGTCTAGGGAGCAAAAGGTTGTGGGTTTGAATGGAAACACCTATATAGGACTGCCAACTCTGACTGAAGCGATATGTGGGGGAACCCACCCCCCTCCAATATTTCACAATATCAAGCCATTTACATCTCTAGGATAGTTTTCAATAGTATCCTGGAGATTCATGCCATTTCCTAGATATTCATGCCAACTACATCCATGACGGTATTTGCTGCAAAAAGTGGAGTCATAATCACAGAAATGGTCACTGCATGTCCCTCATGAAACAATCTTTGTTTACAAGGGCAAACATGTGTGTTAAGAAATTGAATAGTACAAACAAACCATAATTTTATCTTTATGTATACACACACATACACACGCAGAAGTGTGGCAAATAAGGATAAACACACAGAGATAGAAACAGTATATATATATATATATATATATATATATATATATATATATATATATATATGCCAGAACCTACATTTTCAGTTATAGCTTTTCCATTCAAATACATTCAGTTAGAGAGAGAAAGAGGGAGAGATTTAAAATAATATCATTAAAAGTAAGCAAATCTGTATGTATTGTCTGTGCACAAAATCCTCAACATTTTCAAATAACATATTAATAGAAAAATACAATTATTGAGATTGTCTGGGAAAACATCTTGCCTTAGAAATTATGAAAGCACTATGTTCAAAGGACATGGAAAATAAACCCCCTTTCTTTATAGACCTGTCCCCATGGGATTTGGCATAAGACAGACTAGAGAATTTCTAAGAAATGTCAGGTTTTCTGGCGTATTTTTTACTTTGTTCTGAACAGAAACAACTTTGGCTCAAAAGGTGAATTCCATTGACTGTAGATTTTACTAAATGCGAGTTTAGTTGTGCAAGCAAAGGGAAACCGAGAGTGTACTAAATATGACTATGTTTTACAACCCCTTTCTTCCCCCTTCGTTTTTTTGATAAGCATTTAAGAGAAGCCTATTCACTGGAAGCTGCCAATTCTTTTATTTACAATGAGAACAGATTGGGGAGACTAGAGAAAATGTGTGTGGCAAATTAGGGTGAACTCAGTGGCCTGAATAGTAAATGCGAGGGGAAAGGACGCGCCATCACCGGAGGCTCCACCCCAGCAGCCCAGGCTCCAAGCCAGCCCCTGCCTGGGAGAGGCAAGAAAGCTTCCTTTGGAGAGGAAGCACCCCACATCTCCTTCCCTTTTGTGAGCCTCTACCCCACCCGAGCCGCCCCTAGACCCCAGAACTCACCTGTCCCGCTATGGACGAGCGGATCTTCTTCCTCCTCCACAGGCGTGGATGGCAGCTCCGTCGTCGGGATGCTGCTGCTGCTGGGACTCAGGAGCGCCTGCTGAGGGCGAGCGGAACACCCCCGTCGGGGTGCTGCTGCTGTGGCTGCCGCCGCCCGGGCGTGCCGTGCGGCTGCCCGCTCCTGCTTGGCCGGGGGGCGCCGCCCTGGGGCTCAGCTGGAGGAGCCAAGGTGGGCTGCAGCGGGGGGCCGGTGGCATTGCTGGCCTCCCAGGAGCCGAGCGCGTCCCTTGCTGCCGCCTTCTCTTCCTCCTCCTCCTCTCGTGGGCTGGCTCGGGGAGTGGGAGGCAGCGGCTGCGGCGGCGAGGATGGAGAGGCGAAGCTACTTGCCGCGTCTCCAAGGTGCGCCTCTCCAAGCCCTTTTCCTCCTTCGGGCACTGGTGAGACGAAGCCGCCGGCGGCAGCAGCCCCGTGGCTGTGCTGCTGCTGCTGCTGCTGCTGCTGCCGCCTCCTCCGGCGGCTTGTCCAGGCGCGGGCTGGTAGCGGCGGCGCCCCGGGGGCTGCAAGGCAAGGGCCAGCACGCCAGCCGAGGAGAGCAGCAGCAGCAGCAGCAGGGCGAGCTGGCTGAGGCGCGCGGTACTCATGGCGCGGCACAGCAGGGGACCCTGTTACCCATGCCAGTAACAGAGTGGCACCAAACTTATATGGCATAAGAAAGGTAGCAACGGCTCCTCCGGGGGTCCCCGCCGCCGCGGGCGTCTCCAAGGCACGCCAGAGAGAGGCCAACCCCGACAGCAGCGGTGCACAGCTCTCTGGCCCCAACAAACTTTTCTCCCCCTCTCCTTTCCCCCGGAAGTGGTGCGTTGAGTGACAAGCGACGGAGCCAATCGCGGTGGCGGTGAAGTCGCAACACCCCGCCTGCCGCTCCGGAATGGATCAGCGCGCCAGAGCCGAGCAATGGTGGGGGCGGGGGCGGCGCCGGGACCGGGGGAGGGGGCGCCATGCCACCATGCAGACCGGAGCAGTCGGACTGCTCTGCTGCGGTTAAAAAAAAAAAAAACCCGGGAAAGCCAGGGGATTGGCGCGGGGGGCACTTTTTGGCGCCCCCCCACATGACCAACCAGGGTGGCGCCTGGGGCACGTGCCCCCCCTGCCCCCCCTATCGTTACGCCTATGGACTTGGTATAAGGCAGCTTCCTATGTTGCAATTGTTTCTCTTTTTAGTAAATTTAAAATTCCAGGAGAACCAGCACCCACTCTATCCCTTCAAACACGCATGTTTCTACATTTCCTTATGGCAGGGTCTATGTGGTTTTGCAGCCACAGGACAGGAAAAGGTTCAGCATGTAATTTGTAACCATATCACTATATGCCCTTTATTAAAAGGCTACACTTATAATTTCTGAATTTCTGCCTGACACATAACATTAAAGGCACATGAGGCCTACCAGAAGAAAAGGTGGCAACCCTAACTGCAACTTTCTTGGTCTGTAATAAGCCAGCTCAATTTCTGTCTTGAAGCCCATCAACCCTGCTAGGTAAAAATGTACACACCAATACTGATTTTCAGGAACAATCCTGGAAAAAACACACTTTCCTCTTTTTTAACATATCATTAAAAACTTGCTATCAGTGCATTTTTCCTGTGTGGAAAGCAAAGAGAAATTAAAGTGTAATGACTCTCAAACTCACCATCTGACACCTTGTGATCTAACGCAGTCTGCTAATAATAAGCCCAAGTTTATGAGGCATGTAGGTGTTTTTATATATCAAGCCTAGCTCTGTCAGCTTACACAGCTCTTCCTTCACCTCTGCTGCCACATTAAATCATTTGTCTTTATAGGCAGCTCTGTGGTATAAGGCATGACCAAGCAACGGGCTCTAGGCAGGGGAAAGGATATTAAAAATATAGAATGGGAAGGACAGGACATAACAGCTTACTTTGAATTTTTACTAAAGGATCAGACAAGACTAATACAGCATCATGCAGTTCTTTACCGCCAGTGCCTCACCTGGGTGGAACTGCTGTCTGAATCTCCTGCTATAGCCTTGAGATATACTTAGGAGTTGCCCTCTTCTTCTCAAATTAGCAGAGGCTTTTCCTAGGGCAGGGGCAGCTGAGGCTCTCTAGCTGTTTTACTGCAACGCCAATCATCCCCAGCTGGGGATGATGGGAGTTGTACTCCCACAGCAGCGGGAGAGCCTCAGATGGGCCACATCTGCCCTAGGGCAACAACATCGTTACCACTGCAGCCCCTAACAAACTACATGTTATGTTAAGACTATCGTTAGCAAAGGGGCTTAACGCTGGAAGTGGACTGGAGGAGTCACTTTCTGATAAACAATCGCTGCCAGGAAGCCCAATGTGGCTCATGATTGTGGTAAAGGAAGGGGGGAATTAACACTTTCCCCCTGTGATTGGGGTGACTGCTGGGACTGAGGGGCAGAGGCATCATTGAGAAAGACCTCTGAATAGCCTGGAAGTCTGAAATCTGAAAGACAGGGTCCCTTTAGCCTGGAGCTAAAGACAGCTTTTAATGTTTGGTGGTTGCTTGTGTTGTTGTTGTTTTAATGTCCATTTTCATTGATGTGCATTGTTCTATTTGACTGTAAGCCATCCTGAATAATTTCTAGAAAGGCAGGGTATAAATGCTCACAGTAAACCAATAAATAAATACATGGGAGGGATTTTTTTTTAAAGTATAATAGAAATCACACAGCAAAGTATGTTCCATTGCAGACTATACTCTGTTTCTGATTATCATGCTTCGCAACACAATTTCTTAGTTCCATAATTGTTTTCCAGGAATTTGGAAAAGACCATTTGAGGTTGCACAAAAGAGAGGCTGTGAATAGCCTCCTCAAAATATTAAAATAAGGCAAATGAATAGTACAATTGTGGGGGAATCAGCCCTAATCAAAGAAAATCCAGTTTACGCTCTTTGAATGAAAGTTACTCAGTGCACTGGTCATTTCTATGATACAGAATCAGATTCCGAAATAGACTCTGCTAGAGTTTGCCTCATAACTTACAGTGTAGTTCAGCTAAAGGACAACACAGCCTCACTGCAAGGCTGAGAATTTGGCCTATCATTAACCTATCCATTATTTCCAATTACCTAATCCATCTGAGGAGTCCCTTCAGACTTCACATTATTATATAATGTCATCAAAGGTGTTAACAGACATCTACATGCCTAACTTGTGCTCTTTCTTGCCTGATAATGGAGGTTGCTGTTTAGAAGGCAAAAGCCTTCCTTTTTTGTGTGTATTTTCTGCCTTGTGATTTATAAACATTATTTTATTCCAAATGTGGGTTTACCTCATTTTAATCTATGATTATATTATTTAATTTTTCTACCACTGAGAACAGCTTTGATTCAAGTTACGTCTTAAGAAAAGCTGTACTAAAATATTTTAATGGAAAATACATCTGCTTTCTGCATCTTCACATGCAGACTTCAGAATAGCATCAGAAGCAACTGTGAATAGAATTGCTCCGGGGTGGTTGTTGAAACCCCTAAATGCATTCGGGGTTAATGTGTGAGCTGGGGTGGAGCAGTCCCATGTCAGAATAATTTTTATGCAAAGTTCTGATCCTGGGAAACTGAACTGACAGAGAAGCTGAAGTTCAAAACAAGGTTTTATTTGGGGTTCATGGGTACAGTGGAATAAGAAAGTTGATTAAAGCAATATTGCTACTAAAATACGTTACAACGATTAACCTGATACTGCAGAGAGGCAATTTAGCTTGGTGTCCAAATTAAAATGACTCCCAGGCTGGCTAGAGAAAAGAAGGTTTTTGGATTTAAGAAAAGAGCAGAGATAGGGAGAGCCCAGAGGGGTGCAGCGATTATCACAGAACCTCATCCTTCTTTTAGTAGCGATTGGACCCTTGTGACTCAAGCAGCTCAGGGCTTAGGCAGCAGAGGTAAATCCAAAAGGTGTCTCTTTTCGCACAGCCAGCTTCTCGTAGCAACGAGATGGGCTGGATAGATTGGGCCAGGAAGGAAGGCCGATCTAGAGGCTGAAAGTATGAATGGCATGATAAGAAGACACGGCCTAGTGTAATGGCGGGTGTCAAATCAATCACCCATAAGGTGGGTGACTCCATGGTGTAAAGACCAAACAAAGCACACTGGTTCAAGACACCAGGGCCAGTTGTAGTCCAAAATGGGCCCTGAGGCAAAATACTGGATGCTCCCTCTTCCTGAGGAGTGAAATTCCAGTGGATCTCAAAAGGATCCATTGTCCGTGTTTGCTGTGCTTGAGTAAAACACAATGATTTGAATGGGTCAAGAGTAACCTGTATGTAGATGAAATAAATGGACGTGCAAAGATGGTATCTCTCAAATCCAAACAACCTGGTAAACAGTAACTTTAATGAGTGCACCTCTGAGTTCCTATTTCCCCCTTAGCTCTTTTGTGATGCTGGAGGGAGTTGCGTTTTCACAGTGCTTTATCTAACTCGAGTCTACTTACACATTTCCTAATATAGGGAAAGGTGCGAGGCTAATCCCCTTTCAAATTGCTTGGCAGCTGGTTGAATCTCGGGGCAACCGTCCCACAGCCTGCTAAGTGATCTGTCCCCAATATGCCAACATACGGGGAGTCTGCGATCCCATGAGTCTCCTGAGCATGTTAAGAGTGGGAATCACAAGCTTCTGGGAGCCCTCAGAATAGCAGTGCTGGCACAACACAACATAAAGTGAAAGTTGCCACCTACAATTTTGTTTTCTTCATGTTGCGTGTAAAACATAATATGGACAAAATGCTTTAACCATTGCTCTTTTATCCTATAGGAAATTTGCTATCTATTTGCTTTTATCTTTGGCCTCTGTTGGGAGACTGGTAGCTGGGCAGTGAAGTAATAAATAACATCTCACATAATCCTCTCTAACAAACTAATTGTTCCACAAACATTTCATTCATATGACCAAATTATTTGCACTGTCTTCCCCACATCATGCCCCTTACATCTGTGCAAGATTCAAGCATCTTGAGATTATCCTAAATTGGAAATAGCTACTTTGGTGCATAATCTAGAAATTTGGTATTAGGCAGACATCAAGACAGGCTTTCCTACAAAGGAAGGAAAGGATAGGTGACCTCCGACATAGGAGAGATCATCCATAAATTACTCCCAATTTACAAACCATGGCTTGGCTGTCAAGCAACATTATATATGGACTTTTCTGGGCCATTAATTCTGGGTTAATAAAAAGGATATTTGGAAATTAATTTTATATACCGATAAACTCATCAAGGATTCTATCCCACTTCAAGGATAATAAAAAGATAGTTGTTTTAAATTTCCTAAGGAATTTAAATACCATAATGTCATGGTCAGCATCACAGGTGGGCTAGGTCAGGCATGAGCCCAAGAGCCCATGTCAGCCATCCAGCCTATTCCTTTGCAGCAAATTTGTGAATTAGCCAGCAGACTGATGGTGTTGCCTTCATCACTGCCCACCAGGCATCCTTCCATTTATAAGTAGGAACCTATGTTATCTCAAGGCCTGGCATTCATTCCCATTGGCCTATGGAGAGGAGACAGGAGAAGGAGATACCATGCAAGTAGAGACTTGTGCAATAGCTTCTCCTCCTCCCACCTTCCTCAACAACCTTCCTCCCAAAGACCCTTGATATAACACAGGGGCTTTGAGAATGATGCCTATTGGCCAGTGGAAGAAGTTGCCACCAAACTCAGCAGTTACAGCAGCTGCTCCTTTTCCTCCTACCTTCAGAGGGTGGGAAGGGCAAGAGCTACTGTTACCAAGATAGCCTATTTGGGGGCTTCCAGGAGCACCCCTACATCTGATTTGAAGCTACAGGCTTGTAGTTTCCATTTTGTTTCTCTGAATCCATGGGATCATGGGTTCACCATTCGGTTTACATGAGCCAACTTATAGGGTATGTCACATGGTGGCTCTAGGGAGAATCCTTTGAATCATTAAGCATACGGCATTAAAATGTGAAGTGTATCTCTGCTTTTTGAACAAGTCCCAGATAGTAATTACAACACAGATCTGTGCAGAAACACCCTAAAGGAAAATAGTTTTTAAAAGGGCTTTAGGAAATTGACTAGTTCCAGAGGTAGCTCACACAACACAGCTCAATGAATCTCCCAACTTCCCAAGCCTTGGGAGCAAGGGAGTCATGCAATCCTTGTGCTTGCCTAACGAAGCTGAGGTCTCTTCCAACTATGCTAAAGCTCTGCCAGTGTTTCTTTATATAATCGCCCTCCCACAGCCCACTTGGCTGCAGGCTGGGGGTAAGGAGTTGTTTCAAGTCACATGGTGGGGGGAGAAGTATTATAGAGGCTCTATAAATTGACTCTGCCTAAGCATAAAACTGTTTTAAGGTTTTATCTGATAGACATATAAAAGCAGAAAAATGCAAGATTTATTTATTTATTTATCCCGCTCTTCATCCAAGGAGCCCAGAGCAGTGTACTACATACTTAAGTTTCTCCTCACAACAACCCTGTGAAGTAGGTTAGGCTGAGAGAGAAGTGACTGGCCCAAAGTCACCCAGCAAGTCTCATGGATGAATGGGGATTTGAACTTGGGTCTCCCCGGTCCTAGTCCAGCACTCTAACCACTACACCACGCTGGCTGGTGTAAGTAAATTCTTTTCAACAGTGCCTGGCATAAGGGGTTATATCAAGCAGGACCCCCAAAACTGCAAAAGAGTCTGATATTTTAGATGCTGTAGCAAGTATGCACAGCAGCACCCTAGGGCAGGGTTTCTTAACCTTGGGCCCCCAGATGTTAGACTACAAGTCCCATCATCCCCAGACAGGGCCTTGGTGGCTGAGGATGATGGGAGTTGTAGTCCAACAACATCTGGGGGCCCAAGGTTAAGAAACCCTGCCCTAGGATACAGGGAATCACGGGGGACCTAATTCCAACAATGCCAAGTGTCCCGGGACACTGTACAGTCCCAAAAATCTGGTGTCCCTCCACCTCCTCTACAGTTTTGAGTTGGGCCCCATCACTGTGTTTGTTTGCTTTTAATCATTGATTTTATCCCACCTTACCTTTGAGGAGACCAGGGCAGAGCACGTTTTCCCCTTTCTCCCCATGTTATCCTCACAACAGATGACCGTTAAGCAGATGAAGCTGAGAGATGGTGTCTGAACTAGGTTCACCCTGTGAGCTTCATGCCTGAGTGAGATTCTGAACCGGAGTCTTTATGGTCTCAGTCCGGCACTGTAACCACCACGCCACACTGACTTTCTAGTTTGGGTCCTCAACCAGAAGCATTGGTTCTGAGACGTACATTCCTCTTGAATAAGCAAAAACCTCCCATTGCTGAAAACAGGTTTCTGAAAACAGAAACCTGGGGCACTTATTTGCACGAATAGGGCTTATTTTTCTCTTAATACGTTTCTAGCCCATTATAAAAGGATAATGTAGTTATTATCTCCAATGTGCCATTTTTACTTCAAACTGAGCAATCCAAAGAACTTGTTTTCACCACCCTACAGATCAGGGCTGCACAACGTACAGCCCTCAGGCCGAATCCAGCCTGCAAGCATAGTCTGGCTGGCCCGCAGGGCTCTTTCTTGCTGCCGCCTATTTTTCTCCCAAATGGACACTCCCAAACCTTGCCATGCATCTGCCCAGCAGGAGCGCGCTCTCCTCAGTCGGGGAATGAGTGGGCAGTGAGTTAAGTTTGCCGCCACCGAAAAGAGCTCCTTTGCGCCTCTTTCCCCTGAGCAGGCACTCTTCATACCTGCCCACCCTGCAGGAGCCTGCTCTCAGTCAGAGAACAAGCAGGTGATGAGTGAGGCTTGCCGCCACCCCAAATGCCTGAAAGAGCTCCTTCACAGTTCTTCCTCCCATGCAGGTGCTCCCCAGGCCTCCCTACCCGCCTGACAGGAGCTTGCTCCTTTGCAGCTTCTGGGCTTTACATAGGGCTGAGAGAGCCCAGCAGCTTACAGCCCTGTAGGGTAAAGAGGGAGGGGCTGCCAGGGAGGGGATTCACCCTCTCCTAGCTATTCATTTTAATTACTAAAAAAAATTCAAAAAACCCCAAAACATTAAATTAATTCATTAATTCAACTAATTAATTATAATTTTATTAAATTTTAAAATTCACCTTGGACCCTGCATGCCAAGTCACGATTGGTTTCAGCCCATTGGGGCATTTGAGTTGTGCACTCCTACTACAGATGTATAAAGTAACATCGGAATTGGCTGTCAGTTAAGCTGCCAAATGCTATTCCAAGAAATCTAGGATGTTTCAAAATACACCTTTCGTTCATCTGAACTAGAATTTGAAAAATGAGTCAAAATATCACTTTTGAAAACCTCAGTCACTATTACATCTATGCCTATGGCAAGACTAAGCAACGTTGTCTCTAGGAGAGCACCAAAGTGTGTCTGTGAGAACCTAATGCCAGTTTGGAAGAATATTATTGATGTTCCTCAAAGGAAAGTTACTTCTGAGAGTAGAGAGAATCATATTAATGGAGGATAAGCGTTTCCAACAAAGAGAGAGAGGGAGAGAGGGAGAGAGAGAGACAGAGAAAGAGAGAAAAGCCAGCATTCCAAGGGGCTTCTCTCCACCATCCTAACAACACATTTAATTTGAAACACAGGTCCAATGAAATCTCCAGCAGTGTTCCCTCTAAGGCATGCGTGTGTGCGCGCGCTCACATTTTTTTGATGTCCAGTCAGTAAGTTTTAAATCCAGCTCAGGTTGAATCAGGAAGGCTGCATTCTGAATACGTGTGCACACACCCTGCCTTGATACTGCCACCCAGAACAAAACTCATTCCGCACACAAATGAAAAAAATGAGAGAGAACACTGATCTCCACTACTGGAAAATTTGGTCTACTTTTGCCACCTGCCTGACATTTAGTAAATGGAGTCTTCTTGTAGGATTCCTCACGTTACCCTTCTATACTCTGAGAGAAATTGCTTCAAAATTGAGCTTGTCAAGTCAACCCGTTCGCTTTTGAAGGATTGCAGGAATGAGTGCCCTCTGAATTAATTTGTTGTACTTTCCCCATTTATTTTTAGCCACCCTGAGAGCTGGTGCCACAAGAGAAAAAGCAATGGTAGCCCACTTCCTGTACAATAATAGGTGGCATTATAACCCACAATTGATCATACTGGCTTACATATTTATTATGCAGACATACACGTGCATCTATCTGTATTTCTATAAATACCTATGCCTACCATTGTCACTTGCAGAACAGATGTCAGCAGATCTGAAATGAAATCAGAAAACCAGATGAAGTGTAATAAAGACCAGTCAGTAAGATAATTGGATGGAATTTCTGTTGCCAAGTCAAGGATTTATGCTGCAGTTTCTAAACCATCCAGCGTATTGAGCACAACAGGACATGAGAAGAATACAACAGCTAGAGACTGAAATTGCCAATACTTTACTGTGACTAAAGGATTCTGTCATTATAATCTACAGACTCGAGTGAAAAATGTGTAAAGCTACCCTTTAAGTCAAGCAAAAAGACACATCTTATATTTTATTTCAAAGGTTGAACATTTCCACAATTGAGAGAGCTTTGAAAAAGCAATTTAAAATATAGTAGTAAAAATACCTTTATTAAAATATCTCACTGACACAAAGATCCTTTTCTGATTCTATATCCTCCGCCCTTTCTTCTTTCTTCATGCACAACCCATATCATTCAGCTCTCTTGCAACTGATGATACATTTCCTTCCAATGTATCTATCTATTTCTATTGTGAGTATAGTGCTTTCTACAAAGGCAGCCAGCTCTCACACCAAAAGTAAGTCTATCTATTTTTTATTTATTTTGTAAGCCTATCTACTCTAGCAACTGGTCATTATTTAAATTCAGATTCAATTCAAGGAGCTTAACTAAGCACACATCTAGTTTTAAGAACTGAGTTTCTGAACTGGTCATTATTTAAAAAGTTTTGCTTGGCTTAAGCCTATAGAGACCATACCTCCAAGAAACTACAATATTCCAGGCAGTGTTCCCAAGTATTTTAAACAGAAAAGGCATCTCATTCATCCTTTTAGTCTCACTGTTTATTGCAAAATGCCTAAGTGAAAGAGATCTGCAAAACAGTCTATCAATATAGTATTTCAGGGATTTCCATCACCAAAGATCAGCTATATATATAGTCCATTATGGCATTTTTGCAGGCAATGGTAAACCCCTCCTGTATTATACCAAAGAAAACCACAGGGCTCTGTAGGCGCCAGGAGTCGAAATCGACTTGTCAGCACACTTTACCTTCAGTAGAATATGGGTAGGGAGGGCAGAATATTTCTTCCAAGAACAGAAGCCGCTTTTTTATTCAAGGGGAAGAGACGATTTGCAATATTACATTCTGTGGTAGAGGGCCTCCAACCTAGGAACAGGTTTTCAGGAGCTGCAGAAGGAAGGAGGGGTCAGCAACCCCCACCCCCCACCCCTGCATGAATGGAAATGCCTTCCATTTGTGGAAGGAATAGTTTAACAGTGATCTTAATTTAGAGTATCATTTAACTATTTAGATCATAGTTTAACAGTGATCTTAATTTAGAGTATCATTTAACTGTTTAGATCATAGTTTAACTATGATCTGGATCGCAGACCATAGTTTAACAATGATGTTAAAAGTGTTCTGGAACACAGGAAGATCAGAAGGATGATAGTGCTGCTGAGTGTAGAAGGCAAAAGAGGAACTGTAGAAAGGAAAGATATGAGCAACAGGGATGGGCCTGGGGGACTTCTAAGGGTTCATTGTCATGAACCGCAAGTCCGAACCCATCCTACTCGAGTCTGACTCTGAGGAAGAGGCAGCTGTGAGCCACTAATATGACCCCATAATGCCTGACCCCAACCAAGACACCTTGCAGAATGAGGTACACTTTGAGGGGTCCCTGCTTCTTGGAACCCCATTGGAACCCCTGGCACCTGCTGACCCCCAATACTCCCTTGCCCTTATTCTCCAAGTCAGAGGATAAACCAGCAGCCACTCAGCTCCACCACAGCCAGTGAAATAGGGTGCAGCCCCTTTAAGACCACAGATATTCCAGGCTCAGGCAAGGTTGCACTGCTGGCCCAATATTTAAGGCTTCAGTTTGCCTCCACTGATTACTGAGAAGCAACTTTGTTGGGAAAGCATTCTGTCTTGTTCCTGTGCTTTGCTCCTTGGATTTCCTGGCTCTTAGCCCTCTGCTCTGTTTGACCTCGCCTTTGCTTGCTCCTGACCTACTGCCTTGTTTGACCTTGACCTTGCCTACTCCTGATGGGCTGACTTCTGGCTCCTGACCCTTAACATTGGTGACCTTGACTTACCCCACCAGAATGCTTCCTGACAAATTTGCCCCCACCCAAGTACAACTCTTGTGTCACTAATATTGTAGCTACTGTTCAGAACACTGGTATTTAAAATATCATCACTAGAACCAGAGATAGCTTTTATTTATAGAAGTTCTTTCAGCGCTATTGTTTTGGGATAGTACAGAGATCATACTCCCTTCCCTTGGAAGGTTATTGTTCAAAGATCATGGTAAAGTTATTTTTTAATTAAATAGTTAAAGTTGATACTTGCACCAGCTTCAGCATTTCTGCCTCCTACACTGAACTGCTCTATTCCACTGGTGAGTTCTACATTTTTCTTCATCTATCCAAGTGAGATGGAGTGATTGCTCTCAAGTGTATGTCATATAGCCTGTTCTTCAAGCCACCAAGAGAACCTTATTCTTTGGGCCAGAGATCCATATTATCTTGTAAATGGAAGCCCTCTTTTTCTCTCAGAAAAGGTTTCTGTTAGCAACGTGATGGGTTTGTTCTCAGATTATTGTGGAGACATGCTTTTACTATGACAAGGATTTTCAAACTGTGGATGGGACCACCTGGTGTGGTCACAAGCAACTTTAAAGGGGGTTGGAAGTCAGGTGGGCAGAGCCAGTCTGTCTAGAGGTAGAACCTTACCCAAAGTCTTAAAGGCACTGGGATGATCAAGGAGATTGGAGGCAGATGGGGAGACAGGAGTTAACCACCTGGCTCTTCTACTGCTCACAAAACTAAGGGCAAGCACAAAAGCGGAAGAGAGTTCTCTGCCAGGAGCGGAGCTCTCTCTGTGTCTCCTGGAATGAAACCCTCTTCTGGTTTGTTCATCAAAGATTGTCATTGCGGTGCCTGTGCTCAACATTGTAAGCAGTGGATGAGCCAGGTGGTTATCTGCTCATGACTCCCTATCCCCTCCCCATGCCTCAAAGGCATCCAAGTACCACTTTGGGACTGCTTTAAGTTTCTGTTGATGTCTCCTCTTCTATTCTGGATTAGAATAAGAGCTTATAAATAATTCAAGTAGAGGACTGTCTGGGTCAAGAGGGGATACATAGCCACCTTAATGTAGTTGCTGCTTTCAGTGATATAGGACAGGTATGTGACCTGAACTCTTGAGAGTGGATGGGATAGAAAACCAAAATGAATACATAACACTGCAAGATTAGCCTTTAAAAAGCTAATGGAACTAAAGCTTGTTGAGATCTAGCAATTTAACAAATGCTTACCCCCAGGCCCTGCCTCTGTTTTATAAAACCATTAACTTGGAACACAAAGCAGCTATATATTTAGCATGTAAATTCTTAGACATCTTAAAACAGAACTGACAAGATCCTAAGTACAGACACAACGCTAGAATAATTGTGAATCTGATATAAGATCTCTTGTACTTCTTAAATTGTAGGTATGCAAAATGTTCCCTTTCATTTTTCTAGAAAGGTAGGCAAGCAAGAATTATAACAAGGCAATACAAATCATAGGTGATAGTCCCTGTTTTTAAAATTCAGCTAGTTTATATCTTCATTAACTTAACCAAGAGCTGAACTTGGATTGATTACTTTGGTAATGAAAGTTGATGCTATCTTTCATTGAAGTCAGTGAGGCCTAAATCATCAAAAACAGCTACAGATTTTAGATGCTCTAGCCTTTTTAGCGAGGCCATTTTCAGATTCCATGGAGACTGAAGTATTCTGTGTATCCTGAAAAATTAGTCATTGGGCCCATGTTTAGCAGGACAATGAAACTGCATTCCCAGTAGATAAACGGCGGGGCGGGGGCGGGGGGCTATGCAAGAATCACCTTTCTTTGTTGGAATAGGCAAGAGTTTTGTCTAATAAACTGAAGTGATTTTGCACCATGTACTTGCTTTTTACAATGTAATTAGCCATAGAATACTGACACAAAACAATAGCTCTGACGGATCAGTTAATTAGTGTATTTTAATACTCTTTGCGCTGTTAGCTGCCTTAATAAATTTCTATAAAATGGAAGCAGGACACAAATACTTAAAACAAACAAATAGCTCTCCCTCCTGTCTTCATGTTCATTAGTCATAATTAAGTTGCATACTTTAGAAGTGTCTGATCTTGAGACTTTGAAAGGACTGAGATCATAACAAGGACCTTGCTGAATCAGACCAAAGGTCCATCTATTTCAGCATCTCATCAGATCTATCTATTTCAGCCTCCTGTTTTCACAGTATCCAACCAGATACCGCTGGAAAACACAGGATGAATAGGGAAATAGCCCTTTGCTGCTCTTATTTCCCATATCTTCAATTTATAATGCAGTTTCAGTGTTGAATACTGGCTACCTGAATTACAAGGGTAAAACTACATATGGAACTTGTAGAATTGAAGATGAGGCTCCAGGCATGGTTTGGTTTTGCTTACAGGAGATGCAGATATGATGATTACTATAACTATGTAGTGGTGTTGGAATGCAGATGCAAAAATCTGTTGTTCATTGATCTGCTCCTGGCCACTTGCTCTTTCTCAGCATCATTCCCCTACTGTCATCACTTGTTTGTGATCTTCACATCAAGTCATTAAATTGAATTAAATAGCTGATGTTCGTTCTCCCCACTCCCCACATTAAGTTTCCGCTTACTTAGCAGTATGGGCAGGAGAGAAGGCCTTGCCATGGATGCCTCTTCTTGTTCATGAACTCTCTAAGTTCATGCTGCAACTTAGCAGCAACTAAGTTGACAGGAAATTGGGAAGAACTTCACCCCTGCCTCCTTTTCTTCATTATTTTGTGCCTGGTGTCCCTTGCGCTGCAGCCACCAGGAGCCAACAGTGGCTGAGGCAGCTCTGGAGATCTGAGAGAGCTTTGGCTAGCAGCAATTTTGGATCTTGGAAATATCCCAGGAGAGGAGAACTGGTCTTGTGGTAGCAAGTATGACTTGTCCCCTTAGCTAAGCAGAGTCTGCCCTGGTTGCATATGAAAGGGAGACTAGAAGTGTGAGTAGTGTAAGATCTTCCTCTCAGGAGCTGGAGCCACTCTGGGAAGAGCAGAAGGTTCCATGTTCTCTCCCTGGCATCTCCAAGATAGGTCTGAGAGAGAGTCCTGCCTGCAACTTTGGAGAAGCCACTGCCAGCTTGTGTAGACAATACTGAGCTAGATGGACCTATGGTCTGACTCAGTATATGGCAGCTTCCTATGTAAGCCAATTTCTAGTATCAAGTATGCTTAGTGATAACTAGAGGTTTCAAGAAAGCTTGCCAGGCTTGGGCCCAGAAATGAACTTGGGTGCTCATATTCCTTGCCTCAGGTGAGCACTACACATCTCTGAATTCTTCTCCAACTCAGATTAAAATCTGAGATAGAAAACAAATTCCCAACATTTCCCTACCTTCCCTGACAACAAAATTTAGCAATCCAGCCCAACAACGATGCTTAAGCTGCAGTAAAAGGTAAGGAGGAAAATCTGATCTCTCCCCTCCCCCTTTGGTGCATTGGTAGTACTCCAGCAAAAAAAGCAAACCAGTGATTTTTTGGGACTTTTCCTAAGTGGTGTGTGTGGGGGGGGATGATCCCCAAACATCAAATTGGCTTGAAAAACAAACTTATTTTCTTTTAATGTGCTCGGAGCCTCATGGGACTGTTACTGCATGGGAGGTGCCAGCAGTTTAGTTAATGCATGCACCAATGCTTAACATGCTCATTTCCAGCAACGGACCCAGCTCAGTTCCAGCAACTGAGCCAGAAGGAGGTGGGGTGCCAAACCTGTACAATACCAGTTTGCCATTGGGTCAAGGAAGTGAGGCCACACTGGCCTCTCCCGGGAGATGACACCGCCTGAAATAAGCCATCTGCCAGCTGTTGCTCTAGAAGTTCCTTTTGTCAGCTGTAAGACTGAGCAGCCATATTGGAAATGTGAAAACCAGCTCCTATTCAAAAAACTGTTTCACTGTTGCCATTGGAAACCCAGATACCTTTATTTGGGTTGTTAATGACATCACCGCCCTGCCAGGCAGAGGGATGGCGCATTCAAGCTGCATCTCTGGAATGTTTGCCATTGTTACACAAGTCAGTGGTGCTGCTAGTCAAGCAAACAAAACTACATCTCAGAGTTGTCATGGACTATAGGTTACACATAGCTGCCACTCCTGAAACTACCAAAGCTCTTTTGTCCCCACTGTTTTCCCCTCAAGATACAAAAATTGTATCCTAACAGTGGGAACTTCTCCCCATCGGAGTTCCCTCACCACGGACAATCCAGTGTTATTCCTTATACAGCTCAAAACCTTCCCCAACTTTGTATAGTATTATTTAACTTACTTTTGTGGCTACATTGGTTAGCTATCTGCTAATCAACTCTTATTTCACTGTACACCTAAACCCTCAATTAAAACCTTATTTTATTTTTGAACTTCAGCTTCTCTGTTCAGTTCTTTCCGTGACCTATGCTTTGAACAAATTATTATCAAGGTGGGACAGCTCCATTCAAAATAGCTAATTCCCCCCTCACAAGCCTAAAACATAAGCTAGGGGTGTTCTCGCCAATCACCTTGGAGCAGTTACATTAACACCACCAGCTTGGATGGCTTTAAAAGGGGCTTAGCCAAATTTATGGAGGACAGGTCTATCAATGACTATTAGTCTTGATGGCTAAAGACTACCTCCAGGCTCAGAGACAGGATACCTCTGAACAGTAGTTGCAGGGGAGAAACAGCAAAGAGAGGGTATGCCTTCCTCTCTTGCCTCTGGGTTTCCCAGAGGCATCTAATGGGTCACTGTATGAAACAGGGTGCCGGATGAGATGGGCCTTGGGCCTGATCCAGCAGGGCTGTTCTTAAGTTGTGAAAGGTCCAATAGACCTGTTCAGCAGCACCCAATCTGAACTGATAGTGCACACCTAAGAACATGCTCCAACATCTTCTGCTGTACACAAGGGTTCCATACAGCATGCACGTTTTCTTCAGCACCCAGATTGATGTGGTAGGACATTTAGGTTTGGAAAAACACAACACTGTGAAAGATCAATCTTCCTGGAAAGAACAGCCTGCTTTTGAAAACTTGGTGGTGTAAGGTTTTTAATTTTGTTTGGAAAGTTCAACAGCTGTTTAAAGAGTCTCCTCCTTGACTGATTTCTGATGTGGAGTAACATCTGAGCTGAACAAGTTATAAAGCTGGTGTCGGAGCCCCTGTGACATGGCTGGCTGGGCTTTGCTCATTTCTATACAACTCGCTACATGGAGAGCTGAAGGCTACCTTTTGTGGCTGTTGAGCTCAGTGAAGCAGAAGATACAGAGAAAGAAGAACTGACACTCTGACTGCTGGAGCAGCCCAGCCAGTTTTTCTGAGCAATGCTCTGGAGATCTTTGTTTCAGGAGCTTAGTATGCATCCCAAGATCTATAAAAGCCCCAATATCCAATGCACTCTCCAATGCATCTGACTTCATTTTGATTTCCAAGTGGGTTTTGATAACAAGTCTGGTGCTGCATTTCCAGAGGCTGCTGTAGAGGAAAGAGCCTGCTTTACCTGATCAGTGTAAAATTAATGCTTACATTTTGAAAACAGTGGTCAAAGTCACATCCTCCGCTCAGCAGCCAGACTAAATGACTCCTGAGTAGACTATTGAAATGGTCCTCAAGTAATTCCTGCGTGGTATTATTGAGTAACTTCATCTGTTTGCTGCTCAGTATCTTTAGATTGAGTTCAGTTGTTTCGGCTTTCTAAAAATCAAACACTGAAAATAAATGCAAAAACTAATGCAGTTTTTAAAATCATCTTAAATATATGGAGAGACAGTAAACTGAAGGAAACCTGCCATGTCTGTGTTTTGATATCTCGGATAGATTTGGCCATAACAACAGATTTACCCATTGACAGTAAAGATTGGCCTTTGCTGAGTGAGCTGCCAAAATTATAAAACACAGTACTTCTTATGATTTGGCCAATTTGCAATTGTGGCTGCATGATGGCATTCTGGAAATTTTTCTAAAATTCTCAACATTTACAAGGAAAGGAGGCCAGAAGCAATGGAGATCCAATGTAGATTTGGAACAGATATAGATAGGATAAATATACTTTCACTGCATGCCACCTTGGATTTGAGAATTCACAGTACAGAATGGACATGATAGTTGATGACTATGATTAAGAAAAAGAGCACAATTGCTCAGCCATAGATGTTCATTTTAAGGAGACAATTATAAGAAATGAGAATGCAAACACTTTTTCCAAAGGCACATCTTTGTCTCCAGATTTCATAAAATTCTCCAGAGATTTCCAGTTTCCAAAATTAAAAACCAAACATCACAATGCCCATTTAAGGGGGGTGGGGCTGATTTAGAGATTTGGCATTCCATCAGCAAGATTGATGGCTGGTTATTATTGATATGCACGGACCAGTCTGCAGGCCATTCTACAGGCCTCCGGACCATTCCGAACATGGGGCAGTTCATGGTTCGACACCGCAGGGGGATGTTCCTTTAAGGGCGGGGAGAGGCTGTACTTACCCCTCCCGCTGCTTTCCCCCCGCCGGCGTGCAGTTTTTGGCAAGCATTTGGGGTGGCAGGATACCTCCCTGCTGCCCCTTCCCCCCTCAGCAGCAAAAGGTTTCAGAAAGCCTTTTGCACGCACACACGTCGCGGAGACGTGATGCATGCATGCGACGTGCGCACGCGCAAAAGACTTTCTGAAGCGTTTTGCTGCCGAGAGGAGGAAGGGGTGGCAGGGAGGTATCCTGCTGCCCCAAATGCTTGCCAAAAACCACACACTGGCGGGGGGAAAGCGGCGGGAGGGGTAAGCACACCTCCCCCCGCCCTTAAAGGACCCCCCACCCCAGTGCTGGATCGCAGCTCCGCAGTTCCATGCACATCCTTACTGGTTATATGGCATTGCTTCCGTGAGGTTAGAGCTTATTATGAGCTAGAATTCAGTCACAGAAGGTGTCAGGTAATATAAGGGCCTCTGTGCATGTTCAGAGTCCATCCCACCCACCCCCAACCAAGAAATCCCAACAAGCTTCACCATCTTGATGTATGACATAGGGCCACCAGATTAAAAGGCCAGGATTCCAGGAAGGCTTGGGCACAAAGTATCACTTCAGGAAAAAATTACAGGCCAAAGAAACCTTTCACTCACTGTGTAATAATTCATATTTTGGGGGTTTTCCTCTTGTATATTCTAAATGCATATAATATAATATATAATAATTCTATTATTCTATGTCTTTTTCTATCAAGTTTTTCTATGCTGTATATAGGTCCTGAAAATAAATACATACACACAAAATTCTGAATTGGAGCGCATTTTTTGGTCTTCACAACTACTCTGATTTCATAAAACACTGATAATCAAAACACTGAGAAGAGTGTAGGGAGGGATGAGGAAAGTAATTTCTGAGAAAAAAGCTGATGCATGCACACACCATTCCAGAATAGATAACTGAAAACTAATTCCACTTCAGTTTAATCCTGCTTTTACTCCTTTCATTGCTTCACAAATATAAAACCAGACACAGAATTTTTAGCTGTGTAGATAAGAAGCTATAGCATGTTGTTACCTGGAGTAAGGTACAATAGGCAAGTTGTATCCAGTAGAAATACAAAATACAGGTAGCAATTGAAACTAGACAAACAACAAAGTAAGGAGAGTATTCTAAAGGCAAAAACAGACAGATGTTATTGAGATGGTGCCATCTCTTATAAACAATAATTCAGAGGAGATTATGGCAGCTCACATTTTTAGGTGAGAACATGAACAATTCACATCACCAGACAGTCTGACCCATCTTCTTGTCTGGACACCAGCGTCTCACAGACAAGTCCAGGCACAGCCAGCTCTTCACAGTTCTTTGTATGCCATTACCTTTTCTTCTTTATATGGAGATGAACAGACTCCCCAAAATATATTTCTAAGGAAGGGAGAACTAGAAGTAGTTTCTTTATGGCTTGGTTTAATTGTTATAGTTCTGTTCAGGTGTTTTTGTTTTGCTAAACTCTCTTGAAAGTTGATTGCAAATATGCAAATATATTTTCATCCCTCTTGTTGTATGCAAGATGATAACTGTAACTTCCTAAGCCTCAAGGCTCAGCCATGCATTCAAACCTAGTGAAACTCCACCTTCCTTGCTCTTGCATGTGATGAAATATGGAAGAGCCGCTGGCCTATAGCCATGTGCAGCTTTTCTCTGGGTATTCTCATGAGCCAGGTCAACGTAATCTGTTCTCATCTTTTGTTTTATCGCACAGATCCAGGAAAATGTATTTCCAGCTGAGGCAGCAGTAGCAGCAATGTTTTGCATTTCCTTCGTGCCTTAGGATCTACAAGTACTGCAAAAAGCCAATCAATTAGTTAAGTAGCAATAAAGCCGAAGAAGTCAGAACAGGATGTAATGACTAGTGGCTGATGTTAAATTCCTGTAAAATGCAAGTACAAATTTGGATACAGAACTAAGTGGAAAAAAATATAGAAAATGCTAGGCTTAATCAGGCCAGGGAAGTAAAACATGGCTGACTCTCTCTCTCTCTCTCTCTCTCACACACACACACACACACACACACACACACACACACACACAAGTACAGCACATCTACTAGACCTTAGGTCACTTAGGGCACCAATTATTGGGGGGGGGCATAAACACTGCCAATTATTATCTCTCTCCCTCTTGTATGGCACCTAAAAGTACTGTGCAGTGGTGAAAAAATGTAAGATGTAATCCTGCCCCCTGCTCCCCAAAGGGCCTGCACATTCTTTACCCCCAAAGACACAGTCTTCTTTGCTCTTCGCACCTCAGCCCCTAATAAACAGCTAGTCTCATATGCTGCATTCCTCCTCTTGAACAACAATTGCCTGCCTCGGCATTCATTTTCAAAAAGAAATGATCAGACTGGATTTCCAAATTTACAGCATCTTTTCATTTCTGAAATGTTAGAATTTTGCCCCCACAATAGACTGTAACTCTCTCCTACTGTATTCCCAAACCAGTGCAGGCTAGTCATTCACTGTTCATGTGCATGGGCTGGCTGTCGAGCTCACAAATGAGCAGCCAGCACAGCTCAAGTTAAATTCAGGGCTCTACACTTCTCAACTGGGGGATAGGGGCAAAATTAAACTTTATCTAGGGTGCCAAAAACTCTAAGGTCAGCCTTGCACACACCCCAAATTGTATGGCTGCTTCTGGTTCTGCGATTGCTCCTACACAATGCAGTCTGCAAAAAATCTTCTACCCACTGATTTTCTCTGATCAGTAGTTTAGTATACGATGCAAGTAATACATCTCCTGAGAGGCTAGATATTACTTGCATGGTGTGCTATACACATGTTCAGAGGAACCAAGTGGCAGAATCTCTTATACAGACCCATATCAGTATTAGAGCAATGACAGAGTTCTACATCCAAATAAGTGTTACACTGGCTGTTGCAACTGCCCAAGAACATTGCACAAAGAAAGGAATGTCCGTTCCAGATTAGTTCTTGAACTAGCAGAAGACGCTGACAAGGTGCACAATGCATTGCACACCTTTGTGTTTGTCCAGAAGGTTTTGCACTAACAGTTCTGTAACATCACAGAGTAGCACAACTTCATGCAGTGCCACAAACCTAAGTGTGCACATTGCACTTGTGCAGGGGTACACAACTCAAATGCCCTGGCGGACCAGAATATGGTATGTGGAAGCCAAGGTCCACTGCAATGCATTAACTATTACGTTAAAATTAATAATTAAAATTACTCACTTTAAAAAATGGTTAAATATATAATTCACAAAACAAGAAAATGACATATCAAATTTAATTTCTATATCTTAAAACTGGGCGAGCGGGTTAAATGTTAACAACCATTTAAAATGGCCAACTGAAGTAATTTGTACAGCAAACAGTTGGAAATGTATCTGTGATGGTTTGTCTATTAATGAAATTAGAACCACCAAGGGCTGAGCCTAGACAAAAGTGTGCTATATGAATAGCAAAAGTTGCAGTTTAATGCAGCAAAAGCTGTATTTTTGCCCCCCTTTGCCCCCATTCAGTCATTTTCAGTCTCTACACAAAAGACAGACACCCTTCAAAAACTGCAACCCTCTGCATAGTTACTTGGGCAGAAATAAATTCTAATGAACATAGTAGGACTTTACATCCAAGTAAACATACAAAAGAGCAGGGCAGGGGCACAGCCAGCATTGGGCGACTGGGTTCAAAGAACCCGGGCCACCGCCCCTCAGGGGCTGCGCCTCATGGCCCTGACACGCCCCCTCAACATCTGACGTCAGACTAGGGGAGCAGGTTTACCTCCCAAGCAGGGCCATGCAGCCCCGTTCAGAAGTTAAATGGCCATCGCTGTGTTCACAGCATGGCCAGGAGCAGATCCTTCTTGCCTTAAAGGCAGGGAGAGCCACTTCTGGCCGCACTGCGAACACAGCGCTAGTCCAAATCTAGCTCCCGAACAGGGCCGTGCGACCCCGTTCTGCAGTTAGATGGCCAGTGCTGCGTTTGCCAGACCACGGGGGCGTGGCTAACCCATGTCTGATGTCAGAAGTAGGGAGCGGGGCACTCAGGGCCATGGTGGCAGCTGGACATGGGCCACCGCTGGTCTGTCACTACTGTGTTGAAGGAATTGCACTAGCTACCGATAAGTTTCCAGGCAAAATACAAGTTGCTGGTCATTACCTATAAAGCCCTAAACAGCTTAGGCCCTGGGAATTTAAGAGAACGTCTTCTTCACCATGAGCCCCACTGCCTGCTAAGATCATCTGAAGAGGTTCGCCTGCAACTGCCACCAACTCATCTGGTGGCTACTTGGGAACGAGCCTTCTCCGTTGCAGCCCCTGGACTTTGGAATGTGCTCCTTGTTGAAATAAGAGCCTTCCCATCGCTGGCAAATTTTAAAAAGGCACGGAAGACACATTCACCCAGGCCTTTAATAAGATTTATTATAGTTTTAAATAATTTTAATACTTTGTTTTAAATGTTTTTAATGTTTTAAATGATTTTAAGTAATTGATTTAATGTTTTAAATTATTTTAATTGTAAACTGCCCAGAGACACAAGTTTTGGGTGGTAGAGAAATATTTTAAATAAATAAATAAATCTGGTTGCCTTTGGCAGCAGATCTTAGGAAGCAGCAACCATGTTTACAATAGAGCGCTGTGGCTACAGGAGCAGCTATCTGTGAATGTGCAACTCTCAAAGCACATTCTATGATCTGCTGCTTGCAGCACATTCAGTAGGGCAGAACTCACCTTCTGCCCCTTCGTGGCCCATCAGAGTACAGCTAATGATGTAATGAGAGTTGCCAGATGCAGCACAATGCATTCTGGGATGGATGACTCAGCCCTCACAGATGGATGACTCAGCCCTCACAGACCCCAGCTCCCAATTTCTGCAATGGAGACTGTGGCTGATTTAACAGTGTGTGTGCTGTTTGCTGACCCAAACATAGGTTTTGCTCATCTGTGGTTACCAGAGTAGGAGCCCCTGCCTGCCGCCAAGCACCCCCCTATGAGCATGTGAAAGGGCTCTTTCATTACTGCCAGTGGAGAGGAAGAGGAAGAGAGAGGAGAGAAGTGTTCTGTGGAGCGTCTACTGCTCACAGTCTGCCCTTCTTCTTTGCCCTTTCTCCAGGACCTTGACAAAGGAGGAGATGGGTTTTTCACTCACTCTGCTCCTGCTGCTGCTACTGAATGAGTCTTCCCCATGCCCTGCCCCTTTGCAAGAGCCAGCATTCTGTGTTTTCATCATCAGCACCTTCCCTGCTATGTTTAAATAGCCCTTCACTGTCTCCAGATTTTCAGGAGTTGCTTCTAGCTGCTTGGAAGAACAACCTTTGTCCTTGCAAGACCCCATGAGAGCTACTGCTCTCCTTTCTCTCCCACTCTGCTTCCTCCTTTCCCCAGATGGGCTCATTGTACTCAGCAAGTGGCCAGGACCCCACTTTCCTTTGGCTGTTCGGCTCCTTTGCTCTGTTGACAGGCTAATCTCAGCTTTGTCCCAGGGTACATCCTGCTTGGGCAACACTATGGGATTGGGAAACTTTCACTGAAGTGAGTCTGGTACAGTTGAAAGTAGTCCTGTGGACCAACAAAAAAGTGGTCAGGGCCCACATCCACCCCAAGGCCTCATGCTGTGCAGGGCTGCACTAGTGCAAGACTAGTCAGGAAGTCAGTCAGAGGCAGGTACGTATTAAAGTAATCTAACACAGGGTGCTTGCTTTTGCAGCCATACAAGTTGCTTATAAATCAACAATGACCCTTCCAATATGATGAAGACTCATGTATCTGGCTGCTTTTCACAGGATTCTGTAGGCACAGGTCTCAATGCAAAAAACAACAACACAAAAACCAAAACCCCTATCTTTTTGGCACTTTCTTCTCTTGTCCCGCAGAACCCAACTGACTCTGATGTACTGCTATATAAATCACCTGAGTTACATATGCTAGTCTAACAGGCCTCCAATCACTTCATGTCATATTTTTCACACCTGTTCCTATGACAAGCTGAAATAACGTTTAACTTTTGAAATGCAAAATGTCCTGTAGTGTACAGATGTTCACAGATCCTGAGCCTCTCTGGGCAGAGAGCTTCAATTTGAGACTGATGCTGTCCCTTCCCTGTCTTACAAGGGAAAATTTTTATCGCCTTGCGGGATCTTGTTAGTGTGGTTATAGAACAGGCAGTTTCCCAAGCAAATCAAAACCACAGGTTTAAAAGTCCAAATAAAAGTATATTTTATTGTGTATAGTAAAAGGTTGACTATGGTGTTAACAAGGGGATTCCCACATTATGAAAACACGCAACATGTACACATCTCTGGGCTAATTGCTTTACGTCTGCTGTAAATGATATGTGTTTATTACTGAAGGGAAGGTGAAACAGAAGCAGTACTGGGTGGTCTGTGTAGCGGAAGACTCTAATTTATTCCGGGGAGAACTGGGAAGGGCAAGAGAAAAAGGTCAGTCAAAGAACTGGAAGGCAGGCTGGCGGCCAAGGGTTAGGGAAAGGAAGACAGACAGAGCTGGTCAGGAGAGCCATCCGGAGATGGAGGGTGGCAAGGAAAGAGACTCAAGAGAATTGAGGGAGAGAAGGAAGGCAGAGCTGGACAGGGGAACTGGCAAGAAACTGAGAGAAAGAGAGTGAGAGAGGACCCCAAAAAAGTTTCAGTACAGAATGGAGGAGGAGCTCATCAGGGGAACCAACAGCAGACCAAGAAAGGGAGAAGACAACGAGGGGAAATCGGGCACAAAGAAAGGGAAGAGTAGAGAGAAACAGCTTCTTTCCTATGGAGAGAGGACTGGAGGCTGGCTCTCCAGCAAGGGAGTGGGCTCAGAGGTACACCTAGGTAATTCTGGAGCTTGGACCAAAAGTCTTTGGAGCTCCCCCCACACACACACACACACACAAATTAAGCATCATCATATTCAGCCAGGCAAACACACCACCCGGGAGAGACTAAAGAGGATTGGGGGGGGGCAGGGGCTGTGGAGGCCCTGGACTTTGGCCCTGGAGTCCAGGGATAAGAGCGCCTCTGGGTGGGCTTCGGGGGTGAGCTATGCAAGGATGTTGAAGGGAACCAGGAAGTGAAATGTGGGAACAGACCGGTTTCCTGCACCACAGGGGACGGCTTTTGGGGAAACTGTGAACATTTCAGGACAGGAGTGAGGTTTGATGAGTGGAGAGAGAGGGAAGAAGGGAAATGTTGGAGTTGGGTCACATTCAATTCAACTGAATTGAATGGGACACCCACTGGATGGAAAATTCAGCTAACACCTATTTTTCCTGCAACACTCTCTAGATTGTGCTTTCCTAGCATGGGACCTACAGCTTCCTTCCGAATGGAGAAAGAACTGGACTTGGGCGGATCTTACAGGATCCATGGTCTCCAATGGGGGCTACATTTTTAACCAGGGGAGGAGTTGACTGCCCTCCCCACTTTGACTGGTGACAAATAGAGCTAAACAACTTTTTAGCCTAGTCGGGCAAAACCACAAGCATCAACACACATGCATGCATAGGAATGTATACATAGGAATGCATAGGAATGGGGGAGTGGAAATCAGGGAAGGAAAGGAGAAACTCCAGGTGGGAAGGAAGAGGGGGTTCTCCGGAGTGTAGGGAGCTTCACCGTGGCTGGAACACAAAGTACTCTGGCGGCTCCCTCACCCCCTTGGCTTTATCACTGCATGTGCAAAGTGCAGGTACCCCAAGCCATTTCCCCTACATCTGATGTCAGATACAAGTGGGGGGCAGGGTTCCCTCTAACAGGGATTCCCAGATGCTACTGACTACAACTTCCAGAATCCACAGCTGCAATGGCTTTTGACTGAGGACTGTGAGAGTTGCAGTCAACAACATCTCAGAATCCCTGTTAGAGGGAACACTGGTGGGGGGCAATGCCATGAATGGGGCCCATCAGCCCCAGAAGAGCTTCCCTTCCCCAGTCAGTGGTTCATGGAATCACTGGCAGGGAGCTCCATTCCCTGCCTTCTCAAGGAACAATTCCATGAACTGTTGACTGGGGAAGGGAAGCTCTACCAGGGCTGATGGGCCCCATTCTTGGCATTGGCCCCGCCTCCTTGCATCTGATGTCAGATGAAGGGGTGGGGTCAATACCCGGGGAGGGTCCATTTGGACCCTCTCCCATCCCGCCCCCCCCCCCCCCAGTCAGCTTTTCATAATGCTGGCTGTCTGGCTGGGCTCACCCCACCCCCCAGCATAGCCAAGCATTTCAGTGAAACACTGGCTAGAGTGGAGAGAGGCATGCTTCACACTCCCAGCTGGCAACTGCTTCATTTGTCAGCTGAGTATGGGAGGGGGCAAGGGGGCACCCTTGGTGGCTCCCCCAGACCCTGGGGGCTGGCTTCATGGTCCCTAAGCACCAGGGGTTCTCCCTGTACTATCTGTTGAATGTGCAGGGCAGATCAATCAGATACTCTGGAGAAACGGCTGCAAAAATGGAGGAGCAGAGGGTCACAATCTCCAGAATGGATCCTAGAGATTGTGTGATTTGGGGGTTGGGGATGGAGGAGTCTGGCTGACTATTTTTAAAGGTTGGATGGTGCTTTGTTACCTGCTGCATAATGCCCCTCTCAGTTCATGGATACGGAAAATGACCCTGGTGGAGAACAATGGGTTTCAGGTTAGCAAAACAGGAAGATGGGATTTTCTTTTTAGGATGAAGATGGACTTTAGGGATATATGGCTTGTTGACCCTGGGGACTAGGATGATCCAAGAAGGATGACTTGGTGATTCTAATGCTGAGGTGAGGAGTGTGGCTATGTGAGTGGGTTAAGGGGGAGACTTGGCTGCCTGGCCCTGAGTCTCCAGAGCACCCAAGTTTCCACAGGGGGGAGCCTGTTTCTGGATACTGGGGTGCCAGGTTTGGGCTTCTCAAGTGGAGGAACTGCTGTTGTGTTCCTTCCCTGGCTAGTCTCCCTAGGCTGCATTGAGCCACAGTGGCAAACACTGTCCAACTCCTGGACTCTCCTCGGGGCAGGCAGCTCCAGACTGCATGCCTCTTTAAGGGTGCAAGGGGCACAATTCTGGCCCTCCTAACACCTGCAGCCCTGTGGTGTTCTAGTAGCTGCTGACCCTGCAAGAATCTACCTCAGTCCAAAATGAGAGGTTGATGGAACACCAAGCATTTCCTCCAAAACCGAACTGACCAGTTAGAGTCATTCACATTTTATGGAAACAAATCAAGTGACAGGATGAACAGTTTCTCTCACTCTTTTAGGTGGCAATAAAACAAAGCCTTAACACAGCAACCAATAAATCCAGTAACCAAGTGGCAAACCAGGAATAAGCTTCCCAGGAGAACAAAACTAAATCTCATGGGCTTTTGCTATCTGGAATCTGTTTATTCCATCAAGAATGGCTGCTCCCAGCAAAAGGCAACTGTATTACTGTATTGCTTAATGAAATTAATATAGTGCCTACAAAACAAACGGGCTGTTTGTTGATACAGGCAGGAGCTATATCCACATTTGCAACACAAGCTCTGTATTGGTTCAATTACTGTAATAATTATTGACAAACCCTAAGCATAGATGACACAAGTTGAAAACTATGGGCACATCTTACAGGGTCTGTAATTTAATAGCAACCCCTGGCATTTACATAGCACATTTCCAATGTTAAATATACTTACAATCACCCCAGGTCAGTATCACTATCTGCATATGACGAACAGGAGCCTGAACATAGGAAGCTGCCTTATATCGAGTCAGACCACTGGCCCATCTAGCTCAGTATTGCCTAAACAGACTAGCAGCAGCTTCTCCAAGGTTGCAGGCAGGAGTCTGTGTCATCCCTATCTTGGAAATGCCAGGGAGGGAACTTGGAACCTTCTACATGCAAGCATGCAGGTGCTCTTCCCAAAGCGGCTCCATTGCCTAAGGGGAATATCTTACAGTGCTCACACACATCTCCCATTCAAATGCAAACCAGGGCAAACCCTGCTTAGCAAAGGGGACAATTAATGCTTGCTACTAGCTGAAAGATAGTGGCTTTCTTAAGGCTACACAGTGAATTTGTGGCAGGAATTATATTTGAACCAGGGATTTCCTGGTTTAGGAGTCAGCCTCTTTGCCACCCATAGCTGATTATCATTATTGAAAATATTTATATACCACTTTAAGACAAAATATTTGCAAAGTAATTTACATAGCAAAGGAGGAGGAGGAGGAGGAGGTTGTTCCTTGTTCCAAAAGGGCTCACCATTTACAAAACCTCGGGGAACACTAATACAACCAGACAGAGATAATGCTTCTGATCCCCACAAACCTTCCACAGCCCAAAGGAAAGTTAATGGGAATTGAACATACATCTCTATGGTCACTCATGACACATGCTGTGGCAGATGCAAGCCCCCGCCACACCCACCACATGCAGTATCTCTGGATGGCAAATCACACAAATCAGCTCTATGTTAAACGGCGGGGGGGGGGACCAACATGATTGCTTTTGAAAACCTATAGTAAAGGAACAAGAAAAAGCATAGAACAATAGGTCCAGCCTCATCTCAAAACTGAGCACACTGGTTCAATTATTAAGTTGTTATTCCTATTTTCAATTATGATATACTGGATATTAAATCAGCTTTGACAATAATAACCTTTCTATGAAATCACTATATTTATTTTGATTGTATACAGATTTGTACATGCTAGTTTGACTAAAAATTTAGACTTCAACATCCTTTGGGCAGAGGCTTGTCCCATTTTGGCTTCTTCTTATTCTGCAACATGCTATGTGTACTGATGCCATTGTATAGCATTTAAAACAGTTGTTGGCTTTGTGTTTCACAGGCAAAGCCCAGTGATTATCAAAATAAACAGGGTAACCATGACAGTCTTTTAATTCTGGGCTACCCAGAATTGTTTGCCTTACATTTATTTTATGTTTAAAAGCTTATATACTGCCTTTCTCCTGCAGGACCCAAAGCAATTTACAAGAAGAAATAAAACAATACTAATCCTAAACATAAACAACATTCAAAAAACAAAGAAGCAGCAGCAAAACTAAAACAAGTTCTAGTAAGAACTAATCGACCTTCTTGCCTTTCATTGTCCCTACAACTGGACTAAATCTGGTCCAAATCAGTTAGACAGCTCAACAAGTTAGCCCACTTGCATCTCAAACGTTAATATGTCTGCCATCTTGAATTGGGGTGGATGACATCATCACAAACTATGTGTTTGAGGTATCCCTACAACAGTACCAAATCTGCACTTCAAACGTTCCTTATGTGTCCCTACAACTGTACCAAATTTGGCCCAAATAAGTTCCCACTTCCACCTCAAACGTTCACATATCAGCCATCTGAAATCAGGGTGGATGACATAATTACAAACTACACCCTTGAGCCATCTCAAGGTCTATAAAAGCATCCATGGTGTGGAGAAAGTGGAGAAAGAGAAATTCTGCTCCCTTTCACTTAACACTAGAACCAGGGATCATCCCATGAAATTGATTGCCACAAAATTTAGTACCAACAAACAGAAGTAGTTTTTCACACAACACATAATCAACTTGTGGAATTCTCTGCCACAAGATGTGGTGACCGCCAACAACCTGGATGGATTTAAGAGGGGTCTCATCAGGCCAGTGAGAAACAAGAGCCAATGAGGCTGTTCTCATGAGCAGCCTAGCCTGGGGTAGGCTGCTCATGTGGAGTGCTGGGATCCACATGGCTCCTGATGCACCCAGCCTAACCTCACTTCCTAGTCCAGCTCTTAGCCAAAGTTAAGAGAGCAAACACTCCCTTAACCCGGCTGCCAGGATCGTGTGTCTCCTCAGGCTGCACACACACCCTGCTTGTTGCAGGGTGCCTTGTGGGATATCCGGAGGCTAGGAAAATGAGTCATGGCCAATGTTGATCCATGCTGCGCTGATTGTGTGGGCAAGCAGCTTACATGCAGAAGACATCATGACTGATTGTCTGGGGAAAGCTAGGTTGAACCTACCCTCCACGCCCCAGTATTGGTCATGTGAATGACCTCAATGTGAAGCAAATGAAGAGTGGAGTCAGGAAAATGAAAGGGTATTAAGAAGCCACAAGCAGGGATCTGGAAAACTTATCACTGTGTGGAGGAGGCAGGAGAGGGGACGGGGAGAGGTGCTCCACTCTTTCCTTCCACATACACATGGGTTCTTCAATATGACTTTCAACAAGCTTGCTGGATGGAGCCAACTTGCAAGGGGGTTCAAATACCATGTTGCTGCTGCAGCTCTACATTCACTCTAGCCTGGTATTTCCCAAGACTGAACAACCTCAATGAATAGCAGCTACTGGTCCTTCAAATCAGCTTCACAAATTTAGTTCACAAAAGAACACAGAGATCAGCTGCTACAATGCCGCTTATCTTCGGGATCCTGGAGGTGAGCCATTCTGTGACAGCAGGCCCCTGTGATAATTGGTTCCATAGAGGAAGCTAGCAGAGGAACCCAGTGGTCACTGGCACTAGGCCCAGCCAATCTAGCAACTTCCAGATGGAATGGGCAAGCAGTGATGGCACCTGAAGGGTCCCCCTCTGTGAAGGAAGATATAGATGCTACTGAACTCCCCCACTGAGTATGCTTGCAGCAGACAGAGCAAGAACTCAGTGAAGCTTGGGAAGTTCCATTCTGGAAGCTTCTGAAAGATACAGGCTTTGCTAAACTAGTGGTCAAGGTCTTCTGCATCTATAAGGTGCAATGACACTACATCATGATGGAGGTTTCTGCTAAACATGTTTTTTTAAGGCTTGGAGTGTGTCCCTAAATAAGTGCATGCACACATGCACACACAATGCTCTGTGTGTGTATTTTCTGAAATAACTAGCCACATCTGATGTGACCGTGAGAAGAAAGTTTAAGTCCTCTCCACATTACCACCACATCCCATGTGTGACACACTGCCATCATCCCTTTACTCTCCTTCCCCTCCCAACATACTCTTTATCTAACACTCTGCTAACTTCGGTGTTGCTTCTTTCTCAGATCATTCATTTCAAGAAGTGACAGCCACAGAACTTTATTTCTACTAGGGTTGAGTCCTGTTATACATCTGAAGTAATTTTAAAGATGAACATACATCAGAGCATATTTAACTTCTCTTCCCCTGCAGTACCTCTTCCTTTCAAGGAATCAGAGACCCTAGGCAGGAGCAGGAAAGCAATCCCAAGAAATCAGTTCCTGGGTTGCTCTTTTTAAAATCTATATCCTTCCCTTTCCTCCCCTCTGTGCTGTTGACAGCCTAGCTCACATTCTGTACACTCCATATCTAGTGAATGACAGGATGGAGGCATCCACAATCTCATTTGACAGCAGTAATCAATAAGAAGTGAAACCCTCACTGGGCAATTCCTTTCCATTCTGACTGCAAAGGCAGCTATGAAGGTGAAATACTGATCAGAGTAGAGTTGCTATGCCCCCCCCCCCCCGGAATTTCAGGGTTCACCCAGATTTTAAGCATCTCACCCAGATTGCCTTGATTTCAGCTTTCATTTGTTTGTTTGTTTGTTTGTTTGTTTGTTTGTTTGTTTTTAAAGCTAAGTTCTAGTCCTTGTAGAAGCGGAGTTATGAAGCAAAATGTGCAGGCACTATTCTGCTCAAAAATTATTTTCAAGCCAATTAACATAACATGCAGATTAGACACCCAGATTTGGAAATCCAGAATATGGCAACCCTCAATCAGAGAGGACTCCAAACATGTATAACAAGCAGCAATCCAAGCCCAGATGTAAGCTTTCTGAGCTACATATTAGACTTTGCATTCCCATACACACCACACTACAAGGGAAGAATGTGGTGGACATGAAAAATTTAATATACACCAGGTACCTCACCAAACCTATAGGCTCTAAGGAGTCCCTGCTCTGCAGTCATTTAGAAGTTCCAGCTGCTGAGATAAAGTTCCTAGCCTACTCATAGTTAAACAGCAAAGAAACTGAGGAGACGAGCTGATCTATTTTCTGCTGTGCCTCAATTTCTTTGAGGCACAGCAGAAAATAGATCTGCGGCCTGTCTGTGATGACCCAGTATGGATGATAGCTTGCCATTTGAGTGGCCTTTCTAACTGGTAATAGCTGACACTTTCTCAGAATAGTCTGGAATGATAAATGCTTTGTGTATGTACAACCAGATTAGAGAGGAGACTTCTGTAAAGCAACACTCACTTCCTCTTGTACACAAGTCTTGTTTCCTACATAGATACGCAGTAAACAGTGCACTCACATACCCACAGTCACGTATGGGAAGCGATGTGTTTCTTTCATCACATGCATACGCAGTGGAAAACTGCCTGGTGCAGACTGGAGAGTAGCCTGTCTCTTGTGGCAGTGGGACACCTAAAGAGAGGACAAAGCTGCAACTTCACCCACCTAGGGTTGCCATACTCAAGCTTCCCAAATCCAGGCAGCCTATTTTGCACATTATGCAATTACATTTGCATATTATGCAAATTATGTGGCAACTAATTTGCATATTATGCAAATTATGTGGCAACTAATTTGCATATTTGTTTGTTTATTTATTTGACAGATTTGAATGCTTTCCCCTCCTTCTCTGCCCTCCCATGTGATCAGATCCAGAGTAAAATCTGGGAAATCCAGGCAACGCATTTGAAATCCATGTAAATCTGGGTGGAATTTAGCAGCCAGGTGGAGGAGCCAAAATCTGGGGACTACCCTAAATTCCGGGGGACATGGCAACCCTACACCCACCCCTTTCCTCTCCTCTCCTGGTCCCTTGGTCCACTTTCTCCTTTTGCTTGTTATGGTACAGCTTGAAAGTCCTGCTTGATTCAGTAGGTGGGATGAGAAGGCAGGGAAGGTACATGATCAGGGACAAAACAGGGCAGGGTGGACCACAACTGCAATCTCTTTTGCAGATGTGAAGCTTTTAGAGGCAGTTCTTTGGGTTATGACCCAGCAGCCATGCAAAATGCACATTGTGCTAGTAAACTGTATTTGAATGCTTCTTTGGTCATTGTTTTAGTTTAATGTGCTTTCTTTCCAAAGGGAATTCTCCCTCACGCAGGCATGGGAGAAGTACCTTGCGTTAAAAGTTACTTAAAGGTGTTCGTGAATATTAGACACATTTATTATTTGTTAGTTAATACATATATTCTCATTTAAAATATGATTTAAGTTAGTAGTTGGTTAATATGTTAAGTATGGTTAGTTAAAGGTTGAAACATTTTATCTCCGGCTCTGGCAAGAGAAAAATGTCTGTTTCCTAGGGATGTGCATAGAACCAGTTCAGAGGGCCTTTATGGGCCTTCGAACAAATTGGAGCAATTGGCAAAGTTGGCCCATGATCTCACTGGGCTCAGAGGTGCACCTAAAGGCCTGGACCTAAAGGCCTTTGGAGGCTGCCCCCAGCCACATGTTATCATCGCCCTACACACACGCTCACCATGACACATGCAGTGTTTTTAATACATGGGTTCTTGAAGGCACAAACAGCAACTGAACTCACAAGAATGTAAGGCTATAAAACAGGTATATTTATGCAAATATGCATTAGCAGAAACATTCCAACAACATATTCCCACCCCACACATTTCTTTCCCCACTCCCCCCTATATCTCTAAAGTAGAGGTCATGCTCATGCTCATGCTCAGCTGCTTGGCGCAGTGTGGTGCCACACTATCCAGGACAGACTATTTATTTATTTTTATTTTATTTATTTAACATATTTTTATACCATGCAAAACTTATGTCTCTGGGCAGTTTACAACAAAATAAAAACAGAAAGTAAAACATTAGTTAGAAAAAAGAAATTTAAAACATTACAATTTAAATTTTTTAAAATAATATTTTAAAACAGCATTAAAACCATTAAAACAATATTAATTAAAAGCCTGAGTGAACAGATTTTATTTATTTATTTACTTATTTACTTACTTACTTACTTACTTACTTACATTTATATCCCGCTCTTCCTCTAAGGAGCCCAGAGCGGTGTACTACATACTTGAGTTTCTCTTTCACAACAACCCTGTGAAGTAGATTAGGCTGAGAGAGAAGTGACTGGCCCAGAGTCACCCAGCTAGTATCAGGGCTGAATGGGGATTTGAACTCGGGTCTTCCTGGTCCTAGTCCAGCACTCTAACCATTATACCACGCTGGCTCTTTATCTTTGCATCTTTAAAGATTTTTTAAAAGTTGTCAGAGATGGGGAGGCTCTTATTTCACTAGGGAGCACATTCCAAAGCCTCGGGACAGCAGCAGAGAAGGCCCGTCCCTAAGTGGCCACCAGACGAGCTGGTGGCAAATGCAGACGGACCTATCCAGATGATCTCAGTGGGCGGTGGGGTTCATGACGAAGAAGACGTTCTCTTAAATACCCAGGGCCCAAGCTGTTTAGGGCTTTATAGGTTATGACCAGCACCTTGTATTTTGCCCGGAAACATATTGGCAGCCAGTGTAGCTCCTTCAATACAGGAGTTATATGTTCTCTCCGAGATGACCCAGAGACTAACCTGGCTTCCGCATTCTGGACCAACTGTATTTTCTGGTCTACATACAAGGGCAGCCCCACATAGAGCACATTGCAGTAATCCAGTCTGGAGGTTACCAGCTGAAGGTGTACCACTCTTTTGAGGTCGTTCATCTCAAGAAACGGACGCAGCTGGCATATCAGCCGAAGCTGATAGAAGGCACTTCTGGCCACCGCCTCAACCTGGGACACCAGGGAGAGGCTTGGATCCAGAATAACCCCTAGACTACATACCTGTTCCTTCTGGGGAAGTGCGACCCCATCCAGAAGAGGCAGATCAAAATTGTCTCTCGAGTTCCGACCCCGCACAATGAGCACTTCCATCTTATCTGGATTCAGTCTCAGTTTGTTATCCCTCATCCAGCCCATCACCAACTCCAGGCAGGTATTTAGGGAGATTATGCCCTCTCCTGATGATGCTGACATGGAGAAATAGATATGGTTGTCATCAGCATACTGATAGCACCCTGCACCTCCTGATGATCTCTCCCAGCAGTTTCATGTAGATGTTAAACAATAATGGAGACAATATGGAGCCCTGAAGCACACCATACAAAAGTTCAGATTTTGAAGAACAGCAGTCTCCCAGGGACACCATCTGGAACCTGCCCGAGAGATAGGAGCGGAACCACTGCAGAGCATTGACTCCAACTTCCAACCTTCTCAGACGCTCCAGAAGGATACTATGGTCGATAGTATCGAAAGCTGCCGAGAGGTCCAAAAGGGCCAACAGAGTCACACTTCCTCTGTCCATTCCCAATTAAAGACAACCCATCAGGCTGACCAAGGCAGTCTCCACCCCATAGCCAGCCTGAAAGCCAGTTTGAAATGGGTCAAGTTAATCAGTTACCTTCAAGACTGTCTGGAGCTGAGAGGCCACCACCCTCTCAATTACTCTGCCCAGCCAGGGGCATAACTATAATAGGGCAAGGGGAGACAGTTGTCTAGGGGGTCCACTGCCTTGGGGGCCCACCCAGAGACAAGTCACATGACTGACTCCCCCAGCCACGCACCCGCCTGGGCTTCCTTCAGTTGTATTCATCCTCCAAAATTGATGTGAGTGTTAAGACCTGGAGCTACCAGAACAGCATGTCTTTCTCTAGTACCATTAAATGACTTGCATCGTCCACAATTTTATATGTGGGGGGCATTTTAAAATCTTTTCTCGGGGCCCACTACAACCTTGCTACGCCCCTGTGCCCAGCCACGGAAGGTTGGAGACAGGCCTGTAGTTGCTCAACTCTAAAGAGGACTGGGGGGGGGCACTCCCAGGGGGTGTGGAGGCCCTGGACTTCGGCCTGGAAGTCCAGGGGGAAGAGCACCTCTAGCTGGGCTAAAGCTTTGGTGGAAGTAAGCTATTTCAACCAATGGAGCTATGAATTGTGTATTAGCTGATGGTTTGGCAGAATTCTTGCACATTACCTAGCACAGTTCCAATTTAAATTGCAAATATGGCAATTAACAGCAATTCGGTATAACAAGGGAAAACACAGGAGATCTCCTAGTCCCTGGCACAGGACACTTTACAACATATTGAATGTAATACAATTCTTCTGAAATGTATTAATCTGAAATACACAGCACTTCACATGAAGTGGGCTTTGTACAATGCAGAGAGATTTAACTGAGTTTTATATAATAATGACACCCAGTACTTGCAGATACCTTTCCTGAGTTCAGTGTACTTTACAAACATTAGCTAATTTATCCACGTGACACACAGGGAAGGTAAGTAAAAGGAAACCATTTAGACTGCAGTGGCTGCTCTCTAAAGAGTTGCATACAAACTGAGGAACAAAAGGATTTGCTATGTTAGCAGCAAGTCTAGAAGCTCAATTTATACAAAGTTGCAATGCAGCAGAGCAAGTGCACAGGAAGGATACATTGCAGAAATAAACCAAAGGCTGTATCACTGCCAAGTGCCTAATCTATACTGCAGGGTCTGGCACAAGATCTTGAGAGTGATAAGAGCAGGCTTTAACAAAGAAGTCGTATAGTGTAGGATGCTGAGAGGAGACACAGGAGAAATATTCCAGTCCAAAGGCGAGATGAAGAGAATATGACGCTCCCCTCACAGGTTGCCATTTGCTTTTGACTCTTTTTGAAGATCCCCCATATGTTATACCTGTTTTAAAAAATCCACCCCCTGCAAGACTTGGGACCCAGAGACATCCAAGTTTGGCACTAAGGAATGGGGCGAATGGGGCCCAATCCAGCTGGGACAGGTGAGGCTGTCTCTGAGTCAATCCGAAGTTAACCAGGCCATCTGTTTTAGCTCCATGAGACAAGTGTGATGATCTAGATCAGACTGCAAAATTTTGGCACCCCAGTTGTTGCTGGACTACAATCCCCATCATCCCTGGCTACTGTCCATTGTAACTAGGGATTACGGGAGTTGTAGTCCAACAACCGCTGGAGGGTCTAAATTGTGCAGCTCTAATCTAGATTCTGCCTAGAGAAGAAAGGGCCCCTTTATTTTCTTTAAAACTGGGACTGGGAGATTGATGGGGAAGACAGGGCATTTTGTTCCTTCTCCTACTAAATACAAAGTATTTAACAACAGAAGAATGTGAACCTGGGGCCCCATACGCTTGTGGCAGCCAACAGCATGACCCAGTTAATGGATATAGTGGCTTAAGATGTGCCAAAGCACTCTTGGCAAAACAAAAAACAAAAAGACCACAAACAAAATGTCTGTTAAGTGCAGAGTTAAAGAATAAAACTCAAAAGGCACAACATTAAGACAATTTAAGCACTAAAAAGCAAGGAACTGTAAAACTGAGCAATTCCTGCCTTCAACAGCCTGTAGAGTGGCCTTAATTCATAAAGGTAGTAAAAAGAAAATCAAGACGTTTAAAAAATTGAGAGGGCCCCTGGGATACACATTTTATGCCACTCAGTTTGCTAATGCTTTTGCATCTCCTAGTGATCCAAGAACACAACTGTATTTCCAGGTTATGGGTACTACTGGAAAAAACTACGTTGTCTTATAATATGCTTATTAGTTGAGACATTTTCCATTCACTCTCTCTCCCACTCCTTCCATAATGGCCCTATGGTTTTCCTTGTCTCTCCCACTAAGCACCAGAAGGTTTCTTTTCAACCATTTCCTACCTATGACCTAAATGCCCATCTTTGGGACGGCCCTGCATTGTTTTTATAGGCTAAATCAGGCAACAGCAGGATAGTGTGTCTGTCTTGCTTCTCATGGTTGTGCAAAGATTCCAACATAACCCAGATCAATTTCATTCTGTAAATCAGAAGAGCCTTCCCCCTTTTTAGGAAACATTTTATAAATAATGGCTCAAGAATACTGGGAAATGAAGCCTTTTGTAAATTCAGTCTAATCTTCAACACCAAAATGCGTCCCTGATTTGTGGCTGCATCAACTTCGGACCAGTTACATTACAGAGCAGGAACTCTGAAAGTCTGCTGGACTCAAAAGTTTTGGAAAAGAAAAAAGATCCAAATATAGATACTGGATTGTCAGTTATAATGTATGTCTAACAGACAGGCTCTAGGATCCAGCTGCAACACTGGAAGCAAAAGTTCTCCACAGTGGCCATGGAAAGATAATGAGGAAACAGGTAACTGTTGCTGGATCAGCACTGTCACTTTTTGCCCTACGCTCAGGTGGCTATGAAAACATAGACTTGAAAAGGGAACTGTCAGCAGGCAAACAATAGCAAATGGTAGTGGCCAAGACAGGCCAAATTATTGGAAATGCTTTGTCCCTGAGAAAAGTTATTTGAAAATGTTTTGCTACTTGCACAGTACTTGCTGCTGCACAGTTATGTCATCAGTATTCCCTGGTAAGATTCTGGGGAAGATCATTACTTGCAATCTCTTCCCTTGCATTCACTGATTGTGGAGATTATTAACATTTCCTGCAATTCAACTGTAGGTTGGAATACTGCTGCTCCTGACAACAATTATGAGATACAAAATTTCACCCCTAGAAGAAGAAGAAAAATCAGTTTATAAGAGCTAGAGCAACACAGCAAGCCCATAACCTCCAACATTTCCCAGATGAAAAGGACTGCAGAGAGGTAACCTGGGGTCCTCATCCTGTACCCTCTGCAAATGCTGTCAGTAGATAACAATAGTAATAGTATGTTGGGGTGGCACTCAGTCTTTTGATACCCAGGGCAGTTTGATGCCTTCACCTGTGCAGGTGAAAAGAGGAGCACACTTGTAGCATTCTCATGTCAAGGTTCACTGCCCAACGCTTCTCCCAGCATCACTGCATATTGTAGAAGGTTCTGCACCACCTGTGTCCATATATTCTGCCCTTCATCAGTTCAAAAGTCAATGGGATTATCTTTTTTTTTCCAGTTAAAGAAACACTAGAAAAATATAATTGTACTACAATAGGTTATCAATGATCAAACATTGCTCAGCAGCCATGCATTGCATAATGCCTTAGTGTTTATGTACATGCATGTGCACTAGAAAGAAGATGTGTCTATTCTCCCCTTGGACTTTTTCTATCAGAGACTCTGAGGAGGGAGTTAAATACTAAGGAATGACAACTCCTCTAACAATTCAAATGAACACATTAACAACGCATCCTGAAAAGACAAAAATAGGGACTGTCCCTGGAAAATAGGACTGTTTGCCGCACATGCAAGTTTGTACCAAGACTGGAAACACCAATACCAGAACAATGAGGAATCTGCAGACTTACTTAGAATTTAAAAATGTAGTCCTGCAAGCAATTAAGGGAACATATACAAAAGGAGGGGTGAAGGAAGTAGATTGAAAATATCACTGAAAACTAACATCTAAGAGGAAGCAACTATTGTTGGTGCAGAAATTAGTTGGAGGGTACCATTTTCTTCCTTTTAAATTATATTAGATGCCTTTAATGATACTAGATTTCAAGTCCCAACTTTTGCTGTGAAAGCTTGAACAAATGTACAGAACAAGATTTCCAATACATACTAAAACTGCGTATGACATCATGGAAGAATACAAAAATGTTAGTCATTCCAATAACATGTTAGATTGTGGCAAACAGCCCAAGCTGGTTAGTTCAAAAGTGCAAGACAGTCTCCATGCTATAAGCATGACTAGAAGAGGAGTGGAGGAGATCAATATTCAACAAGTTGGCCAATAGCACAAACAAGAAAAGTCCTGCAGGTGTGTGTGGGCATAATTCAGCAAGTGAGTGAGTAATATATTAGTATCGAACCAGTACTGAAGAGAAAACAGAGAATTAGGTGATACTGTGTTTCAAATTCCTCCAACTAAAGTTGGGGATGATTTTATGCACCCCCAAGGTTAGGATACCATTTTAAATTAGAACAAAAAGAAGAGCATACAACCCAGATACCTGTATGAGCACAGGTATGGATGTAAAAGCAAAGAGATCACCTTTACCAGCATTCCCATAAGGGAGCAGTGCCCAGGTGTGCTCTTTATATGATGTTTGTATGACACCTACATTCCACGTTTTCTCCAAGGAGCTCAGGATAGCATACATGTGAGGTGGAGTAATAGTGACTGGCCTTTGACTATGCCTGTCCTAGTCTGTCACACTAACCACCATACCACATGGGCTCCAGTGTTTCCTAGCATTTGCATACTCAAATACAAAGTCAACATTGCTCTCCAACAGCCTCCTGAGCTTTATGCTCACTTGGGAAGCCTGCAAGCCTCCCAAACTAAGCACCCAGGGACTGAGTGGATAGCAATAGAGCTTCCCCCTCCAAGCTGCTCCAAACAAATCTGACCCTCAGCTGACCTGGTATCCTAAGCTAGGCTTGGAATAGACTGAGGGAGCACCTCAGATCCACACACGCTACCCAAACTGAAACCTCCTAGCTGTCAACCTCCTAGCTGAGTGTCAGCTCAAGGGGCTGGAAAGTGAACAAGTGGGTTCCATTCAACCAACCATCTTGAACCTGGCCCTAACCTGGAGGTTCACACACATCCCAGCAGGATTTGAGGATATTGTGGGGTAGTGGTTAGAGTGCTCGATTAGGACCAAAGAGACCTGAGTTCAAATTCCCATTCAGCCATGATATTTGCTGGGTGACTCTGGGCCAGTCACTTCTCTCTCAGCCTAACCTACTTCACAGGGTTGTTGTGAGGAGAAATTTAAGTATGTAGTACACCATTCTGGGCTCCTTGGAGGAAGAGCGGAATACAAATGTAAAATCAATCAATCAATCAATCAATCAGTAGGAATTCAGATTGCTCTCCTGCACCAAGTTTCTGGAAGCATAATGCTCAACAGAGGGGGGTTGTATGCCTTCCACTGGCTTTAAGGAGGCTGGCAGAGAGCAAAGGACAGTGATGGTGCCAAAGTCTTGAACATGCCTGAGGAGTAGTCTTGGATCTTCTAACACTCAAAAAAGAGGCCCAGTTTGAGTTGTTCTAGAGCTTTCCAGATGCCAGATGACCAGGGTCTATGATTGGCATGTGTTTATCCCACCTCTGTTATACTTCACTGTGCAACTTCAAGTGAGTCACTGTCATCTGCACTTTGCAAATGCAGAAGACGGCACTCTACAAATTACATGTAGCAACAGAATCACCTACTGTATCATGGCAAGACAAGATTCTTCATGGGCAGTGTGTGACACCCCTGATAGGTTTGTAGAGGTTAAATACTTATAAAAGTTCTATATGAATAGATGTGCCTGAATGTCACCCCACTAGCATAAACAGGGTTGAGAATGCTTCGCTTCCTAATCATAGCAAAATAGATGGGGCATCTCTTTTGTCCACTATGGCACACAACCACGTCTCAAGCACAGATGGAAATAGATTTAAAACTAAAGTTTAAAAATTAGTCTAGCACATTGTATGCTAGAACTAACACTGCCATTTAGAGAATTAGTGTAGGGTGACTGAAGCCATCAATAAAGGACTATTACAGTTCAGGCTAATCCTCAAACACAAGATACTTATAGGCTAATAGCTTGTCTGAAGCTCCACAGAGAGTTGCTTAACTCTTTCAGCACTATGTGACTCAGATGAACATTCTGTTTCCATCAGATTTCCCAAAATTCAGCTCAAAATTATTCGGAGTGGAGTAACCTGAGGCAAAAGCCATTTTTGAATAAAATAATATACAAGGCAGCCATGTCCCAATATCTCTGTTTGTAAACAGGATTGGTAGATGCCATGGAGTGAATCAGAGATTGCTTAAAGAAGAGAGAGCATTAGATACAGTCCCCTTTCAAGAACCTGGGAGAGGTGGGCTATTTTACCCCGATCCATCCTCTCCTACAACCTGTGATCACCAGCTTCAGGATTCTTCCCACTATAGAACTCGCTCTGCTGACTGGTACCCTGTAAAGCTGTGGCATAATTCAGGGATGTCCCAAATGCTTTACCCTTTCTGTAAAACACTATAGTATGTTTGTAAAGTGAACACAATTTGTGACATTGCACATCATCATTACTGAACATGTGGCATATCTTTTAAGGCATCAGCCTTAGGTTCCAATTTCCCAGCTTTGTGGAGCTGGAGCCAACCCATAAAAACCCCATGGTTTAGGGATGTGCATGGAACAGGATTTGCAAATGCCTGGAATGTTCTGTCCAAACAACCGGCCGAGCCAGTTATTCCAACGGAACGGGTTCGCAAGTTCCAAGTTTTCCAAGCACCATTTGGGAGGCATGTTTTCCCCTTGCTGACTGGTTTTGGCACTGGTATCCAATTGGCTTGTGATCCCCTTGCTTCTTGGTTGGCTTGTTATCACACAAATCAACTTGATTTGTATGATAACTTGACATGGATCTGTTACTCTTAAAGAGCCCCCTCTCCTTGCAGTGTTGGGAAAAGCACAGCCCTATGTGGAGGTTAGCAAAGTGGGAAATGGTTCACAATCTGGAGTTTTATTGGTCCCTACTTTAAAAAAATAGTGAACATCACTGGTCTATGGATATTTCACACTGTAAAAACAGATGCCCTCCCCGCCCCACCACCAGACACAAAGGTCTAGACCTCATAAGGTCTAGGACAGGGGTGGGCAAACTTGGCCCTCCAGCTGCTCTTGAACTACAACTCCCATTACCCCTCACTATTGACCACAGTAGTTCAGCAACAGCTGGAGGACCAAGTCTGCCCACCCTGGTCTAGGAGATAGGAAACTTACGTTAGTGAGCTAGGAATAGTGGAAATCAAGGTCAGTTTTCCTATCAGCATTCTAACAGTGTGCAATGGACAGCAGTACCCTGCCAACTGTGAGGTAATGTTGAAGGCGACAGGGAGTCAATCTCAGACAGACAAGTGCCGGGGGCGGGGGGGGGGAGATACTGTAATCCTGTGCAGACTTATTAAAAAATAATCCTTTATGAACAGAGACGGACTTCAGCTAATATATCTTGCATCTTTTCACTTGTACACATTTATACAACTAACTACTTTCTTTCTCTGTGAGTTTTTGTATGTGCATGTAAGTGTCTTCGCCCTGTGTTTGTGTTACATACTTGTTTGTCTTGCATGCACTTTAACTGTTGTTTTGCATACATGTGCTGCATGCTAGTGTTTTTGTTTGTTGGCATGTGTGAGTTTGTGAACATGTGTGTGTGTGTGTGTGTGTGTGTGTGCTTGTGTGTGTACACATGTTCAAATTAATTCCATACACCCTCCAAACCACTTCTGCTTATCCCCCCTAGTGCGATAAGCCGCCTGGCTTTCCCCACCGATAGATTCCATGTCCTCCCTTCCCTGAGAGTTCACATTCCTTAACTAAAGGAATAGACATTACATTGCACTTGCAATAGAATCCACTAGCTGGCTCCCCCTGCCATTATCAGAGTATTGGCATTTTTAATTCCAGCCCTTCTTGCCACTGCTTCCTGCTTTGTAGAAACAAGATTGGGGAGAGGCATGGAAGGCAAGATTGGTGAGATGTCTGGGGCACCCAGGCAGACATTTGGGCACATGCCTCTTGCACTCAGTGCTAGAACACTAATGAGTCAAAGTAATAAAGTTCCCCTTTATTTCCTTTAATCCTAGTTCATGGCAAATTTTTATATACGGCTTCTGAACAAGTAGTTCTCAAAGCAGTTTACATTAAAAAAAGAATGTTAGACTCTTTGATTACCAATGTGGAACCTCTAGAACAAGTAACCAGTTATTTCTGGCTTTGTGGATACTCAACAGCCAGCTTGGCATGCAAAATCACGCTGACCAATCAGAGCCAGAAACACTAGAAAGCTTACAAAAGTACTAGTCACATATAATTGAATCAACATATTGTACATGCAGGAGGAAATAAAAAATGAGCATATTCTAGATTATGTAATTCATTTTGGACGAAATCTATAAGTGTCTGGTTAACTGAAAATGGGAAGAACATATATTTTCTGCATTTGCTTGAAATTTTAGGACAACATTGCTGCAAACATTCTAGCATGCATGTTCAATATAATGCATGCATACATACAAAGCATGCAATTCAAGTGACACCTCCCTGATGGAATCACTGTAATAATCAGGCATAGGCTTTATACATGCATGCATTATGTTGTAGAAACAGTGATAAACACATTTAACAAGAATGTGGCTTCCATTTTCCGCTAAGGATATGCCACAGCCAGTATTACATCTTGCACCAATCTTTGAAACTCATCATCAGTACAGTCAACTGATCTTAACACATTATGTTATTGCACAACTGAGTCCAAGAATGGGCTCTTTGTTTGAGAATGTTGATAAGAAATACTTGAAGTCTCCACACAATTGTCCACACAAGTTGCATTCATGTCCCACAAAGAGTAAAACTGCAGACTTTCCTCTCTGTAGCAATTTCCAAAGCCTCATTAGTTACACTCAACTTAATGGAAGCCATCATGTAATTAGTAGTGATTGTTGTTCACCTACATACCTTGGTAGGGACATGTTTAGTTATAACTTGATCAATTGCCTGATGAATTTTACAAAACTCATTACAGATCTATTAAGAGCCCAAACATAAAATCTCTAGGCAATGTGTTCACCTTGAAAGTAAATCAGATGGGCTGGGTTTTAAGAAGATTGTGGCATTTGCATTAAATGAACTTGGTTAAATGTGGAGACCAAACAAGCTTCTGTATCTTAACAGACATTATTAATTTTTATTCTTAGCAAAGCACATCAAAATTTCAATAGAGGCAAGGATCTTGGTGTGCTAAATCACTACAATACAATAAAATCCAATCACAATGGTGCAGGAGGGTGGGGGGAACACCCAGAGATGACCTTCAGTAATGCAAGTTAGTAATCCTTATTTCATTACCAGGCAAATCAGCAGAGATTGTAGTTAAGAGCAGATTGGTTAAAGGTGGATAAACATGACATGATAGGAAGTGTCAACTGGGATTATTTGTAAAGGGAAATCCACAGATCAGAAACAGATTGAAGGCCAGGAAGTGGATTGTAGAGCCTAAAGGCTTTTCGACAAGAGGTTTAAAGATTCCTCGTGGTGCTTTGGTTTCCCCCTCAAGCTGCTGCTATCACCACCTTGCTTGGAATGCTGTCCATAAGCTTTTAGATGTCTTTGTCCTCAGCGTTGTGATTAAAAACACACACAGAGACACACAGAAAAGTAGCATGTTTGTTTTTTTAAGTATGCTTAGAAGGGGAAGGGAGGGTAGGGGGATGAGCTGGGATGTGTAACTGCGCCATAAGAATAACCTTGCTGGATCAGGACAATGTCTATGCAGTCCAACATTCAGTTTCCAAAAGTAGCTGGCTTAAAATCAGAGGCGCTTTCACCCACAGACCTTGGGGTGTAGGTCCATGGCCTCCAATGTCTGGGGGGGCCCTCCAAATGTCCCGGGAACCTCCTGCCACCACCCCATGCCCGCCCTTCTCCTGCCCTGCACCAATCTTTGTCCTGTAGCTGCCACGTGCGTGTCCAGGGGTCGGGGTGGGGGTGAGCTAAGCAGGCCTCCCCTACAGTGGGCGCAGTGGCTGTTGGGCCTATCCAGCCAGCCCAGCAGCCCTAGAAAATTGTGAGATGCTCCAGCATGCCTGCGCAGTGGGAATCAAGAGTTCCAAGCCCATGACATCATTAAATTTGCATTAACGTCATGGGCTTGCGATACTTGATTCTCACTGCGCCGGTGCGCTGGAGTGTCTCGCAGTTCTCAAGGGCTGCTGGGCCAGCCAGACAAGCCCAACAGCCACTGAGCCAGCCGTGGGGGAGGCCTGCTTGGCTCACCTCCCCAGCCAAAAAGGCGGGAAATTCAAATAGAAGTCATTCCTCAAAATGGAGGGGGGAAAGAAGGCCACAAAATGGAGGTCTGAAACATCCGAATATTTCAGATCCGAAACAGGGGTAATTCGTTTCGGATCTGAAATTTTTCGGAAATCGTCGGGGGTGATTCAGTTCGGATCCGAATCATCTGAAATTGGCTGTTTCGGGTGCAGATCGTTCTGTACCCAAAACATTTCGCACATCCCTACCAAAAAACCTCCAGTCACTTCCAGTTCTAATCATCACTGATTCATTCATCTTGTGGCAATGAATTCCATGGCGGTAGACATTCAGGCAGTGCATACTCCATACATGAGTCATGCTCTGGGAGGGAAAGGAACACGTGGCTACCACGGCATATGATGGCAGTGAACTGCATGGGTAATTATGCACTGCATGAGCTCCCTTTCAATCTGAATGCTACAAAGAAGGACAGATGCAATCAAGCTAGCCAAGACATTGCAACTTTAAAAGCAATTGACACCTAAGTTATTCAGTTTTTTAAATCATGCTTTTGTTTCATGCACAGATGCCCACAAACACACACCATCAATTGAGCCACACAATCTTAATCATATTAAAGAGGAAAAACCAGCCCTTGTATGTTTTTTAATTAAAGAAAAAAATGGATTTGCACTATTGCATCTGTGCTCTCATCACCACTTTCAATGTGCATGAACATATAACACTGTGTATGTAATAATCCTCAGCTCAGACCAGGAGGTTGGTACACACAGCAGACAAGCAGTTAGCAGCTGCTGCCACCAGATGGCTAAGGTTGTCCTTGAATATTGGAGAAGGAAGTCCAACAAGAGTTCTGGTCTGTCTGTCAATTCTAAACTTGGGCAGCTGGGTCATCTGCACTTTGTCCCCCAAGGATTAGGATTTGGAGGGTGTGATGGACCTGGCTTGCCTGAGATGGCTATTGACATTTTACAATGCCAGATCTTTTTGAGAGACAGACAGCAAAGCCAGCTTGTCTTACTTGCTATGTGGAACATCTTGTCTGCCACATAGACAATGAAATCTCTCCCTCTCTGCCTTCCATCCTGCCTAGTTAATGGTTGCCTGTTCTCCTCAAGCATCTGTAACTACTCTGGAAGATATTGCTTAGACTACCCTGAAAAGGTCTAAATTAAAAATGCTGTCTTTCCTTGGATTCACAATTTAAATGCTTACAAGCAATTTTACTTGGAGCTTTCCCAGACAGCAGGCTTCACTGCAGGTTTTCTGCAAGGCTTTACTGCGAGTTCTGAGTTCTCAAAAAACCCGACACAATAAGTGGATTTTTTTTACCCTGGATATAAATCGGGCTACACTCTAATGCACGATGGAAAAACCCGCACTGTGTATTAAGTGCTCCCTGATAGCTCGCAAGGACTTCGGGGCAAATTTGGCTGATATGTGAATGCACATCTCCATTCTGGAGAAAATGTGAACTAAAAGCCCGGTGTGAAGAACTTCCTGGCAGAAGTGTGGGTGCTCAACTCTGGTACATGACATCAGAGGCATTGCTAGGTGCTTAAAAGATCTGCAGCTCAAGCAGGGGCGTAGCAAGGTTGGAGTGGGCCCAGAGACAAGATTTTAAAATGGGCCCCCCCTCAAAGCCCAGGGCCTCCGCACACCCCAGACCCCCAAAGATTTAAGTCTTATATTTCAAAATAAGTATGCTGCCTGGAAATACATTTCACTGAATACACACATGCATACTTCACTATATATAGTGATATACATTGAATATTATATATTTGTGCTACTTTTAATGCCTAGAACACACCAGGAACACTAATTATTAAAATGAGCCCCTCGCTGCTGATTAGTAATAAAATATTGAAATTCAAACTGTAGGAAGAGCCCCGCATTTCCTTTTCAGTTTGTCATACAGTAGCCTAGCTCTGCTTATAGTAATACTAACATGGTGTATCTCTTCAGCAATGCAAAATGACAAAATACAGATTTGAAAAGATTTGTAAACTGCTTCAAGGACTTTGGTTAGCTGAGCAGTATCTAAATCTAATAAGTAAATAAAAGTTAGGCAGTATTAAAGACTAACAGCATGTGTACATTTCTGCAGTGCTTTTCACTTCCCTCAACTCAGATAGTCATGTTAACTACAGTTTCAGGCCATCATATAGACTAATCTCATTTTTAAAATGCTAATTCATAAAAATGAGGACTTATCTGAACAATCACCCAAGTCATTCAAGGTTTGGGGGTAACAGCAAGAGGGACCCACAGTGCTAAAGCAGGTCCTTTCAGAGCGGGACAAAATACTTCCTGTCCCTTCCATGGCTTTTTGCATTATGTGGGACCAAGATTAGTAGATGCAGCAAAGCATAAACAGTTGCAAATGGGAGGAGGGAGGCTATAGCTTGCTTTGCATATTTATCCTTGCCTGGAAGTTGGACCGTTGTTTGAAAGGCTCCTGTTTAAGATACAGGGAGAGAAGCTACTGTTTACATGGGCTTTTCTTCCTGTCTGCTTATGGAAAAAAAAGTGGGAGTGACAAAGAAGTAGAAGGAGAAGAAGGCAAGAAGTGGAAAAGTGGGAAGGAGAAAAGAGAGCGCGAGGCAAAGGGCAGCACTCGCTCAGGTCTCCTCATGTGTAGGCATGGGGGCGGGAGCAACTGAAGGAGGACCTGACCGGGATCCCGAGAGGGGAGGAGGGGGCCCGGCGCTGACTGGGCTCTTCCCTTGGGAGGGGGAGGCTATAGCTTGCTTTGCATATTTATCCTTGCCTGGAAGTTGGACCATTGTTTCAAATACGGGGACAGAAGCTGCTGTTTACAGGGGTTGTTACAGGTTGTTTGCTTATGGAAAACAAGTTAAAAAGAAGGAGAAGACGACAAGAGGTGGAAAAGTGGGAAGGGGGAAAGGGAGCCCGAGGCAAAGGGTGGTGCTCATCAGGTTTCCTTGGGTGTAGATGTGTGGGGGAGCAATGGAAGGAGGACCCGCCCATGAGCCCTAGGGGGAAGGAGGGGACCAGCTCCGACTAGGCTCGTCGTCCCTTGGGGGGGAGGGGGTGCTTGCCAGGGGAGCGGTGTCCCTCGTGGGCTCCGTCCGGTGGTGTTTCCTTCCCTCCTTCCCCTGGGTCCACTTGGAGTGCCCCCCCCCTGTGGTTGGGCTCTTTGCAGCAGGAACGTGCAGCATCTTCAAGGCAGGGGAGGCACCTAGGGCTTGCCAGGCTTTGCCCGCCAGAGGAATGACATGGAGACCCTTGGGTGGTGGAGGAGCTGGGGAACAGGAAGGAAGCCCTTGCTCGCTGCTCCCAGGTCCCAGCCCGGCATCCGTCGCTGCTTCCCTGGGCTGCTTCCACACTAGACCAAGGTCTGCGAGAGCCCCACGGCGCCAAGGAGTCCAGTCACCCTGTTCTGCTTGCCTAGACTGGCCCGCAACTGGTTGCTGAGCCCCTGCACGCACACATACACCCCCTGTTGCGGCTAAATGGCCCTCTCCTCTCAGCAGGTTTCCCCCGCTCGGATTAAGCCACTTCTAAATACAATAAAAATACAATAAAGTTTTTGTGGAAACTCCCTCCACCCGCCCCACCCTCCCGTTAAGGCTACTGGGAACAGCTACCTGAGGGCTCCATCTCCATGTCTATTCTCTCTCTCTCTCCTCAAAGACACATGCAGCACAGTAAATTGTGCAGCAAGGCGAGAAAGGAAGTGCAGCCTCAAAGAACTGGGCGATGGGCGGTGTTCACACACAGGCTGCGATCTCATGCTCCACCAGCGTGCTCCAGTTGATCATGCGCCTTTTGACTCTTTTTCATGTGGTGCTGCCAACCAATGGGCGGGTGCCAGGACTGAGAAGGAGGAGGAGCGAGTAACGAGGGCGGTGTGTGGCAAGGGTAGAGAGGGAGGGAGAAACGGAGGGAATATGGCGCCGCTGGCGCAAAAGAAATGAAGGATCAGTTTTGGAGGAGGGAATACACTGAAGGAAGCCCGCGGAGAGTGTGCAGCTGGGGGAGTCAGTCATGTGACTTGCCTCTGGGGGGCCCCCAAGTCAGTGGGCCCCCAGACAACTGCCTCCCCTTGCCTGATTATAGTTACGCCCCTGGGCTCAAGCCCACAGCCCTCCTTTTGATAGTTAAACTCAATCATACTCCCCACAAGAATAATTACACCTGTGTTTTAAGGTCTCTAATATTATAATACAGCTCTTATGAAGGTGAAAGCAGCAGATTGCTACGTGGGGCTAGGAGCTCTCTCTCATGCTCTGTGTAAGTGTCTCCCATGCTGCACTTCCTTTCTGGAAGAGGTCATGGAGGAAGGAGGTGGTTGGTGAGATTTGGGGCTCTGAGCAATTCATTGGGGGTCCATGGGCCATCCCGAGCAATGCCCCTGCATGACATTATATTTGAATGTGGAAGAAAAGGGCAATTGTGGAGAAAGAACAGGAGAGGGAATCTCAAAGATGTACTGACAATGTATTTCAGTGAGCACAATGTGTAAAAAGAAGTAACTTAAGTTTTGGGCGGTGTAAAAATATGTAAAATCGAATAAATAAATAAATAATCAGTGCCCTTGAAGAAAAGCCACCAGCTCAAACTACATAGGCTCAATAACATCTTCAGTATTACCTTTGAGGTTCATCTCTCTTGTACCTTCTTGAACGTGCCCAGCTCTAGTTAGTTCTAGAGCCTGGAGTAGTGGAGATTTGGTCTTCATAACAAGATATGACATTTTGGATATAACATTTTGTGTCAGGGACACATGGCTTGGGTGAAGCCACTTCACTTCAGCAGGGAGGGAATGATGTAAAAGCTATGCAGCTAGTACCATCATGGAGTTTGTGAATAGTCTGAACTTTGGGGACTTGTATTTTGCTTTTTTAACCCTGACTTGGTATCTACATCTTTGCCAAACAGTGAAGATACACATATGCCTAAGTAAACCTAAGATGTTTTGTGTTATGTCTCTCTGCCATTTCACTAATCTATAATAAAACATGTTTATTTAATAAGAGTTCTTTCTGGAAATCTATTTTGTTCACATGTAATAAAAGACCATCTAGATCAGGGATTCTCAATGTTGGGTCCCCAGATGTTGTTGAACTTCAACTCCCATAATCCCCAGCCCCAGTGGCCTTTGGTTAGGGATTATGGGAGTTGAATAACATCTGGGGTCCCAACATTGAGAATCCCTGATCTAGATTGTTTAGTTATATGTTTCCTTGAAAAGACATTTTTTTAAACAACTTTGTATTCTGGGATGCCTATCTCCTTAATACAATTGAAAATAGGCTGCTTGTGGCAAATGAGGAATAATCTTTTCCAGCAACTTAAGACATTTCATAAGCTTGGACTGACTGTTTTATTCCCATGCACATGAACTGCACAGTTCATGCACATGAACTGGGAGTTTAAAGGCAGGATTTTAGAAAAAATCTCTTAAAATATTATGGATTAAATTGTTTTTTGCAATTATCATTGGAAGATCTGTATTCCTGCCTTTTCAATTACAATGGAAGCATTACTCAGCAAACATCTAGCAAACACCAACTAAAGCTACCCCTTCCAATATAGCACTGCCCATTTTCTGAGCATTTTCTGTTCTTACTTGTCGGCACACCTCCCTGTTCAGTAGTGGGCTGCCAGAGCAGGCTATAAACAGGATACAAATTGGAAAAAACTCTCTTGAAATCTGACAATCCAATTATGTAAATTAAGCAGCTGGAGGGGCAGGAAAGAATGTCTGGCCATGGGCTTGTTTGTGCTCCACCCCCTTTTTGCAGGAACTTCTTTGGGCTTCTGTGGCCAGAAGTGCAAACCAAAGCACTCTTGGTCTCTGGCTCTTAGCCTGTGTCCCTGACATTGTCATCATTTATCCCACCCTCCGAGCTCATAAAGAACCTGCTTAATGATACATGCTTTCTGTACACATGTGGCTATCATGATTTAAAAAACAACACCTGAACTAGTCCAACAGAGGAAAAGAACACCACATTACACAATTAACAAATTGTTCTAGTAAGAACTAATCAGCCTACTTTCCTTTCACCGTCTCTACATCTGGACTAAATTTGGTGCAAATCAAAGTCCACAAGTTAGGGTCCTTGTGTGTCACTCACTAAAGCTGCTCCAAATTTGGTTCAAATTGGTTTGACTGTCCACAGGTTAGTGCACTTGTGCCTCAAAAGTCTACATGTCCACCATCTTAAACTAGGGTGGATGATATCATCACAATCTTCGCCATTGAGGTGTCCCTACAGCTGTAGCAAATTTGGATCAAATCAGTTAAGCGGTTCACAAGTTAGCTCACTTGCACCTCAAAAGTTTATGCTTCCACCATGACATCATCACAAACGACACCACTGAGCTCTCCCTGTGTGTCATTCACTACAACTGTACGTAATTTGGTTCAAATCAGTTAGATAGTCCACAAGTTAGCCCACTTGCACCTCAAAGGTTTATGTTCCACCATCTTGAATCGGTGAGGATGGCATAATCACAAACTATGCCAGTGAGGTGTCCCTGTGTGTCGCTTATTGCAGCTCTACCCAATTTGGTTCAAATAGATTAGACATTCCACAAATTAGCCCACTTATGCCTCAGATATTCACGTGGCCACTATCTTGAACTGGAGTGCATGACATCATCACACATCATGCCATTTGGGCATGCCTATGCGTCACTACAGCTGTAGCAAATTTGGTTCAAATCAGTTAGGCAGTAGGGGTGTGCACAGAACTGGCTGGTCCGGTTTGGTTAGAGTCCAGACCGGACCCAAATCGGACCAGGCCACTTTGGTATGGCACCCCCTTGAACCCCACCCCACCCCGATTTGGTTTGGGCCAGGGGGGTTCGTGAACATTCCCCCCCAGCATTTTAATTTAAAAAAAAATTATTTACTAATAAGGCCCCAAAGGCAATAACAATATATTTTAAGACAGTATAAGATATGCCAGATCAACATTTGGCCAAACACAACTATTAGAGCAAATTATGAAGGGAAGTTGGGATCAGAACTGTTTTGATATACTTGCCCAGTTTTCTCTTACTGTTGATATTTTTGGCTATGGAGGTTTTAAAGTTAAGCTCTGAAACTGTCTTGCCAGTTTCATACTGTATATGAGACATGTTCAATGTTCCCAGTTTAGTAGGTAGCATGGTTTCTTTAAATTTGGCAGTTGGTTTTCTCAATATTTTCCAAATCTCCCCCCATTGATTTTACACCACTAAGGTTTCAAACTATGGCCTCCTCTTACTTAGATGGAAGATATGCTAAGATCCCAATGTTCTAGCAGTATTCATTTTTACAGTTTCCCAAATAGGGGAGATTATCTATTACATTTTATATTGTGACTTATATAAAGGTCTAGGGAAAGATTCATAATTCCACTGTTAACTAGTACTGGTGGCAAGTTCTCTACCAATCAAATTTGTTTTCTATTCTCCAATACAGATGTTTATGTTACTTATTGTGTGGCTTTGTTTGCTGTGTCTGCCAAGAGGATTCATAGGATTCATAGATTCCATGGAAGTAGACTGTGCTGATGATAAATTCATTTGACTGTGTAGCTCTACTTAGCATTTGGTTTTAACTGAATTTGTCAAATTGTAATAATCATTGGTTATAAAAATGAGTAGTATGAATTTTAAACAAAAGGAAACTACATTTGGTCCAGAATGTGGCAGCCACGTTGGTCTCTGGGTCATCTAGGAGAGACCATATTACTCCTGTGTTGAAAGAACTACACGGGCTGCCGATACATTTCCAGACAAAATACAAAGTGCTGGTTATTACCTATAAAGCCTTAAACAACTTAGGCCCTAGAGAACATCTTCTTCACCATGAGCCCTATCGCCTGTTAAGATCATCTGGGCGCTTTCCAGATTAGACCCTGCAATAGGGTCAGGACATATCTCTGAAATGTGCTTCCCAAGTTCCTGTGTTATGCTGCAGTCCCTACGCTGGCAGCAGGGTGCCGTTCATATTCCCAATGCCTTGTTTCGAGTTTAATCGCTGAAATATAGTGCTATGATGTCGTATATCCAGCGTAAAGAAGTTGCAGTTTTTTCAGGTTGTTAGAGACTGCTCCCCCTGCTGTTTACGTTTTGAATGTGATTTGCCTGAACGGAAGCATTTTGCTGCTGTTGAGCGGCTAATCTGGAAAAGTGTCCTAGAGAGGTTCGTCTGAGGTTGCCGCCAACTTGTTTGGCGGCTAGTCGGGAACAGGCCTTCTCTGTTGCTGCTCCTGGACTTTGGAATGTGCTCCCTGTTGAAATAAGAGCCTCCCCATCTCTGGCAACTTTTTAAAAGGCACTGAAGACACATTTATTCACCCAGGCTTTACATTAGATTTATGGTTTTAAATTTTTAATATTGGTTTTAAATTATTTTAATGTTAATAATTTGAATGTTTAAATTAATTTAATTGTTAATTGATTTGAATTGTTTTTATTTTGATGTAAACCGCCCTGGGCCATTTCTGGAAGGGCAGTATATAAATCGAATAAATAATATTTTTATATTACAATAAATTCTGACTGACAAATTACGCTGCAAAGATGCAGCTTAAACTAAGCCTGAACAACTTGTGACCCACCAAGCCAAATACAGCCCACCAGCCATGTATGGTATCCTTGAGAAACACCTGTGCCCCATTTTCCCTATCTGGGAATTTTAAAAAATGGGAGAGAGATTGTTAAGCACCTCGAATCACATATATGGCTGATGGACTGCATTTGGCTTATACAGAGCAGATATAACCCTTTCCCTAATCTCTGATTTGTCAATTTAATGTAGCAAGAGCCACTCACAAATGAAGTACCCAAGTCTAGAGCTAAATATTCTGCTTGTAGTTTTAAAGGCTCCAGGGCAATTAGAAAATCCAGAGGCATTTCCCCTACAGTGCTCAACAGTCCATTTGGCAGCTTTTCTCTCCTATGTGCTGTAGCAAGCAAGATTCCCACTGCCTACCCCAGCAGTGGGAGAGAAAGGCAGGCAGCAAATGCAACAAGAATCAGTGCGAAGAGCAGAACGTGGCAAGACAGATGATTATAATTAGCAAAATAAGCACTTGTTATGGCTCACTAGCTGAGCAGTCACTGGTTATGTGCAGTTCTGAAACAGTAGACCAATTCCTTCATTTTAAAATAATTTTCTCCCCAGAGACACTTGGCAACTACCCAGAGTATTTAAGGAGAGATACCCCAATTATACTTCTTTTTTCCTTGTTAAAAAAGCAACGTGTTAATATATTGTTCTGTCAGGCTTGGGAATTTATAATTCAAAAATGTGGCATTGGTCACACAGAAACAATTCACAATCTCTACATCTTCTAAGACACAACCTAGAAGAATGGATAACATGACCTGCTGGAGTGTAACACCGGCAGCCTGCAGATACATCTGACCTCCAGTTAATTGATTGACAAATCATTAAATGTACGGAGCCAGGAAATTTCTTCTGTCGTTTCCTATCACCTTCACCAGCACAACATCTAATGGTCCCAGAGTTGCATTTTACAGGCTACTAAAAAAAAAGGAAAGACACCACTTTGAAATTTATGAGGAGCCTGGGGACGCTACTGAATGCCACCTTTTCTTCTTTCATTCCTCATGCCGCAGGCATAAATTCAGTTCACAGCTTGTACCTGCACTTAAAACAGTTGCACCTGTCTAGCACTAATATAGTTGCTTTGCTTCCTGCTTCAGAACTATTCACCAGGACTCATTTCTTCTTCTTTGGTTTAGGACAGAAAAGTGGTCTGTACATAACCCAAGCAAAAACTAGAAAGGAGAAGAAGGAAGTATTAATTCCCTAATCTTTAGCTGGATCAATTTATTTATGCCATGCATCAGTTTTTTAAAGTACAGGCACAGACAAAAATCAACTGCATGGGCACGTGTGCTTGATTCTGGTAGAAAATCAGCAACAATGCTCACCACTTCTGCCTTTACATTATACATTACTTTCTTCCATTAACTATTTACTAACACTAGGCAGTGCTGAGATATCTACCAAAGTTAGTCAACATCAGGATTGCGGTTGAAATGTGATTCTGTCCAATGGGAATATGTTCCAAAACTGCAGTCAGTCGTTCCAAAATAGTCAGTGTTGGCTGGATTTTCCACAAACTCATCCAGGAAGGGCTGTTTTCTCTGGGGAATGGCCTATTGCTCAGTGGTATAACATATATGCTTTGACTGCAGGTGATCCCAGGTTCAATCTCTGGCACTTCCAGTTTTTATTTTAAAAGGGTACTGGGTAGCAGGGCTTGCAAATAAACAAACAAACAAACAAAGGGAGCACAGCCTCTCTTAGATTTTATAATGGCCCCCATAACTATTGTTTTCAGAAGTCTTGGAAGGAGCATGATTTGGCTAAAACTGGGAGTAATTCCGTATGTTCCCTTCAGGTTTAAGTGACACAATAGATTTTTCTGACTTTTTATGATATGTCATTTGATATTTTGTGATGTCTCTTTAAGAAGTATACGCTTTGTAGCTATTTAAGAACAGGAGTTACAGGCAGCTGGTAGTTAGCTACTCTTTCTGAGAGAACATCATCAGTGAACCAAGGAATGAAGAAGGAAGAAAGTGAACCAAAGAAGAAGAGAACTACTGTTTGGTTTTTTTCAAAAAGTATTGCAAGTTTGTATTCATCATATAAATGATTTATCTAAATAATTTTTTGTGGTTTAAAGAGGAGTTGGATTTTTAAGGATAATTTGTTGTTTTGTTTTTTAGTGAGGTTCTCATAGGATCCATTGGGATTGAGATGTGATGCAAAGATTTCCTTCTTAGAAAGAAAATATCTGTGAGAAATGTTGGAAGTTCCTAGATTTCCACTTTTTTTTACTTATTCTTGGATGTATAACTGTTTATATTTATTAAGGAAATGTTGTTATGCTTCTAAGATTTTTTAAATTGTATTTTTCCAAGACTGAACTCCTTGACAGAATTACCATTAATTACCTAGGTGATTTTGGCATCTGGACCACCCGCATTGTGAGCCCCACCATCCACTGGCGCAAACCACAGCTTTTCCATTATTTTAGCCACCAAGTGCATGGCTGGGGGGTGAGCCGAGCAGGACTCCCACCTACCCATGGCTGCAGCAAACAGAATGGCCACTGGGCCTGTCCATCCAGCCCAGCAGCCCTTGAAATCTGCGAGGCACACCTGCACAGTTTGACTAGATCATCACAAGCCCATAACATCACGGGCGGGGGGGGAGGCCTGCTCGGCTCACACACACACGCCCGACCGTATGCATGGCATCTAAAATTACAGAAAAGCCTCAGTTTGGCGTGGCAGGGCAGTGGCAGAGTGGGGGGGGTGGCTGGAGGCCCCCCAGTCATTTGGAGGCCCCACAGACCTTTGAGGCCACAGACGGGGGCCGCAAGGTCTGAGGTAAGAGTGCCTCTAATTAAGAACACTTGTTTGGATTGTCTCTAACTCTGGACTGAAGGAGGTTATGAAACGTGTTCTTAGCACTACCACTACACTTATTTTTTTAGTATATTGGGACTTCACACTTTTTGCATATTGTAGCCATCATCCATCACATTCATCTTTATTGTTACGGTCTCTGTTCACTTTGTTATCTGTTTCATCAGTATGCCTGCTGATCTTGAAGAAAGAGGAGGCAAAGAGCTTGCATTTCTCTCCTAAAGAAGATAACAAGTAAGGAAATAAATAAATCATACATAAATCACCAAGGAAACAACAGGGAAAAGAAAGGCTAAGCCTGTTAGGGATAGTAATTTTTTAGGGTTTGATTTCTGGCTGGCTGGAAGTGATAGTGTGTTTGACAGAGGAGTTAGCATGAGTGGGGGATTCATTCCAGGTGAGTGGCTCGGCTTTGGAAGGGGCCACATTCCTGAGGAGAGTCCGTTTGCCTGCTGATCTTGAATATAAGGCTCAGACTAGAGGAGCTTTTCTCCTAGGAAATTTGCTAACAAGAGTTTGCAAACAGACATTGAAGAAGTTTTGCAAGAGTGTAAAAGGAGATTGGCGGGGAATTCTGTGGGGAGGCACACAAGTGGTCCCCCTTCATCATAAGGGAGACACCCAGCTCAAGAAGAAGGTGAGTACTACCCAACATTTGCAATTTTCTTGGAGGACAAAACTTAAAACCTTTAATTATCTGACAACTGCACCCTGTACTTTGCTTCAAATGAACAAGCCATATATACTCTAAATAGCCAATCAAACTAGTTCTGAAGGTAGAATGCCAGCAGGGGAGGGGCTGCTTCCCAGTGTACTGCACAGTGTGTCACATATATGACTATCTGCCTGAAGGGCAGAAGCCCTGGGTGTGTGCTCAGTGCAAAGGTAAGATCATGCTGCATCTAGGTAAGCTATTAGACAGTGCTGGGGAGGAGTCGGCTGTCGTGGTGCACGTTGACACCAACGATGTTGGGAAATGTAGTCAGGAGGTCCTGGAAGCCAAATTTAGGCTGCTAAGTAGCATACTGAAGTCCAGGGACAGGGACAGTGAGACAGGCAGAGCTGAGGGGTCTCAATGTGTGGATGAGACAGTGGTGCCATGAGGATGAGTTTAGATTTGTTAGGCAATGGGGTACATTTTGGGGAAACTGAAGGGACAAAAGGGATGGGCTCCACTTGAACCAAGATGGAACCAGACTGCTGGCGCTTAAAATCAAAAAGGTTGCAGAGCAGCTTTTAAAATGACACCTGGGGGGGTTGCCAAAATGAACTGTATGGTATCTGGTTTGGCCAGGAAAATCCCCTAAGGTGCACATGTTTTGTATAAACAAAAGGGGGGATAGAGTAGAGCCAGGAGTTGAGCAGAAAGAAACACATGACAGTTTGCCAAAAAGGTCAAATGATGGTAAGGGAGATAGCACACACCAACACCAGGTGAGGGACTTGTAGTATAGGTGTCTATATACCAACGCCAGAAGTCTCCAAGTGAAGGTGGGTGAGCTGGAGCGCTTGGTTACTAATGAAAATATAGATATAGTGGATGTAACAGAAACCTGGTGGAACAGTGAGAACCAGTGGGACACGGTTATTCTTAGATATAAACTCTACAGAAGGGACAGAGACGGGAGGATTGGGGGAGGAGTAGCACTGAATACCAAAGAAGGGACAGATTTCAATAAGCTAGAAAAACCAGGTTGACTGAAGTCCTCCACAGAATCATTATGTCATCACGAGGACTGGAAGGAAATGAGTTACTAGGGATGTGCAATTGCCCTCCAGATAAAAACTCTTAGAGTGACCTGGAGTTGGAGAAGAAAATAAGACAGGCGTCAAAGAGAGACAGGGCAGTAATAATGTGTGACTTCAACTATTCACACATAGACTGGGTAAATTCACATTCAGGTAATGAAAGAGAGACGAAATTTCTTGACATGCTAAATAACTGTGCCTTAGAACAGTTAGTCATAGAACCAACCAGAGGGATGATGACCTTGGACTTAATCCTGAGTGGTGCCCAGGACCTGGTGCAAGATGTCAGAGTTGCAGAACCATTGGGTAGCAGTGACCATAAGGTGATCCAATTCAGCATATATGCAAGTGGAGAATTGTCAAGGAAGGAAACTTCTCAAAAATTAGGAGACTGGTAAAAAGGAAGCTGAAACGGAAGATCAGGAGGGTCACATCACTCCAGAAAGCATGGAACTATTGTGATTTAAAATCACAATACTAGAAGATCAGTTAGAATGTATACCCAGAGGCACTCTTACCCCTGGATATTGGGGCCAAAGTCCAGGGCCTCCACAGCCACTGGGGTTGTGGAGGCACAAATCCTATTTAATCTATCTCAGGTGGTGTGGTCACCTGGCCAATCATGATGATGCTTAATTTGCAAGGGGGGAGGGCACCTCTATGTATACTAAGGAGGAAGAAAGGTACCACCAAGTTCGGGAGGACGCCAGTGTGGCTAACAAGTAGTCAGAGAAGCGATAATAGGGAACAAGACTTGCTTCAGAAAATGGAAGTCCTGCCCATATGGAGAGAACAGGAAGGAATGTAAACTCGGGCAAATGATATGCAAGGAGACAATAGGGGATGCAAAAAGAGGGTTTGAGGAGCATATAGCTAAAAGTGTCAAAGGGAACCACAACACTTCTTTAAATATATGAGAAGCAGAAAACCTGCCAGGGAGGGGGTTGGCCCCTTGATGAGAGTGTGAAAGGATGATGAGGGTATGAAAGGGATTACTAAGGAGGATAAAGCGACTGCAGATAAACTGAATGAGTTCTTTACATCTGTCTTCATGGCAGCGAATACTGACCACATACCCTTTCCAGAACTGGGCATCTCAAGCTGAAGAACTGGGCCAATTTGAGATGACAAGGGAAGATGTTCTAAACTGTCTTGAAAAACTAAGAATTAACAAATCACCAGGACCAGATGGCATCCACCCAAGAGTTCTGAAGGAGCTCAAATGTGAAACTGCTGATCTCCTAGCAAAAATATATAACTTGTCCCTACAATAGGCTCTGTACCAGAGGACTGGAAAGTAGCCAATGTGACTCCGATTTTCAAAAAGGGATCCGGGGGGATCCAGGAAATTACAGGCTGGTCAGCTTAACTTCAGTGCCGGGAAATTGATGGAAAACATACTTAAGAACAAAATTGTTAAACATATAGAAGAAAAAGCCTTGCTGCTGAAGGAGAACCAGCATGGCTTCTGCAAGGGCAAGTCTTGCCTCACTAACCTTTTGGAGTTCTTTGAGAATGTCAACAGGCATAAAGGTGATCCAGTTGACATAATATACCTGGACTTCCAGAAAGCTTTTGACAAAGTTCCCTATCAAAGGCTCTTGAGTAAACTTAACAGTCATTGGTTAAGGGGACAGATTCATGTGTGGATCAGTAATTGGTTGAAGGACAGGAAACAGAGATTAGGAATAAATTGATAGTTTTTTTACAATGGAGGTAGGTAGGAATTGGGGTCCCCCAAGGATCAGTACTGGGACCAGTACACTTTAACTTGTTCATAAATGTTCTAGAAGTTGGGATGAGCAGCGAACTGGCCAAATTTGCAGATGACACTAAACTATTTAGGGTAGTGTAATCCAAAACAGACAGTGATGAACTGCAAAATGATCTCTCCTAACTGGGGGAGTGGGTGACAAAATGGCAAATGTGGTTCAATGTAGGCAAGTGTAAAGTGATGCATATTGGGGCAAAACACCCAACTTCACATATATGCTGATGGGATCTGAGCTGTCGGTGACTGACTAGGAGAGAGAAATGGGGTCGTGGTGGACTGCTAATTGAAAGTGTCAACTCAGTGTGCAGCAGTTGTGAAAAAGGCTAATTCCATGCTAGGGATCATCAGGAAGGGGATTGAAAATAAAAATGCTAAAATACTATAATGCCCTTATACAACTCTATGGTGCGGCTACAATTGGAGTACTGCATACAGCTTTGGTCACCATATCTTAAGAAGGATATTGTAGAACTGGAATAGGAGCAGAAGAGGGCAACCAAGATGATCAGGGGCCTGGAGCACCTTCCTTATGAGGCTAGGACAGGCTATAGCATCTGGATCTCTACCTTGGAAAAGAAGTGACTAAGGGGAGACATGATCTGATGTGTATAAAATTATGCATGGGGTAGAAAGAGTGGGACAGAGAGAAATGTTTCTCCCTCTCTCACAACATTAGAAACGGAGGCCATCCCATGAAAGTGAAGGTAAGGAAGTTCAGTACCGACAACTTTTTCACATTGCATATATTTAATCCATGGAATTCTTTGTAATGGGATGTGGTGATGGCCACCAGCTTGGATGGCATTAAAAGGGGCTTAGACACATTCATGGTGGACAGGTCTATCAATGGCTACTAGTCTGGTGGTCGTGGGCCACCTCCATCCTCAGAGGCACAATGCCTCTCAATACCAATTGTAAGGGAGCAACAGCAGGAGAGAAGGCATGCACATACCTCTTGCCTGTGGACTCCTCAGAGGCATCTGGTGGGCCACTGTGTGAAACAGGATGCTGGACTAATAGGCCTTGGGCCTGATCCAGCAGGGCTGTTCTTATGTTCTTCTCTTTATTCAAAGTTTTTTATGAATTTGTTAGTTCTCATTGTTTTTGTATTCTCATGGCATCTTTGTCTACACCACAATGTGCTTCTGCTCCATTCTCTTACAATCCATGATGTGATGGGATGTGAATGTTAAAGAGCCTGATGTAGTACTATATTGAAAGAACACATTTGTGAAAATGCAAATGTGGCTGTGCAGTGCAACTTATCGGTTTCACAATGGGCAAAATGTGCACATTCATGAACAACTTAGTGGCTCTGGTAATAACCTGAGGGCATTTGACTTATTGTATGTGAGTTATAAAATACAGTATAACAGTGTGATTATTTTATAAGAGACTCTTATAAATGAAAGCCAGTATGACAGCTAAAATACTGAACCTTGACTGGAGAAACCTGGTTTTCAGTCTCCTCCCACCGTGAAGATTAATAGGTGACCTGGGAGCATAGTGCACACTTGCTCACTAAACCTGAACTTTGTAAACCGCCTTGAGATTGTTTTTAATGAAAGGCGGTATATACATGCAACAACAAATAAATAAATAAACTCACAGAGTTGTTGTGAGGATAAAAACAGTAATCCCTAAGCATGCTGCCCTGCAGGAAGAGCAAAATGTAAATGTGATAAATAAATGGATCATTGATAAATAGTAGTACATCTGCAGCTCACCTCCAGACTTGACTACTGCAATGTGCTCTGTGTGGGGCTGCCTTTGTACGTAGTCCGGAAACTGCAGTTGGTCCAGAATGCGGCAGTCAGGTTGTTCTCTGGGGAATCTTGGAGATACCATATCACTCCTATCTTAAAAGATCTGCACTGGCTGCTGATAAGTTTCCGGGCAAAATACGACGTTTTGGTTATAAGATATAAAGCCCTAAACAGCTTGGGCCCTGGGTATTTAAGAGAATGTCTTCTTCGCTATGAGCCACACCACCCATTGGGATAATCAGCATAGGTTTGTCTGCAGTTGCCACCGACTCGTCAGGTGCGTACTCGGGGTCGGGCCTTCTCCATTGCTGCCTCGAGGCTGTGGGGCACTCCCTGCTGAAATAAGAGCCTCCCATCTCTCACAACTTTTTAAAAGGCAGTCAAGACAACACATTTGTTCACCCAGGTTTTTATTTAGATACTGTTTTAATAGTTTGATGGTTTTTAATAGTTTTAATATTTTAAAATTTAAATTGTTGTAATGTTTAAATTTCTTACTTGTGTTTATTGTTGTAAACCACCCAGAGACTTATGTTTTGGGTGGTATACAAATATGCTAAATAAATAAATGGAAAATATACACAATAAATATGACATGCAGTTTGACATAATAGTTCACATAACTAAAGCTTCAAAACTATAGAATGGTCTCTAGTACCACTGGTTTCTTTAACTGAGAGTTCTTTTATCCTCTCTAATAAAACGCTTGGTGTCCGTCCGTGGACGGACACCAAGCGTGCGTTCGTGCCTCGACTGTTCTGAGCATGCTCGGAGCGCATGCTCAGAACAGTCCAAGAGAGACACGACCGCCAGCACCCGGTGGCCATGTTGGGCGGCCAAAAACGGCCGTCCCAAAGAAGCCGGGAATGCGGGGAAGGGGGAGACTGGCCGAGGCGGCGGCAGAGCCGCCGCCTTGGCCATTAGTGGCGGCAGGACGAGACGGCCAGAGGCGGCCGCCCCGAAAAAGCCGGGGGCAATGGCGGCGGCCAGAAAACAAAACAGAGAACGGGGAATCTGGGCGAGGTGGCGGCAAAGCGCCAACGAGGCCTGCCACGCTGACCAGAACGGCATACAGCAGAGCAATACTGCCCGCTCACCCACCCTCCAAGAAGCCGAAAAACAACTTTCCCGCATCCCCCCCAAATGAACAAGCAAGAACGCCCTTGAACATTGCGCCGCCCCTGCCTATCGCCCTCCCACCCAACCAGCTGCCCAAACCCAACTTGCCCACTGCAGCCCGCAGCAATCGTCCAAAAACAAAAACAACAATTTAAAAAAACTCCACCGAGAATAACTGAAGAGCTCACAAAAAGAGCTTCTCCCTGTGGTAAGCCTCTGCCCAGACTGCCGGTATGGACGCGAAGGACGCCTGTTGCGTCATTTGCATCCATTACAACAGTCTGGGCAGCAGCATAGCATAGAGAGGAGCTCTTTTCGCGAGCTCCTCGCTTCTTCTCGGTGGAGTTTATTTTAATTGTTGTTTGCTAACTAATGCTAATGCTAACTCCTCTCTGTTCCTGAAAGGTATTCAAAGGTGTGGGGGAGAGAAAGGATAGACTGCAGAAAACCTGCGCAGAAGGTGTGAGATGAACACTTGCTAAATACATTCGGATGCCTTTCCTTAGCACTCCTCATCAAGAGCTTTGGTTGATTCCTAGACTAAATTCAGCAGACTTTGAGACGAACCTTTGATGGGGGTTCTTGGCTCAGAGGAAAATTCTGTGCCTGAGCAAAGAGGGAACTTATCTGCATTGCAACCTTTGGGTGCTTGCTTATCTGAAGAAAGAAGGACAGCATGTTGGAAGAAGATTGTGGTATGTGCACACATTCTTACACACAGCAACACTACTCCTGGCTGGCTGCACACAACTATGCTAAAAGCATCTGTTTGGCAGGGCTGTCCTTAGGGCATGGCAAGCAGGGCAACCTCACTTAGGGCATGGCAAGCATGGCAAACCGCCCCCCCCCTCTTTTAGCCCCCATTAGAATTAACTTGGAAGAGGCTGATTTGGCTGATTTGCCCCGGGCCCTGGACCCCGCCAGAGCTCTCTAAGGACAGCCCTGCTATTTGGGCTGCCCTGTCACCAAAGCTGAGACTGGAGAGGCATTCCACCTGATCTGCATTAGGAGAAACCCTATTCCTGAGTGAAAGGTACCTCTGGAGCTGCTTAGAAGCACTTTTCCTGGAGGGGGGCTATTTCCCCAGCTTTGCCACAGGCCTCCCAAGGACAACAGCAGAAGGAGCACAAGAGAGCTGGGAAAAGGCTTTTAACATTATGTTCCCCAAGCATCTCTTAGATGTTCCACCACCATAGTTTTGTACTGAATTGTAATCCAAGGGTTCTTCAACTTGGGTTCCCAGATGCTGTTGGACTACAACTCCCATCAGCCCCAATGGGAATTGTAGTCCAACAGCGGAGGAAAACAAAGACAAAAAGAAAGTGAGCAACAAACAGAGGGGGGGGGAACAACACCAGGGACACAAACAAACACACACACACCAAAAAAAAAAAAAAAGGAAAAGGAGATGAAGAACGCATAAAGGGGGGCGGAGGAAGGCTAGCGCCCGTTATTATAACGGGCTTAAAAATACTAGTATCTTATAATAATTGTATGAAAACAAGTTCAGACTCTTAAAAAAAATCAAATGTCCTCACTTCTGCCAAGCAAGCGTTTTACTTCTGCATTTCTTTAGATTGTTGCTTTACTTCTGTGTTTCTTTATGCTCTATCTAGCACACGTGTCAACACACCTATGGACCCACTAGTTTGCCTGTGCTCAATCAATAGATTCCAAGTCACTATTTCTGGAGCAGCAAAATTAGACTCATCTGAGTCCAGATTTCCTGAACTAGAAGTCAAATCTCCAGTCTGCCTTGAAGTAAGTAACACGGAAGGTAAATCAGGTTGTGATGTTACAGGGCATCTCTAAATTGCAAATGACGCTGGTAAAAAGTTTTTGGTTTTGAGCAACCTAGAAATCTGAGGACATTTGATGCTGCTGAAAAATTAAGTGAAGCAAGTCTCACAGCCTGAAAGAGTCTCATGTAAGCAAGAAAGTGGTGCATCAGCTGGGAACCTCCCGGTTTAACTAGTGCAATGCGCTCTTTGTGGGGCTGCCTTTGTACGTAGTCTGGAAACTTCAGTTAGTTCAGAATGCGGCAGCCAGATTGGTCTCTGGGGCAACCCGGAGAGACCATATTATGCCTGTTTTGAAACAGTTACACTGGCTGCCGATAAGTTTCCGGGCAACATACGAAGTGCTGGTTATTACCTTTAAAGCCCTGAACAGCTTAGGTCCGAGTTATCTTAGAGAGCGCCTTCTTCTACATGATCCCCACTGCACGTTAAGGTCATCTGAGGAGGTCCGTCTCCAGTTGCCACCAGTTTGTCTGGTGGCAACCCAGAGGTGGGCCTTCTCTGTAGCTGCTCCTGCTACCTCTTATGATACAGGAAGAGAGCTGGTCTTGTGTTAGCAAGCATGACTTGTCCCCTTAAGCTAAGCAGGGTCTGCCCTGTTTGCATACAAAAGAGAGACTAGAAGTGTGAGCACTGTCCCTTAGGGGATGGAGACGCTCTGGGAAGAACATCTAGGCTCCAAATTCCTTCTGGCATCTCCAAGACAGGGCTGAGAGAGATTCCTGCCTGCAACCTTGGAGAAGCCTCTACCAGTCTGTGTAGACAACACTGAGCGAAATGGACCTATGGTCTGACTCAGTATATGGCAGCTTCCTATGCTCCTGGGCTGTGGAATGCACTCCCAGCAGAAATTCGTAATTTGAGAGCATTACTGTTCGGACAGGCCTTCCAGGGTTTTAAATGATTGACAAACTGTTTTAAATTGTTGTTCTGATTTCCAGGGTTTTTAGCTGTTTAATTGGTTTTATTGTGTTTTAATAGTTTGATTTTAATTGTTAGCTTGTTTTAATTGGTTTTATTGTGCTGTAAACCACCCTGAGCCATTTGGGAATGGTGGTATATAAATCTAATAAATAAATAATATGCTCCTCCCACGCAGTATGAGATGATGCCTTTCAGCATCTTCCTATATCGCTGCTGCCCAATATAGTACCAGCAGGGATTAGAACTAGCAACCTTCTGCTTGTTAGTCAAGCATTTCCCCACTGTGCCATTAGATGGCTTCCTTTCTAAGCACATTAAAAAAAGCAAAAGGGCACACGAGGCCTTTTGACAACCTGGTTTGGGTAACCCTATGGACAGAAACAAAAAGACCAATAAAAGGTCAAACTTTGTCTTTTCCAGTAATGATGAAGACTGCAGCAACTAGGCCTGCAGGACTAAGTTTGTAAGAAAAGATGGAACATGCTGGAAAACAAAGTAATTTCTATTCAGTGTTTTTCTTAGGCACATTACTGACAGAATTCTCTATATATGTTCTACCACTAATGTGCAGATAATGTGCAATACTCTACCATATTCTAGTCTAACATTGCTCAACTGCATAAGAAACATGAATCCTCAACTTGAAGCAAATTTTGAAAATAATATTGGATAATGCAGAACTTTAGATCTATAGTGAGCCCATGAACAGAATACTATTGAAAGCAACCTTGTAAGATCAGTTAAGAGCAATACTTATTTTTACGAAGAGCAGAACAAAATACTTGCATCTACTCTTCAGTCATCAGCATATGACAGTGATTTGAATGAATGTGCATAATAAAATAACTAAGGTTTTTTTTAGCTTAAATCTGTGCGTAGGTCAGCCAAGGAAAATTACAGGCTCAAGAAAAGGAGAGTGCAGCAGACCAAAGGCCAGTTCAGGCACTGCCCAGTCCTTGTATATGATGGAGCAGCAGACAAACACCCTGCACCAATAGTCGTGCAGCACAGGCCCTCTATGCAGAGGATCATGTGACTGAAGGTCTGAATCATGAGAATTCTCCATAAAAAATGGCAGAGATTATACAAACTGGGCCCATGCACTGTTCCCTCTAAGGCGTGTGCACACTCACAAGTTTTTGGATGTCCACTCAGTTCATTTTAGATCCCACATGTGTGCACACAGTGTCTTGATACTGCCACCCAGAACAAAACTCATTCCGCATAGAGATTAAAAAAATTAGAGGGACCACTGGGCCCATGTATACACAAACTTCTGTGTGGATGGCCTGCCTCCAATTACTTGGTGTGGAGGTGTGTGTGCCCACTAAAACATGCAATTAAAAAAAAAAAGACAGCCAGGCAAATGTCTGAACCAATGCCACGCATATCAAAACCTATTTTCAGATCTTTGAAGACGTATGCATTGATCCAACCACAAAAGTGTAAACAGAGACAATCGTTTGACTGAAAGTATCAGATGTGCATGCTGCATATTGATTTTCATTCCTTTATTTGAAAGAGGATCCACAAGACCTTGGCTATTGAACAGAGCTCAAAGGAAGGACAGGTGAAGTGACAGCAACAGAACACTGATACTGGACGACAAGACAGCAATGCTTTTCAAACAGTGTCCTAAACACTGAAGAGCCTGTTGATACGGTCAAACCAAATGAATTCACAGCAAAAATTAAGCAAACACATCACTGTAACTCAAATCGACATTTGTCTAATGTAGAAAAGAGAATGAACAACAGATCTGTTGGGGAAAAGATTGAAAGTGTAAACAAAGCCATTAGAAGCATAATCTGTACCACTGCAAACTGCCAAAACATGATTAATTATTGAAATTCCTATAAAAGGGGAAATTTTAACAATAGATTCCCTGGAGGATGTGCTAAGATTTCCAAAGACATTTTGTTAGAATATGCTTCTCTTTCCCATTTGCCCTGCAATTTTACTGTATATAAAGTACTTTCTCTCCCAGCTCCAAATAGGGTTACCACTAAGTTTATGATAGATTTCATTGTGTTTGTTGGTGTTTTGAGGGTTTGTGGTTGGAGGGACAAACAGGCAATGGTGAGGGGGGCACCAATTTTGCTGAAAGGGTTGGCACCAGCAGTGCCATTCTCCTGCTCTTAACTGAAAATGCCACACTCATATGCTGCAGCAACACTTAAAGATATCCCTTCCCCACTGAATATACTGGGAATGATGCTATAAAGCTTGCTGCCACCACTTCCTCTCGAGGTATAGCATTTTTAGGAAAAGTAGGCTGGCCCAAATGTATTCAACATTCTCCTTGGCAACTGGGGGAGCTGGTGCGGTGCAGGGTGTGTGGGAAAACACCACCATTTTCATGGGGAACCCACAAAGTTGGTAATTTGGGGGGAGGAGTAAGTGGCTTACCTGTGGTGGTAGCAGCAGAGGTGTCTTTCATTCCTTTAAGCAACAAGGCCACTACCCACAGAAGCAGTGCCTTTTTGACTCAAAGGAAAGAAAAAGGTGGTTGCTGCAGCTGCTCTGGAAGATAAGCAGCTCACCCCTAACCCAAAACAGTAATCCAAAAACCATTGGTTTAAGATGAGAGTTATGATGCTTGACATTCTCACTCATGCTCTGAAAAGATTGGAAATTTCAATTAAGGTGCCCATCTTAACTTCTGCACCATATAAGCTGTAAAGACTTTGTACAGTCTGGTATATGATGATTGATGCCTTTAGAAATGAGGCTCCATACACCCACACATTGCCTTGATCAGATATGCATCAGGCAGAAATTCATCAGGGGTATCTCTAGGAAGTGATTAGGGAAACTGCACCTATTAAATGTCTGCCTAGATGCATCCCTCCCCAGCCCAATATCCAACTGAAAGACCAAGGCAAAGTGTGGGTGCATGGAGCCTCATTTCAAAAGCCATTATCTACATGAGAACCCAACTGCCTGTGAATATGGATGCTTCATTTCTTAAGGATGGCCAAGTGAAGCTTCCATCTTCACTGGCAGTATGGGTCTCATGTAGAACCTCCATGTTCAAGAGCAGTCTATACCAGAATGATGGCTGGGTGGGAATGGTATCTAGGATTTCCTTGAGGTTCAGAATATCCTAGCATGGGGTCCTTGGTCCCAATACTATACATTTTTACTCAGAAGTAAGCCCCAAAGAAATAAATGCCCCCCCAGAAGGATCCCCCCCTTCTATGCTTTGCTGAGGAGCTGGGAGGCAGGTGGGGAAGAGAACCCACATGTGTGCCTAGGATCTCTGCTGGTCCAAATTCCTATGTGTGTTTTTCTCAGAAATAAGCTCCAGTGGCATCAACTGACTTACTTTCTAGTAATTTATTCCAAGCTTGGTTGAGGGCCTCTGTTTCCCTCCTTTGGTGGGGGTGAGAGAAAGAGGGCAGAGGGAGAAAATAAATGCCCATGAATGGAAAGGGAGGGGGAGGACTGGTTGTTTAATTATACTAGTGCCAGAGTACTCACAGACTATCCTTATCAGACTCCTGTGTTCAGAACTAAGAAGTCACTCCCTAGAAATTGCCAGGTCTTGCCCCTCCCAACTTTGGCTTCAACATTCTCAGTGGGCAGACTTAGTCATGCTCTTAACTAACTTTCCCTTAGTTATTTTCCCTTTTATTATGGGGATTTTGAGCAGTAATTACTCAAATATAACTATATTGTTTTTAAAATCAGCAGAAGGCACCAATCCAGTATGGACCTGAATTTTGGAGAATGCTTAAAAGACATCAAACATTTTAAAATATACATTATCTGTGGTGAAAAAACATGGTCAACACTTTGAAACCTCTTTTTAGGAGTTAAAAACTTCAGCTGCTGCATCTCAGCCACATTGCAATGGATTTGCACCAAATTTGGAGGAGTGGTGTCTCTTGTCCCCTACCTGATATGTGCACAATTTCAGAGTGAGTGGGTGGATACTTTTGATTTTATAAGCAATAGAATGTTCAGAGCTTATAATGGCAAAATGTTGAAAACATTTCTCATCTTAAATATACTGGGCGCTTTCCACATTACATGCCACAACAGGGGTAAAATGCTTTGACTTGGCAGGATTGTATTGAAAATGAACCCAAGAATCTCAAACTCCTACAACAGGAAAATACAGCTATTGTTCTGCAATGGATTTGCAATGTTTGGACTTGCAATCCCCTGCTAACTTGGCAAAGAGGCACCTTTTAACGTGGCGATTCTCTTTATTTAGCAGTAGGCAAGTAACAGGCCCTATCCCCCCACCCCAGCACAGTACCTCCAGTGACTGTTGCTGGTGTCTATCATGTTTCTTTTTAGATTGTGAGCCCTTTAGGGACAGGGATCCTTCTTTGATTGATTGATTGATTGTAAACTGCCCTGAGGCATTTTTGGAAGGGCGGTATAGAAATAGAATGAAATGAATATTGGTGTATTTATTAAATAAATAAACGGTGTAGCACTGTGACACAAAGATAAAATCCAAAATAAGGCATTGGAAATGTGAACAGCACCTTACTGTCAGTACAGGGACCATGGTGTCACAACTTAGCAGATCTGTAGTGACACTGTTGTAGGGTTTAAACTGGAAAGTGCCCTGGCACAACTGTGCCGGTATAATCAAAGGTCTTTTCCAAGAATGGCTGCAGCTGGCACACCAACTTTAGCTGATGAAACATAATCTGAGCTGTGGATAGGGGCGTAAGTTCTATTGGGCAAGGGGAGACAAATGTCTCTAGGCCCACAGAGCCTGAAGGGCCCCCCATGGCTGCTTAGTCAGTCCCCCCTTGCCTTGCCTGCTGGCCCCCTCTCCTGCTAGTCCTCCTGCTCTGGCCAGGGGAGTGAAGCAGCCTGCAAGCTGCTGCAGCCCCTTCAGTCTCCACCTCTCAGCTGTTTGGCGGGTGGGCAGAGCTTCCAGAGAGGCCTCCGTGCAGGTCTCTCTGAAGCCTGAGCCCAAGTGCCGGCAGGCAGCAAGGAAGGTAGGAAGGAGGGAGGGAGGCAGGGTGGCCAGCACTGGCTGCCCTTGCCCACCACAGCTCTGCCAAGCTTTTGACTCCTCAGGCTTAGTAATGGAGGTAGGATGTGATTTTCTTTTTGTGGTTATTTTCCCCTACTTAGATATTTAGGGATTGCTTGCCATAGAGCTTTAATATAAACTGGGAGGGGTGTATGGTAGATTGAAATGATTGACTATTTAATTCAGAGATTGAGGAATTTGCTGGTTAAAAAAAATTTTTTTTAATAAAAAAAACCCCTATTTTTAAAAAAAAGTCGTTCCACCCCAATATGGAAGAATCTGCCCTTTGCCTTCATTAAAAAACCAACTCCATTTCAACCCCAGCGTTTAGACCACCTGGAATGACTGGGCATAGGGCTTTGGCTTTGAGCAAAGAGATGTGGGAGGAATATGTATATTTAAATTGAAGTGGATTGGACAAATTGTTGGTTTTTAATATTTTTAAAATTTAAAAACCATCAAAAAAGTCCTATAAGTGTCTTGTTTTGTGACAAAACATTACAAAGGCCTTTAGGTTTCGGTGAAATGTACTTCCAGCTAAATGTGGTTAGATTTGCTGCCTGAGGCTGCAATTTTCTACACACTTACCTGGAAGCAAACTGTACTGAGTTTGTTAGGATTTATGAGAAAACATACATAGGATCGCATTGCAAGTCTCATTTGTTAATCAGCAGTGAGGGGCCCATTTTAAAATCTCATCTCCAGGCCCACTCCAACCTTGTTGTGGGAGACACCAGAGCCTCTATCCAGTTAGGACTAAGCCCCATAGCCTGCTTCCAATGCCAAGGCCCAGGTCAAGGCCCTTGAAATTGTATTTCTAACCTAAAAACTCATACCTAGGAGGCTCTTAGATAAACAAGTGTATTTACGCAATCCTAGCCTGTTCACTATCCTTTATCTAGTTAATTCATTCTGACTGATCAAAAACTGCCTATTCACCTAAATCTTTTAACAGCCTATTACAGTGCATAACACAATGCATAACAGTATCGCATACACAAGCAGTATTGCAACCATTACAATAAAACTGTCATACTTATCTTCAGTTAACATGCAAAATACCTGAACTTGTGCCAGATACTGTGCTTTGCTTCAACAGCATAGTTCTTACAAACCACTGTTTATTTTAACTGCCAATAATGCTATGTATTCAAAGGTAGGGGGACACACACACAGAGTTTGCAGAACCCTAGATGAAAGTGACCATAATAATAATGAAATGTGCAGACATAGATACTATTTAAGAAGCAGTAGGGGAAGGCAGATTCCCAGTATTAGCAGTAACATCGAAACAAAAGCAGCACCAAAAGCAATCATTTCCTAACAAAAATGTATTCAAATGGCTTTGACACCACATAACTTGTTCCCTCCTCTTTTCAACATAGAGAACAACAACAGTAGTGGCCTTTGTGGCAAAATACTTTCTTCTTAAAAAAAAGAATTCAAATGCTGAGTTGTACCTGTGATTTTTGCAAAAAAACACAACCCAATGCATAATTAAAAACTGTGATTCTGAATGCAAACCTATTTAACCAACACATATCTAAGTTTTAACTGATAATCTATTGTACAAAGTACACAAAGATAGCAATGTTAAGAAGAGTTATAGTAAAGGGCTCAAAGCCCTGACCATTATATTCCCTCCACTTCAGTTTTTCTAATACCTTGAACTAGCATATTTCTCTCCCATAAATCCTACTATTACTTCAGTTCACTGGTCACAATCTGCACCTAAATCAGGGGTTCTCAACCTTGGGTCCCCAGATGTTGATGGACTTCAACTCCCATAATCCCCAGCCAAAGGCCATTGGGGCTGGGGATTATGGGAGTTGAAGTCCATCAACATCTGGGGACCCAAGGTTGAGAACCCCTGACCTAAATAGTCTCCCCTTGCACAAATTAACACACATTGACCGCACAGCAAATATACCCAAAGACTGGAGGGTAGCCATAATAGTACCAATATTTTAAAAAGGAGACAGAGGTGATCAAACAAATTATTGCCCCATAAGTTTTCTGAGCATAGTGAGTTAGCTTTATGTGAGAAATTTAAATTGGAATTTAGAAAATTGGATCGAGAATGAAAGTATTCTGGGGGAAGAACAAGCTGGATTTAGTTCAGGGCTCCCAACTGTAGATCATGTATTGGTGTTATGTCATTGAAAAATATAGTAGCAAACATAAGACATCATTATATATGGCTTTTGACGACTTCAGATTTGCTTTGGATTCTATTTAGAGGTCGACTCTAGGGAAAAGCTTAGAGACACCAATGTAGATGGAAGCCTACTCTTACTTATTCAAAAAGTGTATGAAAATACCAGTGTAAGAATGAAATGTAACCTGCAAGGCTTGCTTTCAAATTCAATAATTACTCAGAAACTAATTAAACAAGGATGCATTTGAGCACCCTCACTGTTTAACCTTTACATAAACTCCCTGGCTAGAAGACAGATTTGGGTCTACATCCTCCTAAGATCGCAGATTTAGATGTTCCAATCTCCTTGTATGCAGATGATGCGGCAATTATATTGCGGTCTCCAATAGGCCTTAGGAGAGCCCTCAAGATTTTGGTGCAATACTCGAAAGATAACTACCTGGTCATTAATTTTCAGAGGACTAAAGTAATAGCCTTTGCTAAAAAGTCTAAAATGTTATACTGGAGCATCGAGGGCCACAGGATAGAGCAAGTTAAACACTTTAAATATTTAGGAGTTGTCTTCTATGCTACAGGGACATGGAAGGCACAAGCTGATCACGTTGTCCAGTTGGTCCCAAGAAGTTCCTTCAGGATTATGAGATTTTTTGTTCAAAAGGGGGTGAAATTGTGCCTGCGGCTTTAAAGCTATTTGTAGCCAAATCTTTGGACCAGTTCTTATATGGTGCCCAACTGAGTCTTTATTCTAACTACAGGCCACTAGAGACTGTACAATCTAAGTTTTTAAGAGCAGTGCTGCAGGCCCCCCGATGTGTACCCAACGCTTCTCTGAGACAGAACATGGGACTGCAGAAGGTTGAAGTGAGGGCACGGATTTTAATTTTTAACTACTGGCTAAAGATTTAATTTTTTCCTTTAGGGTTAAGCCCCCTTGTTTTACCAATATAGTAAGTTTCAACTGACAAGGATTCATGCTTTACCTAAGCAGCTGTTATCATACTGTCTGTCTACAGAACATCTGGTGCTATTAGAATATGGTCAAGCTAAGGAGATTATTAAACAAAGGATTCTTTTTATTATTTATTTATTTATTTATTACACTTCTATCCCACTCTTCCTCTGAGGAGCTCAGAGCAGTGTACATGGTTATTCTTATCCTCACAACAACCCTGTGAGGTAGGTTAGGCTGAGAGATACATGACTGGCCCAGTCACCCAGTGAGTTTCATGGTTGAATGGGGATTCAGAATGGATACAGAATATCAAAATTAAGCTAGTCTAATCCTGGAGGTTATGAAAAAAACTTACTGGTCACTTTAGATGGGAACCTGCCAATTATTTATCAGCACTTACACTGCTCAGGCATCAAAGAGTGCTATTTAAAGTGAGATATGTTTCGCCATCAGCGATTTTGCAAGGTAAATTTTATAAAACACCCCTGGTCAACCAAACCAGCCCTTGTGGTGTAGGCATAATTGAATCTGTCCAACTTGTATTGTCATTTTGTTCTTTTTATAATGATTGTCGTACTACTTAGAACATAACATAAGAACAGAGGCCAAAGGGCAATCTGGTCTAGCATTCTGTTTCGCACAGTGGCTCACCAGATGCCTCTGAGAAGCCCACAGGCAAGAGGTGAGGACATGCCCTCTCTCCTGCTGTTGCTCCCCTGCAACTGGTATTAGAGGCCTCTGAGGCTGGAAATGGCCTATTATTACAATTTCCCAGCCAAACCCATGGATTTTATGTGACACTCTTGTTATCAGATAAAAGGACTACTTTCACCGATTATGTGGCCTATGCAGCCACTGTTAAGATCCATCAACAATGAAAATATTTGGTTTAACTTAGGTGCATACACTACATAGTTACTGTTGGTGTGGAGAAGGACGTTATCCATTGGGATGGATTGTTAAACCGATTGTATTATTTATTTAAAATACTTATACCCCGCCCCTCCAGTACACTACTGCTTGGGGCGGCACACAACAATAAATTAGATACAAGACACAATAAAAGTAATAAAGTTAATCAAATTGATCATTGTACTCTTATTATAGTGTGTACTTGATTAATGATCATAATAAACTAATTCAATCATTCCTTCCCTTGCTCAAAAATAAGAAAACAGAACACAAATCTGCTTTCTTGAAATGTCAGTCTTTTTCTGTCTTATATCAGCTTTTAAAGTAACTTCAACAGCTACTACTGCAAAGAATATGTAAACCAAATGTAGGCATTACAGATATATTACCTATGAGAATTTGTAAAGACGTGGATCAATAGTTTGAAAAGAAGTTTCCCACACATCTCATCAAAGGGATTATAATGTAGTCAGCCAAGTGACAGGTTTGATAGTGCTGTGAATTACTTCAATCCTCCTTTAAGAAAGGAAAAGGAGGGTGATGCAGTTCCATGTAACTCTCTCTCTTCCCTACACATAAAATCATTATCCCTAAAGAAATGACACAAGACACAACCATTTTAACACTCTAAAATATGGGTTAGCACAAATCAATGAGTCTTCTAATTGACTTAAACATTTGAACAAGTGTCAGGATTTTAATCTTCCCTTTCCAGCAATAACACTTTCAAGAATATTTTATTTTCAGTACTGGAGATCTCAGGTGCCTAATGCAGGTTGAGACAAACAGTCAAAGTGGCAACTGATATGGAAAGGCCACTGTTCAGTATTTTGTGTTCCCCTCCATCACCACTAATTTTGGCCCCATGATTGCTTGCTTGAATGTTTAGACCCATGGTGAAATTATTACTTTCTAATCTTTTATTGGGAATATTGGGGGGAAATCGGGGACTCTGAAATGAAGTGTCTCCAAGTGAGCTCCCCATCTGGGTTTTAAGTGCTGTACGCGCAAAATCAGGGTATAGGGGGCCAGTGGGTGCTTGCTGGGGGTTAACTTGACCAAGGGGGGGGGAGGGCTAGCTACATAATGCTATAATATATTGGATATTTATATACTGCTTTTCAAAAAAAGTTCCCAAAGCAGTTTTCAATGCTTTAGTGCTCAACATGGATATGTTTATCACATAAAGAATAGTATTATTTTTGGTAGACTAGTCAGAGACATTTGTAGTAAACAATTTCAGACTATAGCAGCAAATTACAAAGATGATCAACTAATTAAGAGCATGTTTTATACTTGTTTTCCTGGGGAGATATGTTATTTGGTACCTTTTATGTATTTTAAAATATACTGCAACGTAAGTTGGCTTTTATCTCCTTTGTTAAAATTATCTTGTGATGACCAGCAGTCATATGCAATAAGGAAATGGCCAAATGAGTCAAAGAAATGCACCCTCGTAAGAAATGAACCCTCAGTTTTGTGCAGAGCTCTGCTACTGATGCAACTGGACTGCATAAAGATGTACTGTGTCCTATTAATATGCAATTACACATTGACAGGGATTGTCAACCTCATAAAGAACCCATTCAGCAGAACTAAACAAACAATTACCATCCTTCACACCACAGGCTATGACTAAAATTCATATAAAATTAAATATGAGATTTAACAGGGGCAGTGAAAATTCTAAATTAATTAGGTGTTCATGTCCAGTAGTATCACCTTGACTTGCCCTCTGAGTTTAAGAAAAGGACTCAAGGTTTTCCCCAGATGCAGCAGTCGAATCTTGAGACACAACTTCTCCTGGAACTCCCCTGTTGTGTGTTTTTCAAGCATAAGCATTCAAGATGGTGATCATGTATCGGAGTGTAACAGAGCAGAAACTGAGGCTTGTTAGGTTTATTGAATAAAGTTACAAAGGTGTATTACTTAACAATTACCAGTTATAAACAACAGTCCTACTCTGAGTGAAAGATAATCCAAACAGAAAAATAACAGTCTCAAGCATCCAGTGAGAAATACAAACTGACCAATCAGTCTACAGAACTGATGACTGACACAAACATTCTAAACTCTACCCCAAGCCTATACAAAGATATACATACATCAGTTGCAAGAACAAAGACAACGTTTCTACACATAAATCCCAAAAGATCAGCCTTCCAATCCAACATTCTATGACTAAGCCTTGACCTTTTAACTGCTGTACCAAATACTGACAGTTTTGACAATTTGATTTAAAAATGGGACTTCTGCTGTTGTCTTCTTAGTGGTTCTGGACCAAGTCATTCTAGAATTTTTGCTTGCCACTAGATTCACCTACATTAGTCACACTGAGCAAAGGATTATTAAAGGCCTAACAGCATATTACATAGCAGCTGCAAACCAGGCAGAAATTCATCTGGTAAAGCCTTTTGCTAGGACAGAAACAGGGATGGGCAAGCCTTTCCATGGTGAATTTCTACTTTTCATGCAAGCTTTTAAAAAAGCAGCCCAGAAACTTTGTCAAAGGGGTGGGGAGAGGATAATATCCCATACATTCTGGATTATCCCATACATTCTACTAGTTAAGCTTGTCAAAATGTCCAGTAAGATACCCACATATTTCACAAGATCTCACATGCCTGTTTTAAGACAGCAGCAGCAGAAGGGCTTTCTGGTTTTCCTTAAAATTATGTTGGGTCAAAGGAAGTTGAAAGAAACTAAGAGTTTAAGCCAGGTATCTAAAGGGCCAGCCCAGTCACTTTGGGTCAAGTTCCCCAATAACCATCTTATTTGACAAGTGCCAGTCTTTTGTGAAAGTGCTGATCTTATCTTTACCATCCTGTCTCCTTTCCTCTTTGTCCTCCACACCTACCTTTGTCAACCAGCACACAAAACCAGAGCCTCAAAGAGGCATGTGAGAGTGGGATGATTTAGCTTGAGAAGGAACTGGTATTTCTGTTGCAGTTCGTACTCTTACATATATTTTTAACATTATATATGGCACTTCAAGTCAAGCCATGAAGGATGGATGTACAGTACCACATTACAATGAATTCCCACTGTTCCTTATTTGTCTCCACTGTGCAAAAATTCTAAATTCTAATATTTCTATAGCAAACCAACGTACCTAAGGACAAGCATGCACACGCACACACACAGGCTTGCTACTATGTCAAACACCAAACAAGGAAGAGTCACAAGATCCAGCCAAGTACAGAAGAGCATTCTGTATGGTATAGGAACATAGGAAACTGCCATATAATGAGTCAGACCATTGGTCTATCTAGCTCAGTATTGTCTTCACAGACTGGCAGTGGCTTCTCCAAGGTTGCAGGCAGGAATCTCTCTCAGCCCTATCTTGGAGAAGCCAGGGAGGGAACTTGAAACCTTCTGCTCTTCCCAGAGCGGCTTCATCCCCTGAGGGGAATATTCTGCAGTGCTCACACTTCTAGTCTCCCATTCATATGCAACCAGGGCAGACCCTGCTTAGCTATGGGGACAAGTCATGCTTGCTACCACAAGACCAGCTCTCCTGTATAGATATAGTATAGATAGATAGTATAGATATGCTTTTTAGTCGGGGAGGGGAGTCACCTGTGGGATTTAGGAGCAGATTTGTTGAAAGCCAATAGGATGTACTCCTAGATTTCCTGGGAACTTTTGTCTGGTGTCAAACTCTTGATTGGCAGTTATAAAGCTACATATCACAAGTGCTTCCTGCAAAAATGGTGGCTGCTGTCAGGGGGGAAAAAAGCTTTATAGTGAGGGATGGAGATAATAAGGCAATTTGTTTAAAAATTCCATCTGTTTTCTTTGTAATCGAAAGTAGTAGAGGGAAACATTGGTGAAGTTAAAAAATATACTAGCTACTAACACCAGTAAACTTGGCCGGAGGCTGACATCTAAACCAGTGAAATAAATAAAAACTATTAAATTGCTTGAGTGCAGCTGATAAAGCTCTGTAACTCTTTCTGACATTCAATTAACCAAGGGCTTTAAAGAGTCATTACCATTTTAAATAATCGGCACGACTTCATGTAATACAAATCTATTAATTCTCCCTGAAAAGTGTGGTGCACAATGAGGGGGGTTCTCAGGGCAATTTCCATTATCATCCAAAGGAAGAACTAGTCATGATAGGAAGAACACACAACATCTTCTACTCCATACTATTTATTTATATCCCAGTGTGTTTTGTGCTTGGCACAGAGCTCATATAGATGAACAAGCTACAAGGGGGTGAGTTCAATTACCTAGGCAATTTGGCCTCATACAACTTGTCGAGCATTAAGGAGGATTTTACGACACATCATACACAGATGTGTGGTAAAATAGTAATCTGCATCCACTGACCAATCAGTATTTTCCCTACGTAATGTATAGCCCAATCCAGCCAAATTTTAAGCACCTTTACATCTCTTTGATTTCAAGGGGACAAACATAAACATGTGCTTAAACTTCCTATGCAATAAGTGGAATTTAAAAGTGCTTTATATTGGATCCAATGGCACTCTTTGGACTGGACTTCTGGGCAGAGATCCAGTCCCCGGCAGGCTGGGGGGCCTCCAAATGCTGAGTTGCCCACTTGTGCCATGCCGGGTGGCCGAGCCTGCCGGTGCGACTTGCGAGAGCTATGGACGAGCAGGCAGTGAGGGCTGGCTGCAGTGCTGCCTGCCCTGGCCAACAGAGTCAGAAGATTTGCTGCCTGGAAAGCTGGTTCCTGCCACCAATGGCACATTCCCCCCCCCCCCCGCCTTATGAAGAGTTTCGTTACTGTATTTTTCCTCCGTGCAAAAATGTGGTATGTGTAGTGCAGGGCAGTGGGAAGTTTCTTGTTCAGAATTCCTCGTTTTTTTTAAAAAAAAAATCACACCTTTCCATGAACATATTCTGGTGTAAAAACAGTGCATTCAGCTAATTTGAGTGGCAGGGCTGTCCATGCAAAACGTGGTATCTCTCTGCAAGTAAGCAGGAAATATCTTATTGAAAATCTCTTTGAAAAATACAAAGGGGGAGGAGAGGAAGGGAGAGGATTTCCAGCTTTCCCTAGCATGTTCCTGTGGGGGGGGGATTGTGCATTGCAGCTTAACTGATGGCAGCAAGCCCGCCCCCCCAAAGTCCTTTAGGTCCAGGTTCCAAAATTACCTAGGTATACCTCTGACTGGATCACAACATAATGTTTCAGATTAAGTCATTACATCAGCCACTGAGTTCCAGGTTAAGCAATGGTTTCTGTATACCAAGTCCAAATGGCATGGAATCTTCCTGCTTTACTTGTTCATTACATGTGACATAATAAGGCCAGTTTGTTCTGAGATGGGGCTGAATGCCCAAATTACTGAATCATAAATCAAAATAGATGAAAACTGGGAATTTTAATTCATGCTAATTCATGGCAAGAATATCATCAACATACAATGCCTAAAAATATCATACAGATTAATTCATTTTACATGGTTGCTTTAGATCCAGTGGATGCTATAACACTGATCAGTACTATGCCAAAGCAGTCACTGGATTCTGATCAGTTTGAGAATGTAGAACACGCAGAAGTGGTATAAAGCCCTCCATAATGTTTACAGAAATATCAGTCATCCCAAATCTGGAACATATTCACATGGATGTGAGGTACTTTGAAGGTAACAGGATTCCTTTCCACAGAGCCACTTTACTATTAGGGACAAATTTCCTGTACTGGGAAGGACCAATTGGTAGAATGCTTTTGAGGGGGGAGGGTAGGGTAGTAGGAATGTGAAAGACTATCCATTTATAGCATGAAAAAGGAAATCCAGAAATCACAGTCCTATTTCAGAACATCAGTCCTATACCTATGTAACTGTCATGGGCAGGGCCCCCCAGAATTAATGCAGGAGCCCCAATAGCAGAAATGGAGATGCAGGTGGCTGCCAAAGAAGCCTCACCCCAGCCCAGGATACCACAGCTTATGGTGAGTGCTCACCTTGCCGAGACAAGGAGTAATCTCCTACTTTGTACATCCCTTCCCCTGCTTTGTTCCCCACCAGTCATACTTCCTCCACCATATGAGCTCTCTTGGTTCAGCTCATCTGAAGGGCTGCCCAGAAGCTAGAACCATTCCTGAAGGAAAGAGCAGCACAAAAGTGACCCTCTCTACACAAACAAACCAAACAGAGAGAGAGAGTAACCTTGACAGAAATATGTTTTGTTGAAGCCAGAATTCCTCCAAAGTGAAATTCAGAGAGAATTTCAGAATAAGGGAAAACTGAAATTTTAAGAGAATGGCAGGGTTCCTCCCAAGGAAAAGGTTCAGAGAGCTTCCTCAGATGGTTTCTCCACATCCTGGTCTGTTGTTTCAAAGATGTTCCCAACTGAGACAACTATCTCCACTATGTCACAACTTGAGAGTGATAACCGGTGAAACAAGGTAATTTAGAAAGGAGTCCAATGCCACGCACCCTCTTCAAAGAATATTCTATCACAGTAATCTCATTTACCTGCCTCTTACCATTCCCTTGCAAGACATCAAGTCCTCCTTCAAGTATCAGAACTGGCAGCCCAGATCAGACTTCTTTCAAAAGAATATAATTACTTTTGGAGAGGGTTTTCCCTCCCCCTTAAAAATGTAAGCAACATAATGAGGGATGATGGATTCACTTTGTTCTGAATAAACAATGTATAAAATATTTAAGGCAAGGTATTTCAGCAAACAGTGTTTTCCTCTTGTGGCCCAATTCTCATATTACTTTCATGTGTCTATCATGGCATTACCTATACTCGCACAGAACTAATGAAATGTCTAAGCTATGGAGTATGTGGATATATAAATGAGCTCACATGGCCTTTCTGTGCACTACTGAATAACTAGAGAAAACTGATTTCTCAAACTGCCACAACTTGTTTGCTTCATTTATTTTCTGCTTTGAAATTGCTGACATTTTCTCCCTTCAAGTAAATGGAACAAAAATATTAGAATTAGGGTGGGAGACTTAATAACAACAGGAAATAGTTTAGAAAGCAGTGGCTAGAAGCCGCCAGTGAAATCAGGTTTCTGTTAACGCTGTACAAAAAACCTTGCCCTGTACTTAGGAGTGCATCTAAATTTGCCAAATTTTGCATGATCTGCTATAGAAAATCATATGAGGAGATGGTGAAGATCTTATCACATCCTGTGATTAGCCACTACTTAGGGCTCCACTCATGAGCCCTCTTATCTTAATTTGTATCTCATTGGCCTAGCTCAGAAATTAAGACAAACTATGGTTTGTCAGCCTCAAGCCTACACACTCCGCCATCCTCTTCTCTTTCCTTCACAGTTAGAAAGTTCCAATCACAACCTGAATAATCAACAAAATGGTAGTTCACATAGACAGCACACCAATGAAGTAGGGTTGAGGTGGTCATCTCATGCACCAGATTGGCAGCAGCAATAGATTACCCCCTCTGCCTGGCTCACACCACCCTATTAGGAATGTGCCTCAACCCCATCTTTCACAACATTCCTCCTAAATACACCATCCCTCACATCATCTCTGCTAAATGGGCAAAAAGCCCCACACCCTTTAAAGTGGTGTATTTGTATTTATATTTAGTAGGGTGTAAAGTGGTGTATTTGTATTTATATTTAGTATTTATATTTAGTAGTAGTATATTTAGTAGTACTAAATTTATATTTAGTAACTATCCTTATTAATCCTAGCATTGCATCTCTTCAGTGGCTTTTGCTAGTGTCTCCTGCATGGAGCAATTTGGTTTTTCCTTTTTTAAAGATTCTAAACATTTTGAAGGCAAGGAACCATTTTGTCATAACTTTTGCTATGTAAATTACTTTTAGAAGTTGTATGGAAAAGCAATATATAAATATTTTAAGTAATAATAATTAGTAGATTAATATTCACCCCCACCCAGTGGGCCCCTGATGCCACTAGACCACTTTTCCTCCTCCTGCTCAGCCACACTCCCTGCAAGGAAGGGTAGGACATGGAGCAGTAGGACATCCTCCACCCACTTGCTTCTGCTCCAAGTTCCTCCCTCTGCCTTTTCAAAACAGCCCAGAATAGGATGGATGGATGGAAGGAAGGAAAAAGAGTAGCAGCACCGCCTGTCACTTCCTGGCAAGGGGAGGTGGGGATACTGAAGGGAGGAAATGGGTACACAGTACATTATGAATGGCATGAGTGAGGGTAGGAAATGGAGTGGTTGTTGGGGGTGGAGAGCAACAACTCACAATGCTGCCTCAGGAGCCATGGGGCTTGTGCCTGATGTCAACATTCAAGATGGAGAGCTTATTCATGCTATGTTATGGCAATGCTAATCATGTTAATGGCATGCTTTGTACTTCCTGCTATACAGTGAGAGACAGTGACAGAAATAAAAGCCATATTACATAAGCTTACTGTCATTCTGGAAGGGCAGCAACACCACCTGGCTTAGTTGGCCGTGTTGCTTCTGCATTAAAAACCTGATATTTCTAGAACACAACAGCATTCAACCAATTAATTGATGGAATTAGCAAGTAAAGAACATGATCACTGATTACAATTAAAATGCTTATTAATCACAGTGAGCCATCTGGGCATTCCAATTGCCTGGATTTAATGGCTCCTCCATAGCCTACATCTCTTTGTGCCTCTCCCTATTACTTCAATTTATGGGTTGTTCTATAAAGCGAAATCAGTTAGTAGGCTATAGATTGTGAGATGGCAGTGTGGAAAGGAAAAATATGCCTACATGTTATTCTCCCCCATGGCCAAAAGAGGAACAACTCTAGAGATGTTATTTCAGTCTGAGAGCACAGAAATATTTGTGGAAGGGCACAGAAAATAAAAGGCTTCCCATGATGTAGAGGCCTGCAGAAACAATCACCAGGGCATTTTTCACAAAGCAGGCTTCACCGTGCGTTTACTGTGAGTTCGAGTTGCCCCATAAAACCGATGCAAGAAGTGGATTTTTTTTTACTCTGGATATAAATCAGGCCACACTAACACACAATGAAAAACCCAACTCGTGTGTGAAGTGCTCCCTGATAGCTTGCAGCTGCAGGACATTGGGGTAAATCTGGCTGATATGTGAACGCATACCCTCCATTCCGGAGGAGATGTGAGCTAAAAGCCCTGTGTGGAAAAATGCCTGGTCATTCTTTATTTCCATGTTTATCTAAATAATAAATTAACAGAAGAAACTGCATAATTAACAAGCAAAGAAGTTGTTCTAGTAAGAACTAATCAGCCTACTTTCCTTTCACTGTCTCTACAACTGGACTAAATTTGGTTCAAATTCAAGTCCACAAGTTAGATCTCTTGCACCTCAAGTGTTTGCGTGTCCGCCGTCTTGGATCGGGGTGGATGACGTCATTACAAAACTACACCATTGAGGTATCCCTGTGTGTAACTCACTACAACTGCACCAAATTTGGTTCAGATCGGTTAGACAGTCCTCAAGTTAGTGCACATGCACCTCAAAAGTTTATGTGTCCACCATCTAGAATTGGGCTGGATGACATCATTACAATCAACACCGTTGAGGTGTCCCTCTGTGTCCCTACAGCTGTAGCAAATTTGGTTCATATTAGTCCAGGCGCTGCAAAGTTGATGTGGGGACACACACACACACACACACACACACACACACACACACACACACAATGCTGGGTGATCTCATAAGCCTACTGGAAAGTAGGCTAAATATACTGCATAATTTGATATAAATATGAATACAAATAATAAAAAGGGAACACAAACATCACAGTAAATATCATGAATTTGCAGAATAATTTGAGGAACCTCCTAGTAATGCATAAACATGGATCAGTTACTACTACTATGAATACTTTATTTACATACCACTTTTCAACAAAAGTTCTTCAAGCAGTTTACATAGAAAAAAAGCAGCAACTTAAGATGGCTCCCTGTCCCCAAAGGGCTCAGAATCTAAAAAGAAACGCAAGGTAGACATCAGCAACAACCACTTCAGGGACGCTGTGCTGGGGATGGATAGAGCCAGTTGCTTTCCCCCGCAAAGTATTTCTTTGCTCAGTTAAGCAAGGGTCACTTAGGTGCAAATGAGCCAATTTTCATGTTACCAAACTACATCTTTACATCGCCTCATGTTTTAAGCCACTTTGAGAATGTGAGCATTTATTTTAGTAAGTATAAGTTTACAAAATAAACAAATAAGGTTAATGATCACAGCCAGTTCCCATGATTTTCACAGAAGAACTCCACAGAATTATTCCATCAGATCTATCAATGTGTGGTTCCCCGCTTTTAGGTATTTTAAATGAACATTGAGTTTTTAAATCAATTATATAGATTTATCTATCACCTAGAAAAAGCAAAGTTAATTGACAAACCATCTGTATTAACTGACAACTCATGAAATAAGTCACACAGATTCTCCCACCTTAAAGAGATGCTTCAGCTTTTCTTTGTCAAGGCTATGAACATATATTATATTATTATTATTATTATTATTATTAAAAAAACTTTTATACCGCCCTTCCAAAAGGCTCAGGGCGGTTTACATTAAAACACCATTAAAATCAGTTAATAATTAAAACAAAAATTATAAAGCATAAAACAATGATTAACAATTTAAAACATCATAAAACAACAATTAACAATTTAAAACATCATAAAACAACAATTAAATAATCAGAACAATTTAAAAACAAGTTTTAAAAAGCTGAGAAAGCCTGGTTGAAGAGATGTGTTTTCAGGTGTTTTCTGAAAATTGCCAGAGATGGGGAGGATCGTATCTCAGCAGGGAGAGCATTCCACAATCTCGGGGCAGCAGCCGAGAAGGCCCGTCTCTGTGTAGCCACCAAACGAGTTGGTGGCAACTGGAGACGGACCTCCTCAAGTGACCTCAACGGCCGGTGGGGCACATAGTGAAGAAGACACTCTCTTAAATACCCAGGGCCTAAGCCGTTTAGGGCTTTATAAGTTATAACTAGCACTTTGTATTTTGCCCGGAAAACCTATTGGCAGCAAGTGTAACTCCATCAACAAAGGAGTAATGTGGTCTCTCCGAGATGACCCAGACACCAACCTGGCTGCCGCATTCTGAACCAGCTGAAGTTTCTGGACTACGTACAAAGGCAGCCCCACGTAGAGCGCATTACAGAAGTCCAGTCTGGAGGTTACCAACAAATGTACCACAGTTTTGAGGTCATTGATCTCGAGAAATGGGCACAGCTGGCGTATCAGCCGGAGCTGATAGAAAGCACCCCTGGCCACCGCTTCAACCTGAGAAACCAAGGAGAGACGTTGATCCAGAAGTACTCCCAGACTGCGAACCTGTTCCTTTTGGGGAAGTGTGACCCCATCTAGAACAGGCAGATCAAAATTGTCTCTAGAGTTCCGACCCCACACAATAAGTACCTCCGTCTTATCTGGATTCAGCTTCAGTTTATTCTCCCTCATCCAGCCCATTACTGCCTCCAGGCAGGCATTTAGGGAAGATATGCCAACTCCTTTTTTTTTTTTTTGCATTAAATTTTTATTGATTTTAACAATATCTTAAACATCTCATTACATTCAACTAAACAAAAATTGACTTCCAGCTCACCAATCCGTGCGAATCACTAACTATACAATTAACCCTTGCTATAATAATTCAAAACATATAACCTATATCTTACCAAACTCGATTTTAGTCTACTCAACCTGCTAATATTACTAAATTTCAAACCCTGTTGAAAAATCAATATTAGGAAAATAGTTCTTTAGGTACAGTAAGAATGATTTCCAATCTTTTTTAAAACCTTCCAAATTTTGATCTCTTATCAGTGCTGTAAGTTTTGCCATCTCCGCATATTCCAAAATTTTTATCAGTCAATCTTCTTTTGTGGGCAGTTCATTGTCCTTCCATTTCTGTGCATATACTATTCTGGCCGCCGTGGTTGCATACATGAAGAATGTTAAATTGCTTGTGGAAAACTCTTCCTTGCGTTATTCCCAACAGGAAGGATTCTGGGCTCTTAGGAAATGTCATTAAAAAAAATTTTAAACTCATTATATATCATGTCCCAAAAGGCCTTTGCCTTCCTACAAAACCACCACATATGAAAAAAGGTTCCTTCACAATGTCCACATTTCCAACATTTGTTTGAAACATTTTTATACATTATCGCCAATTTTTTAAGCGTCAAATACCACCTGTACATCATCTTATAATAATTTTCTTTTGAAATGTAACATGCAGTGAACTTTAAATCAGTTTTCCATAATCTTTCCCAAGCTGCCATATCTATATTATGACCCACATCTTGAGCCCATTTTATCATAGTCGTTTTAACCACTTCCTCTCTTGTCTCTTCCAAAAGCAACAGCCTATATATCTTAGACACTAATTTTTCATCATTTTCACATAGCTCCTTCTCAAATCTCGACATTTGATCCTCAAATCCAAGTCTGAAATCCTTCTTAAAAACTTCATTTAACTGATGGTACTGAAACTAATTACCAACCAGATTTTGTACTTCAATTAGATTTTTTAACTTATAGCCCTTTTCTTGAAAACACAACAAATCCCTATAGGTATCCCATTGCGATTGCATATTTATCTCTTTACATACTAAAGCTTCAATTGGGGATAACCATAACGGAGTTTTAGATTCCAGCCATTTTTTATATTTTACCCACACTCTCATTAGACTCCTTCTTACATAGTGATTCAAAAAATCTTTATGTATTTTACTTTTGTCATACCACAAATATGAATGCCATCCGAACCTTCTATCAAATCCTTCCAAATCAAGTATTCTAGGATTTCTTAATGGATTTCAGGATTTCTTTCCTGAAGAAGTTGACATGGAGAAGCAGATCTGGGTGTCTTCAGAATACTGGTAACACCCAGCTCCAAATCTCCTGATGATCTCTCCCAGCGGTTTCATGTAGATGTTAAAAACCATTGGAGAAATTATGGAGCCTTGAGGAACACCATACTTAAGCTCAGATTTTGAAGACCAACAATCTCCAATCAACACCACCTGGAATCTGTCCAAGAGGTAGGAGCAGAACCACTGTAAAACAGTGCCTCCCACTCCCAACCCCCTCAGACGTTCCAGAAGGATACTATGGTCAATAGTATCGAAAGCTGCTGAAAGATCCAAGAGGACCAACAGAGTCACACTTCCTCTGTCAATTCCCAATTGGAGATCATCCATCAGAACGATCAAGGCAGTCTCCACCCCATAGCTCGCCCAAAAACCAGTTTGAAATGGGTCTAGATAATCAGTTTCCTCCAAGACCACCTGGAGCTGAGAGGCTACCACCTTCTCAATTACCTTGCCCAGTCATGGGAGATTGGAAACTGGCCTATAATTGCTCAACTCTGAGGGATCTAACGCAGGCTTCTTTAGAAGAGGTCTAATAATTGCCTCCTTAAGACAAGGAGGCATCCTGCCCTCCCTCAGATAAGCATTTATGATTTCTACCAGGCCGCCTACAACAGCCTCCCTGCTAGATAGAACAAGCCATGTTGGACAAGAATCAAGAGGACAAGTGGTAGGCCTCACTGCTCCAAGCAGCTTGTACACATCATCAGGAGTCAGAAACTGAAACTGATCCAGTTGAATCGTATAAGAGGAGTTGTCAGACACCTCCAGTTCAGACATCAAATTAATTGTGGAGTCTCCATCTAGGTCGGCCTGAATCTGAGATATTTTATCTGCGAAAAACTCTTTAAACACATCGCAGCGGGTAACTGATGCCTCCAAATTCTGGTTCAAGGGAGAGGGAGCAGATACTAGTCCCCTCACAACCCTGAACAACTCCGCCGGACGTGAACTCGCAGAGGCAATACAGGCAGAAAAGAACCGCTTCTTTGCTGCACGAATTGCCTGAGCATAGATCTTTAAATGTGCTCCATGTCGTAATCTGTCGGATTCGAGTTGAGATTTTCTCCATAACCATGAATATATATCACATTTTACTTCTTGATGGCCTTACCACAAGGTAAATGCTCCATGTAGGTAGTTTGCCGTAAACTTATTATTAAGTAGGGCCTACAGACAAATTCACAAGTAGCAAGAAAAAGAAAAAGAAAAGAAAAATATAAATGGAGACAACTGTAGCCTATCTTCTGGCTTATTTAATTATTCATTCATTCATTCATTCATTCATTCAATTTATATACCCCCCACTTCCTAAAGTGGCTCAGGGTGGTTTACAATAAAATCAAAAACACATAATAAAACAGTTAAAATCAGAAAACATTTAAACCAGACTAAAATTAAAATTAAAACTAGATATCATTAAAGCCAGGCTTAAAAGATGGATCTTTAAGGCTCTCCTGAAGGCCTCCAGGGAAGATAATCTCCTTATATCTATGGGGAGCATGTTCCACAACCCAGGGGTGACAGTTGAGAAGGCCCGATCCCAGGTCACCACCAGATGAACTAGTGGCACCCGAAGATGGTCCCTTCCTAATGATTTTAATGAACAGTGGGGATCTTGCAGAGGAAGATGCTCTCTCAGGCAACCTGGACCTAAGCCATTCAGGTCTTTAAAGGTAGTAACCAGCACTTTGTACCTTGCCAGAAAAAATATCGGCAGCCAGTGCAACCATTTAAGAACAGGCATAATGTGGTCCCTTCGAGATGACCCAGAGACCAACCTGGCTGCTGCAATCTGTACCAACTGCAGTTAACAGACTACGTACAAAGGCAGCCCTAGACATAGTGCATTGCAGTAGTCCAACCTGGAGGTTTCCAGCTGGTGTACCACTGTTTTCAGGTCTTTCTCTTCAAGGAATGGATGGAGTTTTCGAATAAATTGCAGCTGGTATAAAGCACTCCTGGCCACAGTCTCAATATGAGGCACCTAGGTGAGACCTGGGTCCAACTTAGCACTCCCAAGGTATGAAAATGTTATTTCTGGGAAACTGTAACCTTGTCCAGAAGAGGAACTTCTATCCCATCTTGCAGATTATGGTTCCCAACAATAAGCACTTCCGCCTTGCTTGGATTCAGCTTCAGTTTATTATCCCTTATCTAGCCCATTACTGCCTCTAGACAGGCATTTAAGGAGCCAGTGCCATTTCCTGATATTGGGAATAGATGGCAACCACACCAGATTCAAGTTAATTTACTCTAGAATAAAAGCTGCATATATCTAAACTCTGGGACAGAGAATCTAAATTCCTGGTAACAGCACACAAAGCAAAGCCCATTTGAAGAAGAGAGCCAAATGAGTTTCACATTTTTAATTTCCTTATCAAATGGTTACAATGGTTCATATAATCGTAAACACAATAAATTTTCCTCTGGATGTGTACGCTCCCTTGACCTTTATTTCTGTCAGCCATCTTTAGGAGAATAAGTAAGTGTTGGTTGTGCAATATTTTTTCCAAACTCAAGTCACAGAAAAAGCTGCCACTGTGCTCCAGATTATCTCACAATAATCCTCTGTGAAACAGAGTATGGGTGGAGAGCTGGTCTTGTGGTAGCAAGCATGACTTGTCCCCATAGCTAAGCAGAGTCTGCCCTGGTTGCATATGAATGAGAGACTTGATGTATGAGCACTGTAAGATATTACCCTCAGGGGATGGAGCCACTCTGGGAAGAACAGAAGGTTCCAAGTTCCCTCCCTGGCATCTTCAAGATAGGGCTGAGAGAGATTCCTGCCTGCAACCTTGGAGAAGCCGCTGCCAGTCTGTGTTGACAATACTGAGCTATGGACCAAGGGTCTGACTCAATATATGGCAGCTGCCTATGTTCCTAAGTTATTTCAAAAACAGGGGCAAGGCAAGAGCGGGATTACAGAAGAGGTTAATCTATAGGACTCTGCACTGAGAACCTTGTGAAGAATTTAGAGGCAATTTAAGCCCTAAACAGCTTGGGCCCTGGGTATTTCAGAGAATGTCTTCTTCGCTATGAACCACATCACCCATTGAGATCATCTGGAGAGGTTCGTCTGCAGTTGCCACCTGCTCGTCTGGTGACTACTCAGGGACGGGTCTTCTCTATTGCTGCCCCGAGTCTTTGGAACACATTTCCTGCTGAAATAAGAGCCTCTCCATCTCTTACAACTTTTAAAAGGGCAGTCAAGATGCATTTGTTCACCCAGGCTTTTAATTAGATACTGTTTTAATTGTTGTAATTGTGTTTTAATAGTTTTAACTTTAATTTTAATTGTTGAAATATTTTAATCTTAATTGGCTGTTTTTATTGTTTTGTAAACCACCCAGAGAACTTGCATTTTGGGCGGTATAGAAATGTATTAATGAATGAATGAACGAAAGAAAGCCTTACAACCCAGTATGGCAAGCATTATCTCCATAATTCAGATTGGAGGGAGATTTAGATGGAGTGCCTTGCCTAAGGCCACCTATTAAAATCATAAAATAGATGGAAGATTTGAACTGGACACTTTTTATCACAGAGCTTTCCCCACAAACTAGCTACAGAGAGAGGTGTGCATAGAACCAATTTGGCTGGTTCGGTTTGAATCCAGACTGGATTCCAACCAACCTAGCCCAGTCTGATTCCAGGCCCAGCCGGACCAGGTCTGGTCACCAAACCAGGCCAAACCAGTTAGTGGACTAGTTCAGAGATATAATTGTAAAGGGGAATCCAGTGAGGATTCCCCTTTACAAGTAAAAGGGGGCATTCCCTACAGTAAGGCTGGAGGGAGCAGTGAGAGAAAGGGTACTTTGCACCTATCTGTGGTGGCGGAAACATCGGAGGCAGTGCCAGGGGCTCCTCCAAACTCCCCACTGGCCTCCCGGACAGCCTGGGCTGGATACAGGCTGGTTTGGACCTCCACACATGCGTGGAGACCATTTACATTACCATGTGAATGCATGCACGGAGGTCATGAAAATGGCTTCTGCGTGTGCACTGAAGGCCGGGGGTGGTGGAGTAGCCCCTGCCAGAGCCCACCACCACCTCCACCAATGAAGTACCAAGTACCCTTTCTCTCTCACGCACACACTGTCTTACTGTAGGGAATGCCCCTCTTTACTTGTAAAGGGGAATCCTCATTGGATTCCCCTTTACAATTATATCCCTGAACCAGTCCATGAACTGGTTTGGCCTGGTTTGGTGACCAGACCTGGTCTGGCTGGGCCTCGAATCCGACTTGTAAAGGGGAATCTTCAGTGAATTCCCCTTTACAAGTATATCCCTGAACTTGTTCATACCAGTTATTTTAGAACCGGGGCTGGTCTGGTCCAAACTTGGACCAGCACCCCACTTTAGGGGCAGTGTACCCTCTACTATAAAATCCCAGATTTTCTTGACTACAACTCCCAGCATCCTCAGCCAAAGCCTACTGCAGCTAAGGATTCTGGAAGCTATAGACAACAGCATTTGGGATTCCCTCTTACAGGGAACACTGTTTGGGGGGCTGGGCCAGTTCAGACTCAGACTTGCTGAACTGGACTGGTTCGATTTGTACTGTGGTTCCCATTGGGCCGGCTCACACATCCCTAGCTACAGGAGATAAGGGTCCATTTCCATCATTGATATCCTAAGATGGCAATAAATGCCAGTTCAGTTGCATGCCTGCTACTGAACACAAGGACTCCCAACATGGAAAAGATGGCCAATGTTATCAATTCTGACAGTGATGATCAAAGGAAAGGGTGTGTGGCAGATTAAAGCCTTTGTCACAGAGCAAGCTCACGTGAGGGAAAGAAATACGGAATCATCCCTGGTGAGCTGCCTGGCTAGGCTTCTCCTAGAACTCTTCTGTATTATCGGTAGGCTCAAAATGCTGCCACCTCCACCCCTTTTATTGACATAGCTTGAACTTCCTTGGGCTTGGGGTGGAATCCCAGGGAAAACTCTCTATTTTGTTATCAGATTTTGTTATCATATCAGTACAAAAACCTTCCACATACAAGCCTACACGTTCAGTAGCTACAACTGATAGCTGCTGAAACTTTGAGGACTTGTTTGCACCACAGAAAATTGCCCTTCAGCCCCCCTTTTTCCTGAGTTAAAAACCAACTCGGAAAGGCTTGTAAAAAGAAAAGAGCTAAAAAATCAATTTTATTCCGTTACTACAGACTGCTTCCATCTGAGGCTTTCTCAGCTTTTATACAGAGTTAATAATACTTAGTAGGATTACAAAAATAGGTTGTCTTAATGCATGCTTACATGTTTATAGAGTCTTTTGCAATGCCCTAGGTAGGATGGGTATAGGCTGTTTCTTATTTCAATCACGTTACAACTAAACAATAATAGAACAACATCAGGAATGTGCAAAAGCACACACACCAAAGAAAAATAATTTCCCTAACGCAAAGCCTGACAAAACAAACTTTATCCTAGACTAAACTTCCATTTTCATTGAACTCACCAAACTCCTGATGATAATTCAAGCTTCCTGCCCTCCTGTCTTTCAAGGATCTGCAGAGTTATTCTCCTGCAGCCAACCTCCATGGCCGCATGTCCTCCTAAGTACCTCCAGCCAAGCTTCTTCTAACAAAAAACTTCCTTCTTCATGGCAACAGCTCTCTAGGCCCTGCCTGGTTTGCTGATTGGCTGAGCCCTGGAGTTCACCAGCCTGTCCATCAACACAGGGTTCACGTCCAGTTAACTCTTTAGGGGGAGGGGAGGCTGGTCACTATAGGGGGAAAGGTGGAGGAAAGGTGAGGATCTGAATAAAGTCTCTCTCCCAAAAAGTGATCAGTACTGACACCATCTGATCATCTGGTACACCAGCAACATGTGCATCCCAAAGCAGTGGACCCCACCATATGCACAGAGGAAGATCAGTCTGTGCAAACCTGTCTCTATGGATCCTCCTTGCTGAAACACATCCCAGACCTCTTCCTTGTTTTAAAGTTTATTTCAGAATTTTACAAATGTTTTATTTCAGGATATACATTACTTTCTGGCATGAGAATTTTGCATGGAAATCATAATAGAATATTCCCAAATTATATTAACATGCCTTTCAATTTCCAAGTCAGGATACAAGAAGCACATCATTTTTATAAACTAGTCTAAAATTAAATGTGATAACAACAATGGAGAAACATTTCTCACTTGCCATGTTAGTTGTCAAAGATCATCAAGCTTTTGTGCTTTGATGGCAATATATGAATCTTTATTTATACTGGCATCATTTGAGTTACTCCACATTTTGTTCCTTAACTCACCTTCCAATGTTCTCTCTTATTTCATCTACTGAACAAACCAAGCAGCCACCCTAATTCAGTAGAAGAAACCAATCCTCAAACATCTTTCTATTGCACCCAACATTGACTGATGTGAATTGATATCTAGAGGAACACCCATATTCCTCATCAATTGACTTAGCTGGATACATTTTTTTGAAGTGAATGGGGATGTGTATCCAGAGCTATCAGTAGTTCCTGGTGATTAAGCCGCCCAAGACTGAATCGGGGCCAACAGATTTATATTTATATATTTAAAATATTTCTACCCTGCCCCTCCAGCACACTGATGTTCAAGGTGCTTTATACAATTAACACACAATTAAAACAGCAACAACAATTAAAACCAGTAACCAAATCTAAAATTGGTTTAACCACTTTTACCTACATAGGCTCAAACATGTCCTAAACTTAACCTCTGCTCTGTTGGCTGGATGCCAGCAGCTACCGCAAAATGCATTTAAAGGTCTCCAGGATGAAGCAAGAATTACAACCTACTAACTCACCAGTAGTACTAACTAGTACTACTGTAGTACTAGTACTACTGTACTAACTCACAATCACTATTAACAAAAACTATTAAACCACTGTGCATTGCCCTATTACCCATTTGAGGGGCCAGTATGCTGCTTGTAACTAGATGTTTTAACTAGAGAGCTGGCCTTGCAGTAGCAAACATGCTTTGTCACCTTTGCTAAGCAGCACTCACCTTGGTTTGCATTTGGGTGGATGACTACAGGTGAACACTGTCGACTGTAAGATATTCCCCTTAGGGGATGGGGCTGTAGTTCAGTGGCAGAGCATCTGCTTTGCATGCAGAAGGACCCCCGTTCTATCCCTGGCATCTCCAGGTAGCGCTGGAAAAGATTCCTGCTAAGACCTTGGAGAGCCGCTGCCAATCAGTGTAGACAATACAGAGCTAAACAGCTTCCTATGTCAAAGTGAAATGTTTATATTTTACCACTAACTCTAATGCTTGGAAGACTACTCCGTGCTGTCCTACTGTAGTCGCTCTTACATGCCAGAATATGAGGCAGTTCCAACCCAGGTTTTATTGAAGACTCAGTCTCACTCCACACAAGCAAGACCTGGACTGGTAACCATATAGGATTCTGGTAGGCCTTACTCTAATGACTAATTTCTATTCATATTCTTCAGTAAAAATCATACTTTTAGTTTGAACACTTTTCTGGCTTCCCCTGGGTCCCTGAAAAAGCTTAGCACGGATGTCCGTTGTTCCAAGATGCCTTTGTGAAGCCTCAGGGCAAGGAACTGTTGGCAGGGGTTTCTACTCCCAAATGGTAATAAAGTATTACCCGCCCTGAATAAATGGTATAAGATGAGTTATGCATCTTTAAAAATATTACTGTTAGAAAAAATTAATTAATTGATTTTAATTAATTAATTTGAACTCAGTTTACCTAAATTCCATCTGGATTGATCCATGGGATTAAAAAAGTTATTTTGAAAATCAAGCTCCATTTGCAAAATCCAGGATGCACCAATGAAAAATGCAAAAACCAACACACATTTGGACCCCCCCCAAAAAAGGTGGGGGAATTGCATATTGCCAATTATTTCCCTGAAAATCTGGTACAAGCAAGTGTGCTTAAATCCACCACTTGCATCGATGAAATGCCCATCAATGCATGCTGGATTTTTGACATCCAACTCTGAACAAAAGCAGGCTTGATTTCACAATTTAGAAACCTATTTCTCATTGCTGTCTTTAGAAAAGCAACAGGGAAAAAAGCAATAAAACTTATATTTACAAGTAAATATTGTAGCAACAGAAAGGAATAATGTACAGACATACACCTGGTGGAGCAACTGTTACCACCGCCTAGCAGGTACACAACACTTCTCCTTATTTGGACTGTAGATTGAAAATACATGCTTGGCTGGGTATTTTCACAGCTGTTGCTGCATGCCAACCTGTACCTGAGCAAATTGTCCCCCCTCCTCCCTCTCTTGTTTTCTTGTAACAGACAGCAGAGGTTGACAAGCTGAGCATCTCTTTTCATACAGATAACGTGTCATTTTTATGTCAGTTAAGGTCACTTGCATCTACTCAGCTTTGTATCTCAAGGGCTTCAATTCATCACTGCCAGTGCGGTCAGAATGGGATCATCCATTTGCAACAGCTGGGAGTCTGGTTTGGAATCTCTAATGCAGAACAGAGACGACCAACATTTCTTTGGTGCTTACAAATGCACACACATGTACAGCAAGGACTAATCTGTGACAACAGCCATTGCACATATGTACCTCCAGTGAGGACAACCCCCCACCCCTTTCAGTCTCCAAAGAAGTCTTACCAGCTGTTATCTTTTCTATATTACACCAAATCAGGGGAGGACCATGTTGAAAACCTAATTATATGGGTTGCAATAAAATGCTTTGGGACACAACATCTTGTTGGCATGAGGTATTTATGCTGTGCTAGAGGCCAAAGTCTCACCGTACTTGGCAAAACAGACTATGAGCCTTACTTGATGTGCTATGATGTAAAAAGAGGTCGATGTTTTTCAAATTTATTTACATTAAGCCATATTAATCTGTATTTTGGATACAGACCAGCCTCAATTAAAGTCAGCAAAGGTCAGAATCTTTTTAGTTAAGTACAGGCCAGAAATAGGTATTAAGGATAATGTGTGGTTGCCACTGAAAACATCAGTCCTGCATCTCCTCCTCTCCCCATAATGTCTCGTAATTGAAAATGTCTCATGTGCTGTTATCACACTGTAAGTTTCCCCACTCCCACAAACAACAGCCAATGAAGTGGAGCAGAGATAGGGAAATTTGCATGATAAGGACAGAGAAAAGGAGGGGATGCAAGGCTGATACATTCAGCAGTAACCACCAATTTTCCATAACATCTAGTTTCAGCCTCAGTAAATAATAATACTGAAACAGAAAACACCTCCCATTGATAGCAGGCATTTAAACATGTTTTAATGTTATGCACCTGAGAAAGCTTTTCACCAACTTCCTGGTTATTTATATAAACCTGTTCTTCCATCCGCCTCTGCTAAACTATTTACTAGGCTTTATGTGAGAATTAGCAATAACTGCCAATACTGAAGTTAGTGATGTTATCATGAACAAACAGGAGAGCGTTGTCCTTCATTTTGCTCACATCTTAACTACCTTTTCCCACTGTGAAGCCATCATAAATAACTCAGCCTGCTAGAATATCATACCCACAGCACCCAATATGCAGCCCTTGTCATCTACTTTGCCTTGAGTTATCCAACATGTGCTTTTTAAAAAACCTGCTAGGTGTTCTGTGTGTTGCCTTCCTTTTTGCTTAATTTAGAAAAGGTGCAGAGGTCAACCCTGGGTCAAAGAAGTGTCACCATCTGAACATCTCTTCTCCCTAATCCCAGGTGTGGGGTGTGTGTGTGTGTGACTACTGATTGAAGAATAGGCCTCTTATCTACATTATCCTGCCTTATTGTGGCATGAAATGTTAAAAAAAAATGTTGGTACTGAATTTACTTTGTAATACCAAGTAGTGGAATTCATCTATTACAAGTATAATTCTGGCTAGTTTTAAAGATTTATGCTCTTTTAAAATCCAGTTAAGCAATTGCACTTACTATTTCCCAGCAATAAGCTCCCTGGACTTATTGTTTAATGTGTGTGGGGGGAAAGGTGTTATCCATTTCAAATATAGCCTTTCAGTTTCACTGGCCTTGTAACTGACATGTCTGATCTGCCTTTTCAATACTGTTTGTTACATCCACACTTCGATCCAGTCCCCCCTCCATACTAGAGAGTATTATGAAATACTCTCTAGTGAACATCCAAAACTGACATAGAATAAATCATTTTCATTTACTGTTCAAAGCATAGGAAGTGGCTTTGTTACAATTTTAAAATAGAGCTTGCGTGGATATATAAGCAATAACAAATCAGGAAAATGTGGTCAGGAACAATTATCATGGTTATCCAACCAGAGTCTATTTAAACATTTTTTTGAGAAATTGTATATGTGTTTTTTTAATTCAGCCCTTTGATGGTGGCAAGGCTGGCCTCTTAGGTATCTGTGTGCATTCATAGTCCAAACAGGCAGGAAAACACATTACCAGGAAGAAACCTTTGGAAGCATGAAATTTAGTTTTTCTACGACAAATGATATCATGCTTTTTCTTTATTCAGAGGAGTGAGTTGCAAAAAAGATTAACAAAATGCCACTCCAGTGTGTGTTCAGTTGTCGCTGGCATCACTTTGCAAAGTCGAAAGTTGCACTGATACCAGATGAGATAAGGTTGTGAAAGGAAAACTACTCCAGAGGCAAGTGTATTACGTGTGGAGAGCATGGTTACCAGCCACGCTGCTGAATAAGATACTTGAGAAGAAACCATAACATACACAAAACCCAACTCTAAACACATGCCATGGAAGTGAAAATGCAATCTTAAACCAATTTACTTGGAAGTATGCAGGCTGTTTTCATGAGCAGCCAAGACCAGGCTAGGGCAGCTAAGCCCGGGCTTGGCTGCCTGTGGGAATCGGCGGGAGTCGACCAGCTCTCGGTGGCAAACACGCCTAGGAAGTGTGCCTCTTAAATGGGTGCACTGTGGATTTCTGGAGGCTGGGATGATGCGTCCCAGCTCACAAACCTCTGCGCTGACCGGGGAAGCCAGTGACCATCTGGGCACACAATCAGCACACCCAGCAAGGACTCAGGAACAGTCTGCGGGGAAGGTAAGTTTAAGCAGCCTTACCTGCCACCCGCCCATCTGGTTGCCTTCCCAGTCAATGTGCACTGAGGTAGGATGAAGGGACATCCTGATGTCTATAGTGTGAAACTTAAACAAAGTCTTCTGCATAGGAACCCTTTTCTGTAATCCCAGTTGTGTAAAAGCTAGACATACGTATTTACCAGTGGGAGTGGAAAAATATTTGCACCTTCTTAGAGGCCATCTCTTCTTCACATTTCTTTGCTTTCTAAAGTTAAGCCTGGGCTCAAAAAATTAGGCTGTTCTGTTACTCCCCACCCCCTCCAAAAATAATAATAATAATATTGCAGCATACATTGCAATATGCTATTATAATATTGCAGCATACATTGCAATATACATTATAATATATAATATAATTATAATATTGCAGCATACATTGCAATATACATTGCAATATGCAATATATTAATAATAATATTGCAGCATACAACATACATTGCTTGTGGAAAGTTGCTATTCTAATAAATTATCTATATGTGTCTACAGATAGAAAGAACATATGTATTAATTTGTATTGTTTTTAAAATATGTCACATTCCATAAATGTTTACAAATCATTTCTTTGCCAAGCAGAATAGAAGGATCATATGATAAAAACAGCAAAGGTATTTTGGACCTTTCTGCGGCTTTCAATATTATCAACCATGGTATCCTTCTGCATTGCTTGGAGGATCTGGGAATAGGTGACACTGCTTTGCAGTAGTTCTGTTCCTATCTCTCTAGTAGATTCCAGATGGTGTCACTCAGAGATAGCTGCTCTCTGAAATAAGAGCTATTGTATGGTGTCCCTCCATCCTATTTTTGGTGCTTTTTAACATCTACAAGAAACCACCGGGTGAGATCATCAGGAAATTTGGAGCAGGGTGTTGATGAAACCCAAATCTATTTCTTCATAACATGATCATCAGGAAATGGCATAGCCCCCCTAAATGTCTACCTACAAACAGTAATGGACTGGATGAGGGCTAATAAACTGAAGCTGAATACAAGCAAGTCGGAAGTAGTCATGGTAAGGGGTCGTACTTCAAAGGATGTGATAAATCTTCCTGTTCTGGACAGGGTTGCACTCCCCACAAACAGGTACAGAGCTTGGGAGTGCTTCCGGACCCAGGGCTCACTCTGGTTTCTCAGGTGGAGGCTATAACCAGGAGCTCTTTCTATTAACTTCGGTTGTTACGACAGTTGTATCCATTCCTTGAAGATAATGATCTCAGAACTGTGGTGCACTCTCTGGTAACCTCTAGGCTTGTCTACTGCAATGTGCTCTACATGGGGCTGCCTTTGTATGTAGTTTGGAAACTTCAGTTGGTTCAAAATGCAGAGGCTAGATTGGTCTCTGGGGTGTTTCGGAGAGACCATGCCTGAGAATCAATTGCACTGGTTGCCAATAGGTTTCTGGACAACATAAAAAGTGCTGATAGTAGCCTTTAAAGCCCTAAATGGTTTAGGAACAGGTTACCTGGGAGAGTACCTTCTTCTTACCATGCACATTAAGGTCATTGAGAGAGGTGCATCCCTGGGTGCCGTCTGCTCATCTGGTGGTGACTCGGGAGAGGGCCTTCTCTATGGTCGCTCCTGGGCTGTGGAATGCGCTTCCTATAGACATTTGTAGTTTAACAGCTTTAGCAGCCTTCAAAAGAGCCCTTAAGACACATTTTTTAAAGCCAGGCTTTTAGTAATCTCTGAATGTTTTAAATTTTGAATTGCTGTTTAAATTTTAATTGCTGTAATCTTTGAACATTAAAGGACTTCATTGTGGGACCAATCTGTCTGCGGTAGCTCAGGAGTTCATAGCGGCCACGTCGACAACTATAGGCCTATCCCAAGTAGTCTCTGGACCAACACATATTGCAGATCACATGCTTGATTTGGTCTTTAACTCTGATCAGGGTGGTGTTCCGTGGGTGGGGACCCCTGTGATTTCCCCATTGTTATGGACGGACCACCATCTGGTTAAGGTTGGACTTACAATCACTTCCCACCTCTGCAGGGGCAAGGGGCCTATTAGAATGGTCCACCTGAAGAGGTTATTGGATCCAGTAAGATTCCAAGAAGGCTTGGAGGGATTCAATATTGGCTTTGCCGGTGATCCTGTTGATGCCGTGGCTGAGAATTGGAACAACTTGCTCACCAGGGCAGTAGACATGATTGCTCCTAAGCGCCCCCTCCGACCCGCTTCAAAATTGGCCCCTTCATATATGGAAGATCTACGGGGCCTGAAGCAGCAAGTTAGGCGACTGGAGCACAAGTGGAGAAAGACTCGACTCAAATCCAACAGATTGAGACATAGAGCACATTTAAAGATCTATGCTCAGGCAATACGTGTGGTAAAGAGGCAGTTCTTTTCTGCCCGTATTGCGTCTGCAAGTTCACGTCCAGCAGAATTATTCAGGGTTGTGAGGGGACTAGTATCTGTTCCCCCTTCCTTGAACCAGAATTTGGAGTCATCAGTTACCAGCTGCGATGTGTTTAAAGAGTTTTTCGCAGATAAAATATCTCAGATTCGGGCTGACCTAGATGGAGACCCCACAATTAATTTGATGACTGAACTGGAGATGCCCAACAACTCCTCTTATGGGATTCGACTGGATCGGTTTCAGTTTGTGACTCCTGAGGATGTGGACAAGCTGCTTGGAGTGGTGAGGCCTACCACTTGTTCTCTTGACCCTTGTGCAACATGGCTTGTTCAATCTAGCAGGGAGGCTGTTGTAGACAGCCTGGTGGAAATCATAAATGCTTCTCTGAGGGAGGGCAGGATGCCCCCTCGTCTTCAGGAGGCAATCATTAGACCTCTTCTAAAGAAGCCTGCGTTAGATCCCTCAGAGTTGAGCAATTATAGGCCTGTTTCCAACCTCCCATGGCTGGGCAAGGTAATTGAGAGGGTGGTGGCCTCTCAGCTCCAGGTGGTCTTGGAGGAAACTGATTATCTAGACCCATTTCAAACTGGTTTTTGGGTGGGCTATGGGGTGGAGACTGCCTCGGTCAGCCTGATGGATGATCTCCAACTGGGAATTGACAGAGGAAGTGTGAATCTGTTGGTCCTTTTAGATCTCTTAGCGGCTTTTGATACTATTGACCATAGTATCCTTCTGGAACGTCTAAGGGTTCTGGGAGTGGGAGGCACTGTTTTACGGTGGTTCTGCTCCTACCTCTTGGACAGATACCAGATGGTGTCGATAGGAGATTGTTGGTCTTCAAAATCTGAGTTTGAGTATGGTGTTCCTCAAGGCTCCATAATTTCTCCAATGGTTTTTAACATCTACATGAAACCGCTGGGAGAGATCATCAGGGGATTTGGAGCTGGGTGTTACCAGTACGCTGATGACACCCAGATCTACTTCTCCATGTCAACTTCTTCAGGAGATGGCATATCCTCCCTAAATGCCTGCCTGGAAGCAGTAATGGGCTGGATGAGGGAGAATAAACTGAAGCTGAGTCCAGATAAGACGGAGGTACTTATTGTGCAGGATCAGAACTCTAGAGACTATTTTGATCTACTTGTTCTAGATGGGGGTCACACTTCCCCAAAAGGAGAAGGTTCACAGTCTGGAAGTACTTCTGGATTCACACCTCTCCCTGGTTTCTCAGGTTGAGGCAGTGGCCAGGGGTGCTTTCAATCAGCTCCGGCTGATACGCCAGCTGCGTCCGTTTCTTGAGATGAACAACCTCAAAACAGTGGTACATCTGTTGGTAACCTCCAGACTTGACTTCTGTAATGCGCTCTACATGGGGCTGCCGTTGTACATAGTCTGGAAACTTCATTTGGTTCAGAATGCGGCAGCAAGGTTGGTCTCTGGGTCATCTCAGAGAGATTACATTACGCTTTTGCTGATGGAGCTACACTGGCTGCCAGTAGGTTTCCGGACAAAATACAAAGTGCTAGTTATAACTTATAAAGCCCTAAATGGCATCTAAGAGAGCGTCTTCTTCACTACAAGCCTCATTACCCATTGAGGTCATCTGAGGAGGTCTGTCTCCAGTTACCACCAACCCGTTTAGTAGCTACACAGAGACAGGCCTCCTCAGTCGCAGCCCTGAGATTGTGCAATGCACTCCCTGCTGAGATGCAATCATTCCCATCTCTGGCAATTTTCAAAAAACACCTGAAAACCCATCTTTTTGCCCAAGCTTTCTCAGCTTCCTAAAAAATGTTAGGTTTTAATGTCTGGTTTATTTTTAAATTGTTAAATAGTTTTAAGTTTTTTGTATATGTTTTAAACTTGTTTTATGCTATTGTTAACAGCCCAGAGACGAAAGTTTGGGACGGTGTACAAATCTGATAGATTGATAGATAGATAGATAGATAGATAGATAGATAGATAGATAGATAGATAGATAGATGCTGTTTAAATAGTTTGTTTTGTTTTTATCACGTTTGTTTTTGTGAACCACCTAGAGTCTTTGGAGTCAGGCGGTATAGAAATTAAATAAATTAATAAATGATACATAAATAAAATCACTGTATTTGGTGAAGGCAAGGGGAATTGGTTTTTGCCCAAACAGGCAATACAGAACAATAATGCTGTCTGCCAACCAGAACCCAGAAAACAATTATTGGATCTGTCCAGGACATAAAACTGCTAGCTGCGGCTCTGCCTGCCTTTAGTGTTCTGTAAGAACAAGAACAGAATTCTTTCTTGGCCAGATCTAGTGGAATGAAATGGAGCATAATCAGAGATGCACAGAGCAGGGTGGGTGGGGGTGGGGATAGGAAAAATGGAGACACTGTGTATAGACAGCAGAGATTTATACAGATGAGGTGGGGGAAGAAGTCCAACCATAGGTCTTTAACATGATTCTCACTCAAAGGAAGACCCTTCTATAACCTCATTTATTTTCCAAGTATCAATCCTGTTCTTTTGATTGCTAATTAACAGCTATAGCTCCCCAGCTGCAACTTCTGAGTGAAAGACAGAACTTGGAGCTATCAGCACTGCTAAACACTGAGCCATGTCAACTGAGTTAGCATTAGTATTTGGAGGATTGCAGAGTCTCAACACGTGTTGTACTGTATAATCTCTCTGTTAAGGCACTCCAAGGAGAAATATCTATAAAACATGGTGAAAAGATCTCCAAGGAAAGCTCAGGAGATTTTCTCTCTTCATTACACATGAACACAAAGCAGTCAAGGAAAAGAGGTAGCTGCCCTTGGTTTAAATTGCTGAATTTTATTATTTTTAATATCTGGCTATCTAGCCACCAAATGGCACAGCAGGGAAGTAACTTGCCTAGGGAGCAAGAGGTTGCTGGTTCGAATCCCCACTGGTATGGTTCCCAGACTATGGGAATTTTATATTCTGGCTGATTTGACACCAGAATTAAACAAAATGATGATTTACACCATATACACAAAAACAACAATATGTCCTGTTGTACCTTAACAATTAAACCAGTTTACAACCTTACGGGAAGATTCCAGATGGTGTCTCTTGGAGACTGTTGTTCTTCCAGATCTGAACTTTTGTATGGTGTCCCTCAGGGCTTCGTATTGTCTCTGATGTTGTTTAACATCTACATGAAACCGCTGGGAGAGATCACTAGGAGATTTGGTTCAGGGTGTTATCAGTATGTTGATGACACCCAAATCTATATCTCCATGTCAACGCCATCAGGAGAAGGCATAACCTCTCTAAATGCCTGCCTGGAGGCAGTAATGTACTGGATGAGGGATAACAAACTGAAGCTGAATACAGATAGGTGTCGGAACTCGGGAGATGATTTTGATCAGCCAGTTCTAGATGGGGCCACACTCCCCCAGAAGGAACAGGTACACAGTCTGGGGTTGCTTCTGGTTCCGAACCTCTCTCTGGTGTTGCAGGTTGAGGTGGTGGCCAGAGGTTATTTTTATCAGCTTCAGCTGATAAGCCAGCTGCGTCCGTTTCTTGAGATGAAATACCTCAAAATGCTGGTAACCTCTAGAATAGATTACTGCAATGCATTCTATGTGGGGCTGCCTCTGTATGTAGTCTGGAAACTGCAGTTGTCCAGAATGTGGAGGCCAGGTTGGTTTCAGGGTCATCTAGGAGAGATCATATTATTCCTGTGTTGAAAGAACTACACTGGCTGCCGATAGGTTTCTGGGCAAAATACAAGGTGCTGGTTATTGCCTATAAAGCCCTAAACAGCTTAGGCCCTGGGTATTTAAGAGAATGTCTTCTTCGCCATTAGTCCCACTGCCTGTTAAGATCATCTGGAGAGGTTCATCTGCAGTTGCTGCAGCGACTTGGGAACAGGCCTTCTCCATTGCAGCCCCTGGACTTTGGAATGTGCTCCCTGTTGAAATAAGAGCCTCCCCAACTCTGACAACTTTTTAAAAGGGACTGAAGAAACATTTATTCACCCAGGCTTTTAATTAGATTTATTAAAATTAAAATTTTTAATACAGGGTTTTAAATGTTTTAAATGTTTTAATTGATTTCAATTGTTAATTGATTTGATGTTTTAAATTATTTTAATTGTAAACCACCCAGAGATGCAAGTTCTGGGCAGTATAGAAATATTCTAAATAAATGAAATAAATAAATGAAATATGACTCGAGATCTCCTTTCATCAGATGCATTGTGGTCTCAAAGATGGTCTGACTTAATAGCACATACATTATATGACAAGTTAGTCATATACTATGGCCTGATTCACACAATGATTCAAATCTAGCATTAATGTGGGTTACTGACATTAGTGTGATTGTGTGAACCCACAATAAAGTGGTTTATGGCCAGAAATGGATCTGAAATTCCCACCTTAGCATGGGTTCATGCTAATGTGAGCATGAACCCTTAGCATGGGTTCATGCTAACCCATACTAAACTTAGATTCAATTTATTGCATGAACCGGGCCTATATTAGACATAGGACTGGTTCACACATCATGCAGAGTTATGGTTAAATCTTGGTTCTGCAGACATCCCTGAGCATTAGGAATGCACACTCCCCCTCCCCTGCTGGCATGAATCTATTTTCACCTGTGTTTAAAAACAAAACCAAGATTGCTCATGATGGCTGATCTTGACTTATTCTAACCAATTTCCCTAAAATAAACCTAGATCTGAATCCCACTTCAAGCCTTGGAGTCAAATGTTGGGGTGTTTTGTTTTGTTTTGACTTTAGATGGAACAAACCAGATTTGGTTGGTCCCCTCTTCTTTCTAACCACAATCAGAAGTAGAATTCTTCCAAAGCTCATGTGGGCAGCAGAGCAGGGAGAATGTGCTCCAGAGGCTCAGGGATGTTGCACAGGACCAACATTTAAACACAGGTCTGCATGATGTCTAAACCAGCTCAGTTTCGAGAGGTAAAATTCATTACTTATGAAAATGATGTGTGGCAGAAGTGAAAAGGAAAGATTCCATGCTATGGGTTATTAAGAAAGGGATTGAAAATAAAACTGCTAATATTGTGTCCTTACACAATGTGCCAATGGCAGCTGGTGAGCTGTGGGGTGGCGTGGTGGCGAGAAAGGGAGAAGTTGACAGATGTATTGCCACCAGTGGGATGGGCCTGGTACACAACCCGGTGTCCCATGCTCTTGGCAGAGCCTGGGTTCTGCTGCATGGCCCACCCCACAGCTGGCTGACAGGCATACATACAAGGGATTGTGGGGTCAAGCATGGTGATGGAGGCAAATTCACAATTTCAAAAGTCTTTTTTCCCTTTCTCACCACCCACCCTGTCCCAGGGCTCATCTGCCACAACTGTATGATGAGGCAACATTTGGAATACTGTGTACAGTTCTAGTCGCTCCACCTCAAAAATGGAATTCCAGATGTGGAAAGGTAAACCGCTTTGGGAAATTTTGTTGAAAAGCGGTACATAAATATTCTTTGTATTCGTATTTGCAAGAGGCAATTGGAATGATCATCAGGGCTGAAGAAGCTTACTTATGAGGAAAAGCTACAACACTGGGAACATTTTTTAAGTTTAGAAAAAATGGGACTAAGTGGGGGACATAAATGAAGTGTATTAAAGTTATGCGCAATGTGGAGAAAATGGATACAGCAAAGTTTTCTACTTCTCTCACAACACTGGAGTTGGAGTTATCCAATGAAACCAATTGGTAGGATATTTAGGACAGAAAAAAGAACAAAGTACTGCTTCACAAAGTGCATAATAAATCTGTGGGATTTGCTTCCACAAGCAAACGCATTTCAAACAATGCATAATCAACTTGTGGAATTCTCTGCCACAAGATGTGGTGACAGACAACTACCTGGAAGGCTTGAAGAGGGGTTTGGATAACTTCATGGAGGAGAGGTCTATCAACGGCTACTAGCTGGAAGGCTATATAGGCCACCTCCAGCCTCAAAGGCAGGATGCCTCTGAGTACCAGTTGCAGGGGAGTAACAGCAGGAGAGAGGGCATGCCCTCAGCTCTTGCCTGTGGGCTTCCCAGAGGCATCTGGAGGGCCAATGTGTGAAACAGGATGCTGGACTAGATGGGCCTTGGGCCTGATCCAGCAGGGCTGTTCTTATGTGTTGATGGTCACTACCTGATAGGGCTTTAAAAGGGGGTAAGATAGATTCACAGGGGATGGGTCTATCAGTGGGTACTAGTCATGACTCCTGCATTCTACTTGCAAGTTCAGAGGCAGTATGACCCTTAATACTGTTTGTTGGGGAGCAATGGTGGGAAAGGGGTATGCCCTTGTATCTTGCTTGTAAGCTTTCCAGAGCCAGCTAGTTGGCCACTGAGAGAAACAGGGTGCTGGGCTAGGTAGGCCTTTGGTCTGATCCAGCATTTTTAATCTGAACTACTACTATTTATTGGACGGCCCATAACATGATTGTTCTCTGGGCAGCTGAAGTATATCTGAAGTAACTATGGTCTTGAACTTTTGGTCTGCTAAGCATTATTTTCTATTCTGTTGATGAATGTAAGGTTGGTTTTAATAAATGGTTGGCTACAGTTCAGTTATTGTAAACAGGAATATTTACCTGCCTTTTTTTTAGCTGTACAATATCTTAAGATCTAATTTTTGGAAGATAGGTGTTATATAAATCTTTTTTTGAAATTTAATTTTTATTAATTTTTAACAATAATCATAACATCCATAATAAACACAATTGGACTTCCGGTGTTATATAAATCTAACAATTCTCTAAACTTTAAAAACTGCTTTCTAAACATCTGCATACCATAGATTAAGCAGCAGCAGTAAACAATAGGCCCATTCACACTGGCAGGTGGCTTCTACATGAGTGCCTTGAAAACATGTGAGTTCACCAGCAGGTTCACTGCTGGGCCACCCTCCCAGAAAAGTGACATTTGCATTAGCCACCATTTTCTCCATTATTGTGGGGGGTCCTTTTCATGCTGCAATGATTAATTGCAATGTCCTACATATAGCTCCTATGTGGACCAGCAAATTTACTATATGCAGCAACCCCGTATATGGCCTCACAGGCTTCCAAAGCACTTGGAAAGTGTGAACTGGAAAGTGTGAACTTTTTTTTTACCCCAATCTGTTATTAACTTAGCTGTGAAAGTTCATTTTAAAAACTATTACTCAGCTGTCTACTGCATACCACTAAACTAAACTAACCTCTTGTGAAATTCAAAAGAACTTGGGACTAGTTAACAACTAGCTAACAATGCACTCTGGGGGTGCTTCTGGACCCACACCTCTCTCTGGTCTCCCAGGTTGAGGTGGTGACCAGAGGTGCTTTCTATCAGCTTTGGCTGATATGCCAGCTGCATCAGTTTCTCGTGATAAATGGCCTCAGAACGGTGGTACATATGCTGGTAACCTCTAGGCTTGACTACTGCAATGTGCTCTATGTGGGGCTGCCTTTGTATGTAGTCTGGAAACTGCAGTTGGTCCAAAATGCAGCAGCCAGGTTGGTCTCTGGGGCATCTCGGAGAGACCATATAACTCCAGTACTGAGAGAGATATACTGGTTGCCGATAATTCTCTTGGCAAAATACAAGGTGCTGGTTATTGCCTATAAAGTCCTAAACAGCTTAGACCTTGGGTATTTAAGAGAACCTCTTCTTTGCTATGAACCCTGCCACCCATTGAGATAATCAGGGGAGGTTCATCTGCAGTTGCTGCCAGTTCGTCTGGTAGCTACTAAGGGACGGGCCTTTTTCATTGTTGCCCCGAGGTTCTGGAATACACTCCCTGCCAAAATAAGAGCCCTCCACCCCCGATCCCTGACAAGCTTTTAAAAGTCTGTCAAGACACATCTGTTCACTCAGGCATTTAATTAGATACTGTTTTGATCATTTTGAGCATTGTTTTAAATTTTACGTTATTGTGGTTTTAGTCTTTTTACTGTGGTAATTTGTATTTTATTGTGAGCTGCCCAGAAGTGCAAGTTTTTGGCAGGATATAAATGTTGGAGATGGACTTCCAGTGCATTTACCTTTTGCACCAACTGTCCTAATGACCACTAGGGGCATTGGGAGTAGAGACAGTGAGTCAGGGTCTCCCTATCTGTCCCTATTCTATGACCCCTGAACTGACTCTGCAGCACTTCCTGTGCTGAGTCACAATCCTTCCTTTCCTCCTAGAGAGCAGATGGAAATATCATCAGTTATGTAGTCCTTTAGATTAGATATAGGTCTTTCCTATCTAAGTGTATTTAAATAATAAACATTTAGTATTCAGTTATACAAGGATCTCCATGTGTTTTCTCTAAATAGCTGCAATAACTAAACCATCCTCTGCTACCCACTCTGTAACTGGAGTGTGTGTGCTCATTCCTTAATGCTCTGCTGTTTTAGCTACTGAAGGTAAAAATCGACAATCTCTAACAATAAATATGTCAAATAAATAAATAATATTGATTCAATGAGTGGTTACTGAGTAATGAGACCCTCAGCTGGTACCCCTCAATTTTCTTCACAGTAGAATAATTCTGAAATGCTTTGTCCATTAAAATTTTTAAAATGATGACAGCTTGCGGAAGTGGAGCTGCTACAGCTTTTTCACATAACTAAGCTACTTTTTTAAAAATAGGAATATCAGAATATGGTCACTTTCATTTCATTGTATTCCTGATGGGAGAGATTATACTAGTAGAAAAATAGATCAGTAATAGGGATGTGCACAAAATGGATTTTGCATTATGTTTCAAGCTCAAAATGAAACACAAATGGCCGAAATGTTCCAAATGTTCCAACAACCAGTCCAAACAGCTGTTTCTACGGAAGAATGTTTTGAGTGTTTTGGCCAAAGGGAACAATGGGGAAACTCGAAACACCCAATTGTTCACCATGGGTACTTCCTAGAGACACCAAAGTGATCGGGCATGATGGGTACTACCTACCACCCAACACACAAAAAGAAATGGGCAAGTGGGGATTTGGGGGAAAGGTAAACATTTGTCAAAAATCCCCTGCTTGCCCATTTCTTTTGGGTAGGATCCTATGGGGGTTTGGGGGAAAGGTTAAAAATGTGTTAAAAATCACCAGTTTGCCCATTTCTTTTGTGGGTTGGGTGGTAGATAGCACCCATCATGCCCTATCAGACAACCCACTTTAGCTGTTGCATATAGCTGGAACAAGCTACACCCACAGTGCAATGCATTTTGCAACCCTGCCTTGAAAAACATGGCAGAAGCACACATTAAAAGGGAATCTGTCCCTCCCACATATTTCAAATACATCAAAATGGTAAAAAAAGAATCAATGACACAGAATCAGTGTTCTCTCTAATTTTTTTCATCGGTGTGCAGAATGAATTCTGTTCTGGGTGGCAGTATCAAGGCAGTATCAGCATCTGTGTGTGCACACATGCATTCAGAGTGGGGCCTTCTTGATTCAACTTGAGTGGGATCTAAAATTAACTGAGCGGACATTTTAAAAACTTGTGAGCGCACACATGCCTTAGAGGGAACACTGTCCAGAATCCACTGCCAGCCACAGTGCCTACACTGCAGTAACATCATTGGCACAAGTTGTTCTCTCACACACACAATTATGACTCCTTACTTACTAGCATCGCAACAGCTGCCACAGCAGCACCCTTAGCAACAAGTAGCATAGTCCTAAGCTCAACTACATCAACTTCAGTCACATTTTCCAGTCTTGCAGTGAAGATTGCAGAGCAGACCAGAGCAGTGAGTGAAGTACAAGTTGTCTCAAGGCCAGACATAGAACTCATCACAATAATCACCAAGAAACAACACACAGAGAGCTGCCACTGTCCACATCTCACCACAAGACTCTCACAAACAAACAAACCACAGCTCAAGGAAGGCAGGCACCCAAGTTCTGCCTTTGTCAATCTGAAATCCAGCAAAACCAGATAGTTATAGCAGCAATAGTACAACACATTATACTCAGTGCTGAGAAAAGAAAACCACAAAATCAAACCTTTCCTGATTCCTTCCTCCTCTCCTGATGTATCATCTTTAAGAGACTATAAGGGCTCTCTCTGCCTCACAGTCCTTTTGAATACATTTTGAAATTCTCTTCAAAAGTGTTCCCCCCCACCTTCCTTCCTCTCTCACTTCCTTCCTCTCCACACTTCCTTCCTCTCTCCCACCAGCCAAGGATGGGCACAGTTGCCCATGACAACATTTGATTTGTATGCTGGCAAGCAAACCAAGCAGAAGCCAGAGTCAGAAAACCAATCAGCAAGGGGAAAACAGGCATCCAAAATGGCGTTCAGAACATTGAAACGTTTTGATCAAAACAGGGTTGTTCTGCTCCAAGTTCGAAACAGGCTATTTATTTAAAGTGTGTTCTGTTTTGAGTTTGAAACAATCAAAATGGCCTGTTCCGCCATCAAAACGTTCTGCACATCCCTAATCAGTAGTTAGCTATTAGTATTAGTAGTTACCTACCTACCTCAGTCTTGTTTTCCTATGCCTGAACATAGAGTTCTCATAGATAAATACAGTAATGGAGTAGACACTTGGTATTCATAAAACACTGCCCATTGCTCAGGACCTTCTTCCAGAGAAAGACTTGTCTACTACGTAGACAAAAACAAATTGAACTGTCATCGTTCACTGCCACAGTCCCCTATAAATAATGTCACACTTTATTTTTAAAAATTTATTAATGTAAATAAATATATAAATCATGGTTCCCATTCTGTTTTCTGCAGTGGACCATAAATTCCAGTGTCACCAGTTGATTTATTTGTCTACGACAACCTTGCACTGACTTACATTCTCTCTGTGAGAATCCAGCAACAATAAATATAGCACTACTGTCGGGAATTCACATGAATTAGATGCAATGCAACCTTTCATGACTTCTGAAATCCCCTTTCATATTCCTAAAAAAAAATTCAGGAATCAAGACAGAAACTGGCAAGTACAAAAGAAATTTTCTCACCCAGTTCTAGCAGATGCAAGTCTCCAAAATAAAACTGTAACAAGGACCTTGCCCACGCAGAATATAATCCAAAAAGGCACTGCTTTCCATGGAAACAGTACTGAAATTAGGTTTGTGCAAGAAGACCATATTATGGGTTATGTCTTCTAGAATTTTAGTGTTCTGTCACTGCTTAGAGTAGTAAGCATGGAATGTGATTCCATGCTATGTGTTTCGGATTTTTAATAGGGCTGAGCCAAAGTTCCTCCAGGAAACATACTTAACACAAAAATGGGTAGGGGTAAACAGAAGTAACCCAAAAGACCACAAAGATCATCATCATCATCATCACCATCATCATCATCATCATCATCATCATCAATTTTATTACAGCCATTGGCCAGCAAGAATAGAGATAGCAAATACATCCAATACAATGATCAGTAATCAATGCTAACACACAATAAAACAAGACTACAAAGAAATTAACACTAGTTCACTGCTGTTTGCAGTCCAGAACAGGCTGGAGCTTTGGCACCACTTTCTGCTCAAAATATCATGCAGCCCATCATCATCACACAGCCAATTAGATTTGACTACATGATCAGTGAAGTCAAAGTGAATTAAGAGTGAGATCAATATATTTTCTGAACAGGCATTACCCTCACTCTGAACTACCTTAATTTGTCCTTGCAGCACAGTGTCACATAGTCAAATTTAAATGGCTGCATGATGTCAGCATTACAAGGAAGCACTTTTAATTTTATTGAAATTAAAAGTGGTGCCAAAGCACTAGCCAATTCTGGATGGAGAACAGCAGCTAAGAAGTGTTACTAAGGTGAGCTTTGGAGGCATCTTTCAGAATGCTTTTTTGTTTCTTCCCTGATTCCAGTCCCTTTTTGGGCCAAGTATGTTCTTGAAAAGGAATGGTTCCTTCCCACCATTTCCATGACTATACTTTTGAGGTATGGCAAAGCACATTTTCTGGAAGTGAAACAAGAGCCTTCTATTGAAACGAGAAATAGAAAAATAAATTTGGTACACATAGAGTCCAATGTACAGCCTGTGGGTGTTTACTCGGACATAAGTCTGACTAACTTCAATATAACTTGTAAGTAAGTGCATTTAGGATTGCAGGCTTATTTTATTATTAATTATTATTTAGATTTGTATACTGCCCTTCCAAAATGGCTCAGGGCGGTTTACAATTAAAACAAACCACTAAAACAGTAAAGAGCTAAAACAAATTAAAAACAATATAACAATTAAAAAACATTTTAAAACAACAATTAAACAATTACAGTGATTAAAATCCCGAAATCGGGTTTTTAATTTTAAAATAAACCAGATATTAAAACCCCCCCAAAATTTAGGAAGCTGAGAAAGCTTGGGTGAAAAGATGGGCTTTCAAGTGTTTTTTGAAAATTGCCAGAGATTGGGAAGATCGTATCTCAGCAGGGAGCGCATTCCACAATCTCAGGGCTGCGACCGAGGAGGCCCGTCTCTGTGTAACCACCAAATGAGTTGACGGTAACTGGAGACGGACCTCCTCAGATAACCTCAATGGGCGGTGGGGCTCATAATGAAGAAGACGCTCTCTTAGATACCCAGGGCCTAAGCTGTTTAGGGCTTTATAAGTTATAACTAGCACTTTGTATTTTGTCTGGGAACCTATTGGCAGCCACTGTAACTCCATCAGTAAAGGAGTAACATGGTCTCTCTGAGATGACCCAGAGATCAACCTGGCTGCCGTGTTCTGAACCAACTGAAGTTTCCGGACTACGTACAAAGGCAGCCCCACGTAGAGCACATTACAAAATTCAAGTCTGGAGGTCACCAACAGATGTACCACTGTTTTGAGGTCATTGATTTCGAGAAACGGGCGCAGCTGGCATATCAGCCGAAGCTGATGGAAAGCACCCCTGGCCACCGCCTCAACCTGAGAAACCAGGGAGAGGTGTGAATCCAGAAGTACTCCCAGACTGCGAACTTGTTCCTTTTGGGGAAGTGTGACCCCATCTAGAACAGGTAGATCCAAATCGTCTCTAGAGTTCTGACCCCGCACAATAAGTACCTCCGTCTTATCTAGATTCAGCTTCAGTTTATTCTCCCTCATCCAGCCCATTACTGCTTCCAGGCAGGCATTTAGGGAGGATAGGCCAGCTCCTGAAGAAGTTCTCCTGAACTTCTCCTGAACATGGAGAAGTAGATCTGGGTGTCATCAGTGTACTGGTAACACCCAGCTCCAAATCCCATGATCATCTCTCCCAGAGGTTTCATGTAGATGTTAAAAAGCATTGGAGAAAGTATGGAGCCTTGAGGGACACCATACTTAAGCTCAGGTTTTGAAGTCTTCATTTGTATCATAATAACAGCTTGTAATCCAGAACCCAGCAAGCTAAGACACAGGTGGGATGGAATGTTGGGCTGTTCCAAACCTCACGTTGGGGGAGAACTATTTGCAATGGTAGCCAGGAACATACATCTGAAAATGGAAACAAACTACATAATGTGGAACTTCCTCCTCCATATAATTTAACAATAAAAATGAATGAGCTTCCTTCCCTTTGCTGACCTCTGATCGACTTTGAAATAAAATGAGTAATGGGGTGGGGGGAGAGAAAATAACTGTTCTTCACTCAAGCCAGTCAAAGGCTCCAAAAAGCAGCACCTTGGCAAGGCAAAGCAAAAACATCCCTCTTACTTTGCTATGGGGCTGTTTGAAGAGGTGCCCTAGGAAAACTGGAGGAGGGAGCCCTCCTACCCCTCCAGTCCCCCACAGGGATAGACTTTTGCTTCCCCCCCTGCCAGTTCTTCAAAGAAGTCCCTCAGCTAAGCTGCACAGAAACATCTTGCTTATACTGTGAGCTTTTACAAAGGGCTGTATGTGTGAATCAGCCGTGAACAAAACCACTGGATTCCAGATCCAATTAAGCTACAGGAAACATACTTAGAACAAGAACAAAAAAGAAAATGCACCCTCACAGGTATATGCTTTTTCAGAAATGAGTGATAATACTTTTGTAGCCCCAAGTAATATGTGAATTTGCCTTTATTTACAAATAAATATATTATGATTCAATAAATAAAGAAGAGATGAGCTTTCTATAGGCCTATCAAGCAGCTGTCTACAATATGACGAATAAATCAGATGAAAAGTGTTGGTTTAACATCTCAGGATCAAGCCTAACCATGTCTTGTCACCGCCGTTCCTTATGTGTTCCCCACTGCACTTGCAAGGTAGCTTGCAACCAAAGAATAATACAATAATAAAATGGGATGGAGGGGGATCAGAGAACACAAACTCCAAGCTGCACAATTGTATTTTATTGAGAAGGGACCTCCTCCTCGTGATTCATTCAGAAAATCAGCCCAAAAGTTTTCAAACTGGGCTATTGAAACCTCTCAGCATTGGAAAGTCTACCTCATTTATACTGGTTTGCAAAATTTCCTGTCAAGTGGTTATGAGGAGCATTGAAATATATCATTTGGCTAGAAAGTGAGGCAGAAATCATATGCCAGAAATTAAATTGATCTCTGCCAACAGGATTTTTTTTAAATTACACGCACACTCCAGCAGCAGATTGACTTGCTGAAAACCAACAGGTGGTGGCTCCTTAAACCTATTTTGAAGCACATCCAAGAGTCAATAATAATAAAAAGAACAATGAACCATAAAAACAGACCTTCATCATAGTTACAGGAAGTTGTAATGCTGATATCACCAGTTTTCTTCTGCATCTGAGCATGAGAGGGGCAGGGGTGTATCTAGGGTAGGGCAGGCAGGGCACTTGCCACAGCCACCACTTGAAGGGGGGGCGCCATTAATTAAAATGAATTTTTTTAAAAAAAATGGCTGCCGAAAACAAAATGGCCACTGTGCATGCTCAAATGGCTTCTGTGAGGCCATAGGCCATGCCAGGCCTCGCAGAGGCCAACTGAGCATGATCGGTGGCCATTTTGTTTTCAGCGGCCATTTAAAAAAATTTTTAAATGGCCATCGCACATGCTCAAATGGTCCCTGCGAGGCCCTCAGCCCAGGCTGCAGTGGTGAATTAAGAGGCCGGCAGGGGAGGGGGGACCTTTGCAGACCCCCCCATGGCCTTTAGGAAGCCCCCCCAAAGGGGCTACAGGTAAAAAAAAATAATTTAATTTAATATAAGTTACTGTACACATATTTAGTTTGGCACTATGTACAGAGAATCAGGGCTTGTGAATATTGAGCTGAAGCTTATGAGCTAGGATTGTATTCATTTGCTCTTACTTTGCTTGTGATAAGTGAGTTAAATTTGATGTCTTAATAATATGACTATTAAGGGTGAGTTTGTCTTTGAATCAGTGTGAAATCCTTACTATTAAGGCCCACTGGGAGTTTCTTGCTCTCTTTCTCTCATTTTAACTGTCTTTCTGAAATACTAGAATAGATTCCAAACAGTGACACAGTTTACTCTGCATATCCTTTAACTATTTTCAGAGTATCTGGGAAAAGCCAAATTCTCCATTTATTTTTAAAACTTATGTAATAGTGATGCTACAATGCATAGTAGGGAATTAGACAGGCACTTCTGTTTAGTTTTCCAAGTACACCTCCACATAGTATTTGGGTATTTCATGAGCCCCAGCATACTATTATTTGTAGTTTCCCAGCATTTTCTGGTCTGACTACGTCCACTGCTAAATAGTTATTGAAATATTAAAAGATGAACGAGCTTGACTTGTATTTTTGAGCTGATATTATGGTAAAGTTATCTGAAAGATGGGTGCCAGATGTTTGGACAGGGGGCGCAATTTCAGTGCTTGCCCTAGGCACTATTTTCCCTAGATACACCTCTGGAGAGGGGACTGGGTACACTATGGTGGTACACAAATGTAATTTCTCTTTTTTATATATATAGGAGTGGCCTTGTTATTAATACAGGCTACATTATAGCTATATTCAAATTAGTGTCAGGACTAATAACGTAAGAGTGTTGGTATGCATATCCAAACATATATAATTTAAATATCAGTTTAAAAATATTTCCATGTTGTAGGAGAGGGGGAGTGTCTAACTTTAAGGTTCCAAAATAAAACCTCCTCTGCTTCAGGCAGCCAAGTATAGCAGAATCATCTGTGTGTAGCAGGAACACAGGGAAAAGGGAAAGCTCTGCCATCAAACTAACAGCACTGAATGCATTTAGCCACCAAGGGTCACTGTTGATTCATTCACCAGCACAGCCCAAGATTCTTCTGTTAGGAGGCTGCTGATTAATATTACAAGAAATGGAGTGCCTGCTAGTCTATCTGGTGCTATCTAAGGCATACATGCCAATGCTATTGGGAAACACATGCCAGTTAAAAAACATTATATTGGCAATACATTAGACAGCAGGCAGCCTCTAACCAAGCCATGTGTAACTGTTTACTGGCCCAAGTTACGCAAACTTTGTAATGGGTAATCATCCATATGTGCGAGAGAGAAGCAAGTCTGTGTGATTAGCCAAAGTGGCTGAACCTGCTGAATTAATGCTGGTCCACAGGCTAGTATGAGGGCTGCCTCTTCATTTTGTATGTCTTTTGCTAAAATGTTTTGTGCACAAATGGGTAATTCAAAAAGCAAACAGCTTTATCAAGGCTTGCTGGGGAAGAAGTGCTGGAACATCAAATTACTATCCCAAGGATACAGTTTAGTATTTACTGGCATAGGCACAACACTGGGGGTTCCCAGCTGCTAGTTGGTGGTGGTCCAAATTATTTGACTGGTCCAGTTTTGTGATTTGCTTGAATGTAAGTGAATCAACTCATATGGTGATGAGGCAGTGGTTGGTGGAGTTAAAAAGACAAAGATCATCCTTTTCCACACCTCCAACACAAATCCTTTCTTCCCTATATTGCTTGATGACGTTCTTGCCTATGTTTAGCCACATTGTCTGGAGCACTGCAACTTCTTGCTTGTAGGCTTTTTGTGTGTGCCAATTGAATCTCTTTAATCAGCTCAGAACCAGAACTATTCAGGAAAATTCATATTTCCCTCATCGCTACAATAATGTCAACCCCTTAAGTCTATGCACTGCCTTAATGTCATGTTTCTTTTCAGTTTTGAGATTCCAGTATTCACTTTCAAGCTCCACACTTGGTTGCCTCAATACAGGTCCAGAAATAGTACTAACCCATGATTAGATCATGGTTTAATGTTACTATCACTAGTTTTGGGCTTGCCATTCTGCCCCTTCCTTTTGCATGTGAGGGATGGAGAATATCTGCTTCCATTCAGAGCTTAGAACAGACAGAGATTTGTTGCACTATTCACATTGGCAAAACCCATTTGTTCTAAGTGTTGCTTGTTAACAAGGCAGGATAAATGTGCCTGATTAATATCCTGGCTTGTTCACAAACCTGGATTCACTAGGTTCAGATAGAACAACATATCACAACACAAAGAGAAGCTGCAATTTTCCTCTTCTCATGTCCAAAGTGGAGCAAGGAGCATGCAAGCCTGAGGCTTGTGGTGGTAACATGAAACCATGGCCTAATGACCTTTTAGCATTACATTTGAACCTGCTCATCTCCTACCTCATCTCCCCATGCATTTCCTTCTTGCTTTGCACACTCCATTCAAAAACCATCACCTTGCTCTCCTCCTTTCTTAATAAACCAGTCATTCATCTTGCTCCATCATATCCCTACATCAACTTCCCATCAACGTATGAATCCATTACAAACTCTGACCTGTCCTCTTCTCTTTGAAGTTCTCCAAAACCTCCCACTACACCATTCTGCTTTCATAATTCATCTATTCCTGCCCATGACTTTTTGCTCCTCCAGCCTCACCACTCTGAGCAATAGCACTTAGCACTTACATTTATATACCACTCTATAGCTGGAAGCTCTCTAAGTGGTTTACAATGATTTAGCATATTGCCCCCAACATTCTGGGTACTCATTTTACTGACCTCGGAAGGATGGAAGGCTGAGTCAACCTTGAGCCCCTGGTCAGGATCGAACTTGCAACCTTCTGGGATTTAAGAGAGCAGAAGATCTTTGGCTTGCTCTGCCCCTGGTGGCGCAGTGGTAAAACTGCACCAGGGGCAGAGCAAGCCAAAGATCTTCTGCTCTCTTAAATCTCTCCCAACTATTATCAACACTTCTCTTCCAGAACATCTAGGTGGTGTCACCTCTCTCTCTTCATTCAAATCCCAGCTCAATCTTCCTACTTTTCTGCAAAAAATTTGGCTTAACCCTGGTCCTCCTCATCCCCCAATGGAAATAAAGACTAAGGACACATATGTGCAAATGCAATTCATCCCATACCCCAATCTCCCCCTTTTCCTTCTCATCTACCCCACAGTCAGACTGTAAACTCATTAGAGCAGGGATCTGTCTGTCTTTCTTTTTTCTTATATTACTCTGTAAAATATTATGTACGCTAAGGGTCGGCCCATCTCTCTCTCTCTCTCTCTCTCTCTCTCTCTCACACACACACACACACACACACACACACACACCTCAACCTCCTTCCTCCTCTTCTCTTTTTTGAAATTAAGTACCATGTGCGTTCTAGTGAACCAGTCAGGAAGCAGCTGCAAAGGGATGACTGGCTGGCCTAAACATCCCAAGGCTCTGTGGTTGGGTTTTTTTGTAGGGGTATGCACGAGCAGGTTTGAGATGAACCAGTTCACCTTGAACTGGGCCAGTTCGATGGTTCAATCATGGACTGAACTGGAGGCAATTTTGTCTCTGATCAAACTGAATCAAGCCTGGTCCAAGGCTGACCAGGTCGAACCAGTTCAGCGGTTCGAGAGGGCTATGCTTGTAAAGGGGAATTTAGTGAGGATTCTCATTTGCAAGCAAAGGGGTGGTGAAATCCTTAAAAAGGCTTCTTAAGAGCCTTACCGGTCTGGTGGCAGCTATACCACTGCTAGAAGGCCCCCAGTGCTCCCAGGAGCCTGCCCATAGTCCACCCACTTTTTATTATTTATTTATTTGATTTTTTTTTCACTGCCCTTCCAAAATGGCTCAGGGTGGTTTACAGTTAGAAATTAGCATTAGCAATAGCAATAGCAATAGCACTTACATTTATATACCGCTTTATAGCCGGAGCTCTCTAAGCGGTTTACAATGATTTAGCATATTGCCCCCAACATTCTGGGTACTCATTTTACCGACCTTGGAAGGATGGAAGGCTGAGTCAACCTTGAGCCCCTGGTCAGGATCGAACTTGTAACCTTCTGGTTACAGGGCGGCAGTTTTACCACTGCGCCACCAGGGGCTCTTTAGAAGCTTGCCTGTTCTTTAGAAGTCTTTTTAAGAATTCCCCCACCCCTTTGCTTGTAAAGGGGGATCTGGTGAGGATTCCCCTTTACAAGCATATCCTTCCAACTGAGTCGAACCAGTTCGACCAACTGAACTGAACCAGCAGTTGGTCCAACCAGACCAGTTCATGGTCTGGCAATTCGATCTCGGCTTGGATTCAAACCGAACCACAATAAATGTTTCTGTGCACACCCCTAGTTTTTTGGTCCCATTATCACCAAATTACCTTGCATGGTCACTAGCAGAGCTATATTATTTCACAGGCTATTCAAAGTGACCCAACCATCCCTATCAGATATTACCAGCCAGCGTGGTGTAGTGGTTAGAGTGCTGGACTAGGACCGGGGAGACCCGAATTCAAATCTCCATTCAGCCATAAAACTAGCTGGGTGAATCTGGGCCAGTCACTTCTCTCTCAGCCTAACCTACTTCACAGGGTTGTTGTGAAAGAGAAACTCAAGTATGTAGTACACCGCTCTGGGCTCCTTGGAGGAAGAGCGGGATACAAATGTAAAATAATAATAATAATAATAATTATTATTATTATTATTATTACATCTTCATGACTGTTTTGATTATATATATTTAACTGCAACTACATGGAATACACCTGTGATTTTCAAAGCCTGCACTGCATAATATCAAATCTTACACATTTTTAGACTAAATTTCTAAAAAAGCTAATCAAAATGCACATAGCTAATAGTGACTGAAAAGTTGCCCTATTTGGCCTAAGGGAAAAAGAGATTAACAGTGTGAGATAACAGGACCCTAAGTAAAGCTGGAGAGGCACAAAATAAGAGGAAGGAGGATTGTTTTCACTCACGTAGCAACAACCTGTCAGTGCATCAGTGGCACTTACCCGTGACAAATGGATACATGAGTTAACAAGTGTAAACAGTCTTTGACCGCCATTATCCATGACTGAAACCAGGAGATTTCTTTCTCTATATCTGGGTCTATTTCTCATGCTCTTTGGCAATACTGATATAGTTTTTTTTCCTGCCAGCACTGTATTATTGATCTGAGAGCACTGTTCCATCCATCTAGGTGCACAGATGGCCATCACACTACAGCATCCAAGTATTTCACTTACGTTCATTAATCCTCGCAACACACCTGTTAAAGAAAGATAGCACCACCACTTTATGGATGGGAAAGGGAGACACTGATCAGCACTTGGCCAAAAAAAAAATCAGCATGACTAAAGCCAGCTTACACACAAATATATCCAGATTAATTGGATTATGGAAAATTGTCCCAAGGACTTCATTCAAGGTCATGCAGCAAATGTGTGAAACATGCAAACTGAAATACCCATTAAGTATCTTATTCTCAAACATGTTTCCATTTTATATTAGATAATATAATTTTACATTAAATATCAATTATTACTATTATTATTTATTATTATTATTTTTACATTTATATCCCGCTCTTCCTCCAAGGAGCCCAGAGTGGTGTACTACATACTTGAGTTTCTCTTTCACAACAACCCTGTGAAGTAGGTTAGGCTGAGAGAGAAGTGACTGGCCCAGAGTCACCCAGCTAGTATCATGGCTGACTGGGGATTTGAACTTGGGTCTCCCCGGTCCTAGTCCAGCACTCTAACCACTACATCACGCTGGCTCCTTCAATAAAATCTATACCGCCTGCACACCAGCTCTCCTGTTGTTTCCAAGCTAAGGCACATGTACACAAGGCAAAACAACAATTTGAACCATACGTCATAGTGGTGAATGCAGGAAAATGTCTAGTGTAAAGCAGCGCTGAGGTCATCATAAATGGTTAAAGAACATAAGAACAACCCTGCTGGATCAGGCCCAAGGCCCATCTAGTCCAGCATCCTGTTTCGCACAGTGGCACACCTTGGTGAACGGGAGCTCACTGGTAGTTCACTGTGAATGTCACTGTTATAACCATTTTATTTCAGAAGTTCACTCTCTCAGTAGAACTTAAATGAACTTCATTTTACTGAGTTCTAACAGAACGTTATACACTATGGGATGTACAAAAATTCCAGGATAATTCCAGAATAGGAGTAAATAGTTATAAGGCTTTTCCTTACTATATACATCTGATTTGTAATTTACATTCTAAATTATAGCCTGTGTTACTTCTGCTTGATTTAACGGGGAAGTAATCAGACAGAAACAAATTTGAGCCCTCTAGTCAAAGCAGCTGATGTACACAGGCAAGTTCTTTTAAAAATTAATATGACAGAAGTAAAAGCAGCAGAAGCAAGGGTAATTCACTGCAATTTTTTGTTCCTGATCCTCTTCCACATATATACAGAAACAACTTGTGGTGCTACAGGCCAGGGTTCTGTTTTTCCTCTTGTATTTTCGTCATCATACAAAACCACTGGAAGATTGAACAAGGAGTTGTTGTGGCATGCCATCAGTTTGTCCATGTTACCTAGCTCTATTTTTCCTTTTTCTATAGTGCTAGGGCACTTGCAGACACAATGCAGAACCACTCTTGATTTTACCTAAGCTTCCTAAAACAAGCAGAGAATTCTCTTAGCAGACAACAGGAAGCAGCATGGTTTGTTTTGCCTGCTGGTGGTTTCTTTGGCCAGTCCCTCTGCTCAGTCCTCATCTGTTTCGTGCTGTGGCTCTTGCAACAAGCCAAGAATAAAGGCCTGAGGGTCGGTTTGGACACAATAAAATGCCAGATTCAGCCATGCTTAAAACAAACATGCCAACTACATGCCTTGGTTACAAAGCTTGGTTTGTTTGGTCAAATTGAACCATGGTTGAATTAGGGAGATACGTTTGGACAGAAAAACAAATAGAGAATGCTCTAATTCAGGCCTGCTCAATTTAGGCCCCCCCAGATATTTTTGGAGTACAACTCCCATAATCCCCAGCCACAGAGACCAATAGCCGGGGATTATGAGAGCTGTAGACCAACATCTGCAGGAGGGCTGAAGTTCAGCAGCAGTGCTCAAATTCAACCAAACTTGAGCATTTTTTCTGAAAGCGCCCTTACAGTTTTCATTCTGGACTAACATTTTGGTTGAAACAGCATACGGACATGATGGTGGCTAAGAACCCACATGATTTAGAGGAAGTGAGATTGCTTGATACTGATGGGGTATCTTTGCCTCTGGTGGAGCAGGTTCACAGCTTAGGTTTCTCTTGGCCACTGTAAGTGGCATCTGTATGCAAGCATAATAATACTATATATTTAAGTTACAACATTATTAGCTGCAGCTTTTTATGGAGTGCTTTATAGTCTTGTCAATCATCATTGATGCAAAGTACCATGACTGACTGCAGGAACCGTTAGATTAGAAGTTGCAGCCTATGCAGAATGCAGTGGCTCACTGGAGAGAAACAACAGTGATATTATTATGGTAGTTTACTACAGACCAACTGGCCAAGTGGGCAAGGATGATTCTGTCCAAAATGAGATTACCCAACTTTCAAAGAGAAAAGTCATCTTTTGAAAGAGACATAGTAATAGGGGAATTCAATTATCCTAACATCTGCTGGGAGTCCAATTCACCTAAGAATGCAGTATCCAATAAATTCTTGATTTGTCTTGCTGGTGTCATCTTTCAGAAAGTAGAAAAAGGGGACTGGCTACTTTTGTGAGAGTTTCTTGGGGAACTCCTGTTAGTGTTTGTTTAATATTATTTTTCTGCTTCTCCAAGCATTACCTTCCTTCACAGCCACCTTAATGAGGTCTCTGCATAAACAGGATCTGTATAAGCATGGATCTTCTGTACTGAAAGCATAGTATTGTATGCGGGGGGCAATTTTTCCTGATCTTCTTTTCCTCTGGAAGTGCTCTGTGCCTTCCAAATATATGTCCCTAATGACGGCATAACTTTCTGGGACTTTTTTTTTTTTTTTGAAGGCACAGAGCACTTCCAGAGGCAAAGATCAGAAAAAATAGGGAAGCCTCCTACTGTGTCCTTGCTTCCGTAGTCATGACGTCAGTCAGTGTCTTATTCTGGATATACTCTAGAGGAGTATATTGTAAGCATGGGGTGTGTGGGCAAAGTCACTCTCAGTTTCTTTAAAGCTGAATAAAAATAAAGTTTATTAATAACAAATTCTGAAGGTCACTTGATTCTTGACTTAGGAAGTGTGGCCACTTGCTTGCTTAGTTATAGAATTGTTATTAGAATATCGTTACATCCACTTCAAGCAATATCAGCACCTTCATGAATCTTGGTTTTACAAGTTTCCTTTCCAAGCTCATATAACTAATTCACCTTGACTTTTTTTTCTCTACTCAGAACCTGACCAGGTTCTCTCTGCTTCCCAGTCTTCCTACTAAACTGTGTGACAGTCACCTTCTCTCTGTCAACAGCTAGTCCCAACTGTCATTCTACAAAGATTCCAACTGCTCTAACTGCCTTGTTTTTCTAACAAGGGTTTTCCCCCAAACTCATCTAGATGTTCCCACACAGGGCTTTCAAAGCCCTTTAACTCGCATCTCCTCCAGAATGGAGGGGGTATGTTCACATATCAGCCAGATTTACCCCAAAGTCCCTGTGAGTTATTGGGGAGTAGTTCACACACAATTCCAGTTTTTCACAGCACGTTAGAGTCTAGCCTGATTTATATCTGGGGTAGAAAAATCCACTATTTGTGTTGTTTTGGGGCGACAACTTCGAGTTCGCGGTAAAGCCTCCCAGTAAACTTGTGGTAAAGCCTGCTGTGTGTAAAAGTCCCTGGAGGGCTTGTCAGCCAAACTTAGTATTATATTCAGCCATACACAGACAATTCTACACATTTTACTCTCCAACCTTATTTCATCACAGCTACCCTGAACTTAATCCTTACCAATAGGGAAGTCAGTTGATGAAGTGAAAACTGAAAGAAACTTTAAGGGAAAGTGACCATCTCATATTGGAATTCATGATACCAAAGGGAGGGAAAGCTAACTGTTATCAGACATGTACTCTTAATTTCAATGAGCTCAGAGGAAAATTGGGCAGAATCTCATAGCTAGCAATCCAAAAGAAGAACAAGTTGTTCTAGTAAGAACTAATCAGCCTACTTTCCTTTCACTATCTCTACAACTGGACTAAATTTGGTTCAAATCGAGGTTCACAAGTTAGATCTCTTGCACCTCAAATGTTCATGTATCCACCATCTTGGATCAGGGTGGATGGCATTGTTACAAACTATACCACTGAGGTGTTTCTGTGTGTCACTCACTACAACTGTATACAATTTGGTTCAAATGGGTTAGATAATCCTCATGTTAGTGCACTTGCACCTCAAATGTTCCCACATCCACCAGCTTGGAGCAAGGTGGATGACATCATCACAAACTACACCATTGGGACATCTCTATGTGTCCATACAGCTGTAGCAAATTTTATTCAAAGCAGTTAGACTGTCCACAAGTTAGTGCACTTGCACCTCAAAAGTTTACATGCCCACCATCTTGAATTGGGTTGTATGACATTGTCACAATCTACACTGTTGAGGTGTCCCTATGTGTCCCTACAGCTGTAGCAAATTTGGTTCAAATTGGTTAGGCAGTTCACAGGTTAGCCCACTTGCGCCTCAAATGTTTACTTGTCCACCATCTTGAATTGGGTTGGATGACACTGTCACAATCTATGCCACTGAGGTTTCCCTATGTGTCCCTACAACTGTAGGGACATGCGCCTCAGATGTTCACACAGCTGCCATCTTGAATTGGAGTGGATGACATCATCACACACCATGCCATTTGGGCATCCCTATGTGTCCTTACAGCTGTAGCAAATTTAGTTCAAATTGGTTAAGCAGTTCACAAGTTAGCCCACTTGTACCTCAAAAGTTTGTGTGTCCACCATCTTGGATTGGGTAGATGACATCATCACAAACTATGTCGTTGAGGTGTCCCTATTTGTCCCTACAGCTGTAATAAATTTGGTTCAAAGTGGTTACGTGTTTCACAAGTTAGCCCACTTGAACCTCAAAAGTTTACGCATCTGCCATCTTGAATCAGGGTGGATGACATCATCACAAACTATACCACTGAGGTGCCCCTGTGTGTCACTCACTGCAACTGTATGCAATTTGGTTCAAATGGGTTAGGCAGACCACAAATTAGCCCGCTTGTGCCTCAGATGTTCACATGACCACCATCTTGAATTGGAGTGGATGACATCATCACACCCCATGCCATTTGGGCATCCCTACTCCCTACAGCTGTAGCAAATTTGGTTCAAATCGGTTAAGCGGTTCACAAGTCATCCCACTTGCACCTCAAAAGTTTACAAACCCACCATCTTGTATCGGGGTAGATGACATCATCACAAAACTATGCCATTGAGGTGTCCCTATGTGTCCCTACAACTGTACCCGATTTGGTTCATATTGGTCCAGGCATTGCGAAGTTGATGGGGGTGGGGGACACACACAGAGAATGCCGGTTGATCTCATAAGCCTACTGGAAAGTAGACTAAAAAGTCCAAGACAGATAGGAGACTCTGGAAAGCAAGTCACTGAAGGCACAATTGTAAACAATTTCCATGAAAAGGAAAAATGGAAGGTAAGTAAAAGAAACCAGTGTGGATACATAGAGAGCTCTCGGGAAAATGGGGGGAGGGGAGGGCATGTATAGGAAATGGAAAGAAGCACGTATAACCATGGAAGAACAGAAAAGAGTTGCAGAACCTATAGCTCCCTCCGAATATGCTGAGGCCTGCAGGGGATGCCAAAGGAGGAGGAGGAGGAACTGCAGGAGCAGGAGGAGGAGCAGAAGCAAGAGGAGGCGAGGTGGGGTTGGTCCAAAACATGTGGCTGGTTAATTCCCACTGCCACTACTTAAAACTTTTATTGACTTCAGCAAAGCATTTGGCAAAGTCTCCTGTAAAAGCCTTGTTGATAAGATAGGAAAATGCAGGCTAGACCAATGTTTCTCAACCACCGGTCCACAGATCGATGCCAGTCCCTGAGGCATTTATTAGTGAGGCATCACTAATAAAAATCACACACTCCCCCACCCCCCAAAAAACCTCAATTTTGGGCTGGCATGACATCACATGCAGAGGGTTGGGGCTCAGGATCCACAGAGCCCAGGCGAGCTCTCCAGAGCTCATTTCCAGGCGGCAGCCCTTGCTGCTGGATAATGTTCATTTCGCTTCCTCGAAATGAATGTTATCCAGCAGCGAGGGCTGCCGGGAAATGAGCTCCAGAGAACTCATTTGCTTGCTTTCCAGTTGCTCACTCGCTTTCTGGTTGTGGCGGCAGCCCCTGCTGGTCCGGATTTTTTTTGGGGGGGTGCCTGGGGTTAGGGTGAGTGGGGCGACCTCTTTACTAACTGCTGGTCCAGGAAACTGTGCACAATGAATGTACTGGTCCAGGACTCCAAGAACATTGAGAAACACTGGGCTAGATGATACTACTATCAGATGGATTCACTGCTGGCTGAACAACTGTCTTCAACAAATGTTCACTGATGGCTTTCTGTCAACCTGGAGGAAGGTATTAAGTGGAGTGTGACAGGGTTCTGCCCTGAGTCTTATGATATGCAACATTTTTATAAAAGACTTGGATGAAGGAACAGAGGAGATATTTATCAAATTTGCAGACAACACAAAGCAGGTGTAGGTATGTAGCTAACAACTTGTAAGGCAATATCAAGATTATTCTGACAGGCTCAAACACTGGACCAAAACCAACAAGATTATGTTCAACAGAGGCAAGTGGAAAGTCTTACATTTAGTTAAGAAAAATCAAATGCACAATTATAGGATGGGGAAGAACTGGTTAGACAGCAAGAATTTAAATTAATTAAAGTTTCTTATTTAGATAATTCACACTGAAATTGGCTCAGGTGGAGCATAGGAGAGGAGAGCTGGTTTTGTGGTAGCAAACATGACTTGTCCCCTTAGCTTAGCAGGGTCCACCCTGGTTGCATATGAAAGGGAGACTAGAAGTGTGAGCACTGTAAAATATTCCTCTCAGGGGATGGAAATGCTCTGAGAAGAGCATCTAGGTTCCAAGTTCCCTCCCTGGCTTCTCCAAGATAGGGCTGAGAGAGATTCCTACCAGCAACCTTGGAGAAGCCGCTGCCAGTCTGTGAAGACAATACTGAGCTAGATGGACCAATGGTCTGACTCAGTATATGGCAGCTTCCTATGTTCTATTATCTTTCAGAAAGATCAGATTTGAGACAGATTAAGGACTCAATAGTCTCAGGCAGTGAAGAGAATCTTACTGGGAAGAAAGCTTTTTTTCAGAATCTACCAAGAAATGATAAGAATCATACTTATCTAGCAAAGCTTTATTTCAGAACTCAGCACAAGATAATGTAGTCTTGCAGCTTTAACAGAAGCATTGTGTTCAGGTCACAAGTAGTTAGAGTTGCACTCCGTGTGGCTAGTCAAACCTTAAGTTGGAATACTGTGACTGATTCTGGGAGCCATACTTTAAAGAAGATATTGCTAAACTGGAACAGGTTCAGGAGGAGGAAAACAAAGATGACAAGGCGTTTGGAAACCAAGTCTTCTGAGAAACAGATAAAGGAGCTAGGTGTGTTTAGCCTAGAGAAGAGAAGACTAGCAGTCTTCAGATATCTGATGGGCTGTCACATAGGAGGAGAAATTGTTCTCTGTTGTTCCTGAGAACAGGACTAGAACCAATGAGTTGAAATTACAACAAAGCAGATTTCAGCTAGACATAAGGAACAAGTTCTTAACTGTAAGAGCTGTTCAACAGTAAAATAATCTACCTTGCACACTGGCAAGCTCTCTTTCACTAGAGATTTTCACACAAAGAGGGAGAGGGAGAATGAGAACAGCCATCTGCCAGAGATTCCTTAGCGGATTCCTACAATGAGCAGGGGATTGCACTAAAAAACAAAAACAAAAAAACCCAACCCAAGATATCTTCCAACTCTAAAATTCTATCTTCTTATGGGGGTGGTAAACAGATCATATCCATTGTGCACCAGCCACACACAGTCAACTTTTCAGCACCTTAGGTTGGGTGCTCGAAAAGCCCTGCATAGCATGCATTCAGCATACGTGAGGGAGTGGCATTCTCCACCCACCAATGTCTTAAGATACAGAGAGATGGCTCTGCTTAGTGTCTACAGGGAATCTGTGCCTATTTCAGATGAAAGTCCTAAATCAGGCATGTTAAGGCCCTACCTGAAGCAGCATCCACAATCAGCACTGTAATGACACGGGTTATGCAACTGTGGATTATCCCATTATCCCCAGCTGCATGTATTGTAGCTGGAGATGATGAGAGTTGTAGTTCAGCAACACCTGGAAATCCAAGATTGCCTACCCTTAATGGGGTAGATGTCAGTGGTAACTAGCTGCATATATGGTTCCATTTCCTTACCACCTGTAGAGTAATAGCCTTGCATTAACATCTGTACTTCTGCTAATAAAACCTGATGATCAGTTGGTGCCATTTCTAATAGAAATTTAAAACAGTGCTGATAACTATAATTCTTTTTTAAAAAAATACAAGGTTGGTCTGTAACTAGCTGAAAAAGTTTTATTTTTAACATCTGCTAAGATCTAGAAAATCAATAAAGTTACTTGGGGGAGGGCTCCTTTTTATGGGATGAATGTGCACCCTGTCATTTAGTATAATACAAATAGAGCCACCTTAATAAGAATACTGCCACAGGCATAATACAACTGACACAAAATAAAAAGCATTGAAGATTTATTATCGATGTTATTAAATAAATTTCCCCAGCAGGCATCTTAGCTTAGATCATGTGAAGATGCAAGTGACCAGATATGCTAAGTCCCAGGGAAAGATGGTATATTAAATAAAAACAGAACAGAGTATGTCAGTGGAATCGCTTATCACTAGGGGGCAATTTTGCTGTTACTTGTTTTATATTGGGGATATTGTGCCTCTGGCAGTATTCTCAATAAAGTAGCTTCATTTATATCACATAGAATGACAGGCTGTGCCTTTATTCAACTCATCCCATGAATTCATTCTATCTATCTACAGTTATACGTTTAGTTATTTATATATTGATTGACTGATTAAGTGCCATCAAGTTGGTGTTGACTATTAGCGACCACATAGATTCTCTTCAGGATGATCTGGCTTCAACTTGGCCTTTAAAGTCTCTCAGTGGTGCATTCATTGCTGCTGTAATCGAGTCCATCCACCTTGCTGCTGGTCATCCTCTTCTTCTCTTTCCTTCAAATTTTCCCAGCATTATGGACTTCTCAAGGGAGCTGGGTCTTCGCATAATGTGTCCGAAGTATGATAGTTTGAGCCTGGTCATTTGTGTGAGTGAAAATTCTGGATTGATTTGTTCTATGATCTATTTGTTTGTTTTCCTGGCTGTCCATGGTACCTGCAAAACTCCTCCAGCACCGAAGTTCAGAAGCGTCAGTACCTTTTCTATCTTGCTTCTTCAGAGTCCAGCTTTGGCATCCATAGAGTGTCACAGGGAAAACCACTGTCTGATCGATTCTAATCTTTGTAGGTGTAGACACATCACAGCATCCAAATACCCTTTCCAAGGCCTTCATTGCTACCCTACCAAGTGCTAGTCTGTGGTGTATTTCTTGACTGCTGGATCCTTTACTGTTGGCAGTCGATTCTAAAAGGCAAAAGCTATCCACCATTTCAATGTCTTCATTGTCAATTCTGAGGCTTGTTGCTGTACTCGTTGTCATTAGTTTAGTCCTCTTTACATTACTAGAGCTTGCAGATCAGCTGCATTCTCAGCTATCAGAATGATGTCATCAGCGTAGTACAGGTTATTGATGTTTCTTCCTCCAACTTTGAAACCATGCTCATCTTCTTCCAATCCAGCTTCTCTCAGTATATGTTCAGCATATAAGTTGAATAAGGAAGGAAAAAGTATACAGCCTTGTCTTACTCCTTTGCCGATCTGGAACCAGTCTGTTTCACCATGTTCCATCTGGACTGTGGCTTCCTGTCCTGTGTGTAGGTTTCTCAAGAGAACAATGAGGTGTTCTGGGATGCCCATTTTCCTAAGGACATTCCACAACTTGACATGGTCAACACAACTGAAGGCTTTTTTGTAGTCAATAAAGCACATATTGACTTCTTCCTGGTATTCTTTGGCTTTCTCAGTTATCCAGTGTGCATCAGCAATGATGTCTCTTGTTCCTCGGCCATTTCTGAAACCAGCTCGAACATCCGGCATTTCCCTTTCCACATAGGGCTCTAATCATTATTTTGCTAGCATGTGAAATTAAGGATATTGTGCAGTGGTTTGTGCAATCAGTTAAGTTTCCTTTCTTTGGTATGGGTATGTAGACTGACCTCTTCCAATCTGTTGGCCACTGTGTCGTTCTCCAAATTTGCTTGTATAGTTTGGTTAGAGCCTTGACTGTTTCTTCTTCTGTTGCCTGTCATATTTCTGTAGCTATTCCATCAATTCCTGTAGCCTTCCGACTTGGTAATGACTGGAGTGCTGATCTAACTTCATCTTCCCATACTAGAGGTTCTTGCAAGTAGGGAATATCTTCTAGAGCAGGGGTGGGGGACCTTGGCCCTCCAGCTGTTGTTGAACTACAACTCCCATCATCCCCAGCCACAATTATTCCATTTGATCTTCTCAGAATCAGATATACTGAATTATCTATAGTTGAATTATCTATAGTTAATTATTTATCTATAATTATCTATCTCTGAATTTATATTTAATATAATTTATATAACTTTTATATAGTTTTTAAATTTTAAAAATTAAAATTTTGATTAGTTCAGTTTAGTAGTAGCAAATTGCACTTACATATGAAGTCTTGCTTCCCTTTTGCACCTGCTGAACTTCATAGTGGTAGCTTGTATAGTAATTTTATACCATTAAAAAAACAAAAGGAAGTTGACTGAATGGCCGTGTTTCCCTAATGATGTATGAGAGCTGTTTTAGCTTCAAGAATCCTGGGTATGTACGTACATGTAATCAAAATTTAGGTAGACTCATCTTCTCTCGTTAATTATCAATTTATCTCTGCATTAAGGTAAATTCAACCTGTATAAATATTTCTGTTTGCGACTTATATTCCATTATTACCATGCAACATAACGCAAGGGAGGAAAATTCCATCTTATCCTTTCATAACCCACATGAGCAAGGCTATACAACTAGTTAACTAAAAAGTGTAGAAATGTATCTGGTATCCAGGTAACCTCAGCTCTCATTTTGAACAAGTATGTTTCCAGTCTTTATAGAGAAGAAGATTGTAAATAAGGGTCAGCTTCTGGGAAAGCCTCCCAGAAACTGGGGAAGGGACATCAAACTTCCAGAGGTCAGGAAGTAACCTGCATGTCTAAACAGAGTTCCCTCTGCTATTCTCTGTTCTCCTGTTTTGATAGGCAGGCTCCATTTCCACCCACCCACCCTCTGTCCATTGCAACCTCTACTTGCCCTGCACTTCCTCAGACTTTGCCAGGAATTCACAATCATTTTCACCTTGCTTCCAAGAGCAGAAATACAAAATTTGTATTTAATATTTTGTAGCGGCTTAAAAAACTGAGCTAATTGCAACATCGCCAATTCAAATCTTTAGGCAACTCTCAGGCTTAGCACCTGAGAGCACCTTCATATTGCAATATGGGGAAAATAATGCTGATCAACAAGAGATGTTGTAAGGATAGCAAGGATATATGATGCACTCTTGTGATTCACTCTGCTGAATGCCATATAAACAGGTATTCTTTTCAAAGCTTGGAGAATAAAACTTAATGCACGTAACATACTTTCCAGACTCAGGATTACTGCAAAGAAATAAGTGCTATGAATCAGGTTAGGAACTGCTTGGTGGGTTCATTCCAATTACTAGACTGGAAAATGCTTAAGGAGCTGTGAAGGATCAGCCTTCTTTAGGAGTTTTCATATATGTGGTTTATTTATATTAAACATCAATTTTTAAAGGGTCTAACACCTTGTTATGGCTCTATAAAGGTCTATGTTTGTTTGCAATAAGGAGACCATAGCAGAGAGTGGGTAATTGCCTGGATTGGAAGCCAGATTTGTTGCTATGAGAGAGTGTTGAGATTGTTTTTAACCGCCTTGAGATTGTTTTGAAAGGCGGTATATAAATTGTTGAAAGGCGGTATATAAATTCAACAATAAATAAAATAAACAAGTGGCTTTAAGAGGCTGGCAGATTCATGGTCTATCTAAAAGCAGACAACAAAATGGGAGGTTGATTACTTGTAACTGTGGTTCTTCACATGGTTTTCTGTGCATTCAGACTAATGCACCTCCTGCTGAAATAAGGGAGCTGGAACTGCACGCCAAAGCAATCAGTTGAAACCAGCGTGGTGCAGAGTGAGCAGTCTGAATTTATACCCCTTCAAGTCTAAATGCCAGGTGAAGCAAATTAAGATAGTTAAATAGCCCCACCTGCCTTCAGGGATACAGATTCAGACACCTCCACGGTAAGAATTTGCAGCCAAAATTTGCTGCTGCTTCTCTGCACAAAACGCTGCTCTTTTCTGCGGTCATGCTGACGCTCCACGTAGCTCACCGGTCTGTTGCTTGGTCCTGCCTCCTCCCCATCTGAAGCAGGCAACAGCTCCCCGGCAGCCTCCTGCTGTTCCACAATAGGTAAGCTCTCCGTCTGTGGGGCTTCCTCCTCAGCATCCTGCAGCAGGACCATATCAGGGGACTGTCGGTCAGGCAGTTCCCCTTCAGCATCTTCTGAATTGGACCACTGTCTGACATAAACCACAGGTCTAGTTTAAAAGCTTGGGTGAAAAAAATGTGTCTTTAAAGACTTCTTAAAAGTTGCCAGAGATGGGGAGGCTCTTTTATTTCAGCAGGGAGCACATTCCAGAGTCGAGGGGCAGCAAAAGAGAAGGCCCATCCCTGTGCAGCCATCAGACGAGCTGGTGGCAACTTCAAACGGACCTCTCTGGATGATTTCAATGGGTGATGGGGCTCATAGTGAAGATGATGTTCTCTTAAATACTATGGACCTAAACTGTTGAGGGCTTTATAGGTTATAACCTGCACCTTGTATTTTGCCCAGAAACTTATCGGCAGCCAGTGTAGTTCTTTCAACACAGGAGTAATATGGTCTCTTCGAGATGACTCGGAGACCAACCTGGCTGCCACATTCTGTACCAACTGCAGTTTCCGGACTATGTACAAAGACATTCCACCGTTCTGAGATCATTTATCTCAAGAAATGGATGCAGCTGGCATATCAGCCAGCTAATATCAGCTTAAGATAAAGCTGATAGAAAGCACCTATGGCCACTGCCTCAACCTGAGACACCAGGGGGAGGTTTCCACTTGCTGGAAGTAACCCCCTTTCTAGTCTACCTTACCTTCATTTGTTTCTAAGCTACATGAAGAACTATAAGTCGAACTGTTCAGAGGAAAACAAAGACCAGAAAAATGGCTTTTTGAAATGAGACTTGAGTGCAGCTGCACACATAAATGTTTTCAGAAACAGCCAAACTTGCACACATAAAAGAAACAGTCCCCAGAATTTCTATATTTTAATTAAATTACTACTTCCAGCCAGGAATGATTCCATCTCCATTAAGCAAATTAACTTAGGAAGTTCATGTCTCCTTAGCTGGAGTTCACGGCTATCAGGAACCCAAATATGGTCACCTAATCAAGACCAAATAAGAATATTGAGCCATGTCTCCTGCACCTGGTGAGCAGGGCCAATCAGAAGCACACACACCCCAACCTTTCTCAGGAAAACAGGGATTAAGCTAATTGGCTTATTTTCCTAGGGAAGAGGGTGTGTTCCCACACACACACAGACACCTAATCAACAGCCAAACTCAAAAACAAAGGAGATGCAAAGCACCAGTAAAAGGATCACTCTTATTAGCATAATCGGCTGTGGGAGGAAAAACCCAGGTCTTTGCCTTTCTTCAGCTTGCCCCTATGAAAAGATCTGTTTTTGCACAACAAAAATCTGTAGAAAATTCTTTGTGAAATTCAATCAAATTTTAGTATAACTATTGGGTTCTCAGACTCAGTGTGCATAAAGAAACACAGAAGGACAGAGCCTGTCACTTGGTCAGTCAGACTCAAAGAGCAAAACTAGCCATCAGAAGAGAATAGCAGAAACCTTGGTCTACAGAGAGACACAGGAGCTCAGCTAGTACTGCTCACACGAGTCCCAATCCAAAAGCCAAAGGCACAGTTCACACGGTATCCTAAGTATAAGCCCTCCCAAGAACATAAAGGTTGCTGCCCACAAACCTCTGACAACTAACTCAAATCTCTCTCCCTCTCCTTCCCCTTCACCCTCTCCATCTCAAGTCCAGGAGCACGTCACAGATTCAGTAGAGGTAATATTTCCTACTAGAAACTATTCTTAAGTCTCTTCATTAATCCTTCAACTTCTCTTTCTTGGTCCTCTCACATATCTCCCCATCTGTTCCTCACAACAATTGCTTTACAAGCTTAGCTCATCCTGGAAGCTCCCATTAATGGTCTGCCTTTCACATTAATTTGTTTTCCATCCAGTGGGAAGACTTGTGTAAGGATGCTAAGATTTTCATAAGGACTAAGAGTGATTTATCCTTGGGAGTGGGGAGAGTCCCAGCCATGACTCCTTGGTCAGAATTTGCTATGAAAAGAGAGTGATACAATCCTGAACTTCAACAAATCCTACCCACTTTTCCCACTAACTCTCGAAGTCTCTAAGAATCCCCTACTAAAATCCCCTTTCCCAAAAAACCCTTCCATTTCAAACAGAACATCCCCAGAGTCTGTCCTCCCTGTGCTTTCTCCCTCCCCTTCCCTCTTTAGTGCACAGACAGCTGCTGCAGAAAAAGTGTACCAGATTGATTTATGCAAACCAGATGCTTTTGACAGGGCAAGGATTAGCTGAGTGGTAATCATGCAAAATTTACAGTAGTTAATGTATCCGTTGAGATTGCTGAGGTCTAGAATAGGGACAGTGAATAGGGAATAATAACATAGGGAATTAATCTATTGAATAAGTTGAGTGGTGGGAGTTGCCAATTGGATGCCTCAAAAAGGAGAGGGGTTTTTGAATTCCAGTGCATAACCCAGCCAAATTATAGTCAGTATCAAAAATTGTCAGATATAATTGACTCCCAGGAAGGGAGATAATGGCAGAGCCTGGAGGCACTATGGAGGCAAAAATAGTCAAGATCATGTAAAATATAAAGAGTTCTTCAGTTCTGAAGACAATGGCTTCAATTTCAGGAAGGATTGCTGCCTCCTGTATTGATGGGACTTCTGAATGTGAAAGGACTGCTCCGAAGACTGAGATGGCATTGATGGTTTAAAGATAGATTATTTGATGACCTATCTGAAGGATTTGTCAGGCTCACTGAACATGCTGTATTCCACAGCTTATTAACCCAATTCCATAGTTCCTTCTGTCTTTTCTCCAAATAAGGCTATCTTGTCAAAAGGCAGGTCTTTGACACAGGTTCAAGCCGCTGCAGGTCCTTAACCATGCATGCCTTATGAGGGACACAGTCCCAGCAATAGCTCAGGTTCACATTGAATCTAGTTTTCTTACTCTCTGCTCCTGCCGATCTCCAATAGAATCAACATAATTCATAGGGGGTGCAACATGGGCGGGTGGGGAGTCATGTGATGTGCCTCTGGGGGGCCCCTCGAGGCAGTGGGGCCCCAAGACGACTGCCTCCCCTTGCCTAATGGTAGTTACGCCCCTGGGGCAGTGTGCCCCATTTGTAAGTGAACTTCTGCCAATGCTGCATTTGCAGTGAGGCCAGTAGTGCCTCTCCCTGCTTGCAAAAGCACAGAGGTGCATTCCCAGCTAATCTGGGAGTCCAGCGCTGGCTGAAGCTTTTCAAAAATGAAGCTGTGCAGCTCTATTTTTGAAAAGTTTCAACCAGCACTGGGCTCCCAGCTTGGCCGGGAATGCACCTCGCTGCTTTTGCAAGCAGGGAGAGATGCTACTGGCTGTGCTGCAAATGAGGCACCAGCTGAAGCTTGCTTGCAAATGGGGTGCATGACCCCATTTGCTATCGTGGCCATGCCCCCTGCATCTGACATCAGATGCAGGTATGTCTGACATCAGACCCAGGGGGCATGGTTTGGGCAGTGGGGGGCAACAGTGGCAAGATGGACAAGGGCTGCCGGTATCCTTGATCCACTATTGGATAAGAGTGAGATCTTTCTTAACCTGTTGGCAAAGGATTGAAAAATTATGTCACCGTTTTCCACAGAATGTGTTGGTAAGAGCTCATACAGACTTAGTAGTTGGCAATTCAAGGATTTAAAGCTGCTGTCAAATAAAGACTACGTTCAAAGGCATCAAGCTTCTTGCATTCGCTGTTCCCCACCCAAGTCCTTTGGAGTTGATAGGGAATATTGTCAAACCTGAGTCTGGGCCACTTCCACCACGATAAAGTTCAGACTAGATGAGGTTGTAAGAACTGGCAGTTGTCCACCTCAACCCAAAATAATTTTTCAATTCACTTAGCAGTCAGAGTAACAGAAAAAAGTTTATCTCATGATTTCCTGGTTACTTTGAGTAAGGCAGGAAGCATTGGTACGGCAAATGGGCATCCAATTCTATGAGGCCAAAAACTGGGTTCAAGGTTAGTTTCAGAGGCTATCTGCAAACCCAAGGAGGACACAATCTGCACAAGCTGCTCTCAGTAAAGTTTGAGTTCCTCTGATGGGGAATCAGGCTTGGGATCTATGACCCAAACTAGTGGGAGAAATCCTGGAGCTAGTTGATTTTTCATATTCAGATTCTGAATCAGATTCCGAATCAATGTCTGGTACATGCTCTTGATCAGTAGCTGTTTTGTTTGTTTGTTTGAAGTCTGTTTGAGTAGATTAGTCAGAGTGGCTTTTGAGATATCTGGTGCCAGAACCAATGGTTGAGTCTTAGAAGGAGCCAGGTTCCATGGGTCTAACGTTCCATGGGTCTAAGTCCAGTGTATGATCTTGTTGAGTTCTGACAACTGGACTCCAAATGATAATGTGAAAAATGCCAGGTGCCTCTGTACCTATCTGAAAAATATTGAGGAGACTGTGATCAGGAACAGTATGGCCAATAACTCTGAGATCTAGATGATGGTACCGAGTCCCTTATCTAAGAAGGGGATTAGTAATGGTGGTGTTCCAAACCTCTTCGGTACTGATGTGAATAAGGCTGTCCATGTAGTATTGGTCCCAGTGAATAGAATTCACCCTTTCCTCCCTGTAAAAATAATTACTGTCTCTTCAATAGTCTTCTGGATATTGAGGTTCATCTCAATGAGGTATAGGACAAGACGGTATCTGAAGGGAGCACAGACAAGGAGGAAGTTCATCATAGAATGTACTGTATCTTCGGTATAATCTCATGGTGGAAGTGGTTGTGGGAGTTCCACCTCATCAAGCAGAAGAAGAATGGACTGAATTCTTGAAACAACAGGAGAAGGAGCACCAGTCTTGGTAGTGCCCATCATATTTTTCTTCTCTCTTCTTCTCCTTCTTCTCAAGAATCTGGTTCTTGTTGTGATGCTAATTTCTTCTACTTTGTCTTTGAGCCCAGATTTGAAGAAGTTGGTGCAGATGTAGCATTTGAAGAAGTAATCATGAGCATTTTGATTGGCCCTGTTGGGCTTGATGTTAGTATCAGGGCAGTAGAGGGCTCCTGCAAAAAATCAAGATCAGACTGTGCAGATGCAGGTTCTGAAGGAGCAGCCAGGATGACAGACAGGGTCCTGTAATATGCTCCTTCTGCATAGAAAAGGAATTTGTTGCTGATGGAGCTCTCTCCCGCAATAAAGCATGAAGACAGGAGAACCTGTTCCTTCCTGCTTGCTTCATAAAATGCAAGCAATGCTGACAATATTCAGCAATGTGTCCCTCCCCCAGGCACAGAAAACAGCATTGGTGGCCCTCAAGTGTAGGCATTTAGTCCCACAGGATTTACACTTTTTAAAAAGGTCACTTTATCAGTCATGCAATCACAGTAGCAGGGAAGTGAAGGAGTGGTGGGGAGGACTGTAACACAAACTAGACAGAAAGATGAAAGACTGAGGCAAGTAAGGAAAAGACAGAAAGAGGGGAGTATAGAAACCTCTTTTCTCTTTAAAGGAAAAGCTGAGAGAAGATGAAAGCCACATGGAAAAGGTTCAATGAAACACTCAATGTGTTGGACAATGAAGAACTGAGGTGATAGCACTAACCATGTCCCATTAAGGGGTGAAGCAGGGAATGGCATTCCCATCAAAAGAAAGACTACAAAAAGTGACAGATGGTTCCCAAATGATGCTCTGCACAAGAGCAGAAGCCTACTGGTATAAATGGCACAGAGACCGCAAAGAACTTGATATTTACAGGGCTCAGAGGGATTCAAGTTTCTAAAAGGGACTATCTGGCCAACATTGCAGCCAGTAAATATGGCTTGGTAGAGCTAAGCCAGGGATTGGTCAAGGGTCCTAAAGATTCCAAAGGGAAAGGAATAAATGGCCAAGAGCAGAAACAAGAGAGGTACCTTTTCTGTGGATTTCATTGCGGAACAGCGATGAGGATAAGCTGCCAAGGAAGAAAGCTAAGAAGTCACAAGCAGGGAGCAGGAGGAGTGGGAGCTGGTCAGAGGAAGAAATTGGGGATGCTGAGGGTAACAGACTAGAGGGTCTCTGGAAAGCTCTCCTGCTAGTTTCCTGGAACTACTCCCAAAATCTATCTGTGCCATCTTCAGAAAGGAGACCTATCTACAAGAAAGCATTTTCAACAACTGGAGTCTGGTAGCCAGAAAATAGGCTGACCAGAAAGTGAACTGCAGATCTTCAAGCAAACAAGCCCTTGAAGTCTTGAGACTACAACACAGAAGTAGGTGTGGAATATGCAAGTCTGAAAGTTCCAGAACCAACTGTCAAAGCCTAGCCTCATCTACAGAAGTGGCAGCTTTTAAGGTAATTTCTAGGACACCAGAATTCCTACCTGATGTGAGTTGTTATAACCTCCTCCTGGAAGGAGGTTATTTGGTCTAATTAGCTAGTCAGATGGATAAGATTGTGAGCTAGGCTAGATAGGATAGTGACTACAGCCACTCCCTTAAGAAATACACCACTGTAACCAATAGGTTAAATGATACTTAATTAAAACCTTTTACTTATTGCTTAAGAAGCATACAAGGATCTGAACTACACTTAATAAATAATATAACTTGTTAAACCTTAACTGATCTCATTGGTTCTCCCACTTCATGGGAAAGGGTTGAGGTTTCCTTCGTTAATATTGGGGAACAAGGTGAGAGTGGCGACATGTGGGAGGCATCACTGGTTCTTGGACAGGGTATCCGTCTTACAGTGAAAAGATCCCAGCTGAAGGTATTGGAGAGGAGAGCTGGTCTTGTGGTAGCAAGCATGACTTGTCCCCATAGCTAAGCAGGGTCTGCCCTGGTTGCATATGAATGGGAGACTTGATGTGTGAGCACTGCAAGATATTCCCCTCAGGGGATGAAGCTGCTCTGGGAAGAGCAGAAGATTTCAAGTTCCCTCCCTGGCTTCTCCAAGATAGGGCTGAGAGAGATTCCTGCCTGCAACCTTGGAGAAGCTGCTGCCAGTCTGTGAAGACAATACTGAGCTAGATAGACCAATGGTCTGACTCAGTATATGGCAGTTTCCTATGTTCCTATTAACAGGAGGATTAGTCACATGAATAAAGATTCCGCCCGTCCCCCCTGCCCCAGCCCCAGTACTGGTTGCCTCTGAGGAATGCTGGCAGTGGCTTCTAATATTTACGTTAGGCCCAGCCTGAAACTTGTGCAGTGAAAATTACATATTTATTCAAAATATTAATTAATCCCTTCTTGACATCTAGTGTACCTGAGACAGCTGGCATTCTTCTCTTAATCAACACAATCCCCCAAGGCCTAGTGTTTTAAACACAGTTACTTTAAATAACTCCAGTCATAAACCCCAAATAATTTCTTGTTCCTTCAGACGGTTGCAAACATAATTATAAGAGATAATCAATCAATTGCTAATTCCTGGGGATAAATGTTGAAATACCTGGCATTTACAGCAGTTTTTGAGAACCCATGATACACTGAAGAAAGGAAAATTACTTAAAAGAATGGTGGAAAAGGAAAAAAAATTGCGTGAAAATAATTTGTTATATGCAAGATTCAAGTATCTTTAAGTAGAAAACACAACGTTTTGTGAAAAGTGTTATCTTAAACTGTCAGCATTACCTGAATGAGAAAGAAGGTAGCTGTTTTAATCTGCTGTCCTAAAGGAGTCAAAGCATCATAACTGCTAAGCCAATATCAGGGTTGGGGTTGGGATTCAGACAGACCAATTTTCAGCAGACTAACTATCTATCTATCTATCTATCTATCTATCTATCTATCTATCTATCTATCTATCTATCCATCCATTTATTTATTTGATTTATATGCCGCCCTTCCGAAATGGCTCAGGGCGGTTTACAATTAAAACAAGCCTTTAAAACAATAAAAAGCTAAAACAAATTAAAAACAATATAGCAACAATTAACAATTTAAAAACATTTTAAACCAACAATTAAACAGTTTACAGAAATTAAAAGCCCCAAAATTGGGTTAAAATTAAAAATCCTGGAAAGCCAGGTCAAAGTAATACGTTTTAAGGGCTCTCCTGAATGCTAATAGAGAATTCAAATTACGGATTTCTGCAGGGAGCACATTCCACAGCCCTGGAGCAGCTATAGAGAAGACCTGCCTCTGAGTTGCCACCAGACGAACTGATGGTAACTGGAGATGAACCTCCTCAGATGACCTTAATGTGCGGTGGGGATCACGCAGAAGAAGGCGCTCTCTAAGGTAACGCGGGCCCAAGCCATTCAGGGCTTTAAAGGTAATCACCAGCACTTTGTATTTTGCCCGGAAACATATCGGCAGCCAGTGCAATTGTTTCAAAACTGGAATAATATGGTCTCTCCGGGTTACCCCAGAGACCAATCTGGCTGCCGCATTCTGAACTAATTGAAGTTTCCGAACTACGTACAAAGGCAGCCCCATGTAGAGCGCATTGCAATAGTCAAGCCGGGAGGTTACCAGCTGGTGCACCACTGTTTTGAGGTCATCCTCCTCAAGGAATGGACGCAACTGTCGAATCAGCCGAAACTGATAGAAAACACTCCTGGCCATGGCCTCCACCTGAGAAACCAGGCTGAGGCCTAGGTCCAGGTGTACTCCCAAGCTGCGCACCTGCTCTTTCTGGGGGAGTGTAACCCCATCCAGCACAGGGAGTTCTAACTCACTCCTCAGATTCTGAGCCCCCACAATGAGCAACTCCGTCTTGCTTGGATTCAGCTTCAATTTGTTCTCCCTCATCCAGCCCATTACTGCCTGTAGGCAGGCATTTAAAGAGTGAGTGCCATTTCCTGAAGATGAAAAGGAGAAGTAGATTTGGGTGTCATCAAAATACTGATAACACCCAGCACCAAACCTCCTGATGACCTCACCCAGCGGTTTCATGTAGATATTAAAAAGCATTGGTGACAGAATGGAGTCCTGAGGGACTCCTGCTTTGAGGAGCGACTGTCACCAAGCTCCCCCATCTGGGATCTACCCAAGAGATAGGAACGGAACCACTGCAAAGCAGTGCCCCCTATTCCCAACTCCTCCAGGCGACCCAGAAGGATACCATGGTCGATGGTATTGAACGCCGCCGAGAGATCCAAGAGGACCAACAGAGTCACACTCCCTCTGTCGATTCCCCGGTAAAGGTCATCCATCAGGCCGACCAAGGTTGTCTCAACCCCATAGCCTGTTCTAAAGCCAGTTTGAAATGGGTCTAGATAATCAGTTTCCTCCAAAACTGCCTGGAGCTGGTTAGCCACCACCCTCTCGATTACCTTGCCCAGCCAGGGGAGATTGGAGACTGGCCTATAACTATCCATCGCTGAGGGATCCAGGGTAGGCTTCTTAAGAAGAGGTCTAACTATTGCCTCCTTCAAACAAGGAGGCACCCTACCCTCCCCCAGCGATGCATTTATGATATTAACTAGGCCATCTCCAACAATCTCTCCGCTAGATCGAAGCAGCCAGGTCGGGCAAGGATCCAGAGAACAAGTGGTAGGCCGTACCGCTCCAAGCAGCTTGTCCACGTCATCAGGAGTCACAGATTGAAACTGATCCAACCTAACACTGCAAGAGGGATTGCTGGATACCTCCCACACAGACCCTGCAGAAATAGTGGAGTCCAAGTCGGCCCGAATACAGGAGATTTTATTTGCAAAGAACCCACTAAAGGCGTCACAGCAGAGTGACTTATCAGACCTGTCTGCAGTCACTGCAATTTCCCTCTGAAGTTAGCTTCATCTACCACACTCTCCATTCATACATCACCTTCTTTCTCTGTTATTTCAGCTTTTCTCGGGCTCCTGTCTTGTCCATCCTAATTTGACCTCACATCCTTTACAATCAGCTCCCCGCTCCAAATTCCTTGACCTCTGGCCCTATCCAGGCAAAACCTTTGAAACACAACTGCCGCTCCTTCATGGTTAGCCCCCATGCCAGACTGGGCCATTGGCACTGGAATGGAAGTGCCCAAATCATCCAGACACCTGGCAAGATGCTGAACTTTGATACACTACCAATGTGATAGGAGAATTAATCATAAAGAAGTGACAACAATTACATCAAGGCAATATGTAAGGTCAGCCTTATTTCTTCAGCCTTAACCCCTCTTCCTACATTATTTCTGACATTGTAACAACATAGCCAATGTGTGTCTATAGAGAAAGATAGATACTAATTCTGTGTGAAACAGTCCTGCTTCAATTTGGGGACCACCTCAGAGCTTTGAACGAGTCCCCTATTCAATTGAGACCCGCTGGGTGAATCCTGCTTAACCTCAGTCTTCCAAAGCTCTGCTTTGGCATTTTAGTCCTACCCCCACCTACCCCTTAGAACTACTTACAGGACCAGGAAGCAGGGCAGGACACACAACACTTATGTGTATCTTTGCGTGTATCTTTCTTAGGCTCCTGTCTTGTCCATCCCTCAGATCTTTTACAATTAGCTCCCCGCTCCCAATTCCTTGACTTCTGGCCCTATCCAGGCATTACCTTTGCAACACAACTGCTGCTCCTTCATAGTTAGCCCCCATGCCAGTAGTGAGGGAGCAGGCTGTATTTTGTGCAGGCTGTATTTTAAAATAACCTTTTTTCCTCTTGAATTCCCCTGGAACCCTGGGAAGGGCAAGGGTGCTCCAAAAACTGTAGTCATATATAGTCATGGTCTTTATTTCAGTCTTTGACCAGAACAGCAGCAAAATAGACAAAAACAGTTCAATCTACTCCTACAAAATAATAAAAAAGACTCTATAAAATTACGTAGTATAATAAGTAGATAATAAGTAGAAGAAGCTAGAAGTTAAAACTATAAACATAAAACCATATATAAAAGTTAGTCAATACTAATAACAGAATGACACTGAGAATAAAGGTAGCAAGACAGCAAAATTATGTAATTAATACAGAGCGATGTTAAATCTCATAGAATATTTAGTTCTTAATGAGCTCTAAACAAATTCTGCTAACTATAAGGCAGAACTTAGCCACATTATAGGATCTAGAGTCATTCTGATCTGCCAAGAGGAAATTTAGGTAAAAGGAATCAGTACAGCCTGGATACAAGCTAATATCTGAAGAGATGAGTTTATGCTGAATATCGCAGTAATAGTGACAGTACAAGAGAACATGAGCCGTCGTTTCCATCTCACCAGAACCACCGGGGCAAATACATTCTCCATATGGAATTCTTTGATATCTCCCTTCCAACACAGTTGTGCACAAGGCATTGCATCGGGCCAATGTCAGGGCTCTGCGGTACTTTGGGACTGTTAGCTGGTTTAAATAGTTGGCAGGGGTGAAGCTCAGAATTTGATTGCCCAAAAAGACACCAGCTGGAATGGAGCCCTGATTAATTTCCCACTCCATATAATAAATTATTTCCCTTATTTTGAGTCTGGTGTTTTCATAACCCAGGGTTAGCAGTGCAGTGGGAGAAAAACCGTAATAATATAGCCTTTCCTCCACCCCCTTTCCCCATCCTGAGTGATATATGTCCTTTAGCTCCAATGGAGCTAAACCAATGGGATGGAAAATCAGCTTAAGCCAGAATTCAAAAATAATAATCCAAGCCCTAGCCTCTATTTTGAGCAACCCTACTTCCAGCCATAGAACCGCCCTAGGAACACAGCTGGCGACCTGAAATATATTCTTCAGGAAATTAGATTGAACCACTTCTAATTTAGAGAAATTAGTGTATATGCCCAGAAAACTGTATCCTTTCTGGTGCTGTGGCCATTGCTATGATATCTCCTGCTTGGTCCTTCATGTACTTTTAGGAGTAGAGGAAGAAGGGCCAAAGCAAAATTTTGTAGGGCTGAAGGATTTTGGTCCCGTTTGCTTCACTTAAGCCCCAATCAAATGGTGCTTCTATTTGGGCCGAAGAGAGTTACTGGTACAGTAAACATTTTACTGAATTCAAGCACAAAGTTATCCATATCCATTCCCACTCAACCCCAACCCCAGTTATTACTGTTCCAGACCCAAAGAAAGGGTAGCACAAAGCAGATTAGAGTCAAACCTTCTGAAGGTAACAGATGGCAAGGTAAGAAAATGCAGTAATACTGCACTGTGCTTGTGTTCAGGAGGTACAAGCATACTTGTTTAACTTCAACTGAAAATTCAGAATGCAGCATAAGGAGGGCTTACAATGGAAATACCAGCAGTAGAGGGCTAGTACAACTATTAGCCCCAGGGAACATAACTGCAAACTACATCCACTTACAACGCAGAAATGTGCTTTGTCAGTGCTGCAGATACTACTTGAAGATTAAAATCCCTCATGGAACAAGCTCTTAAAGAAAAATATTAAGATTTAATTAAGTGCTGAGCATTTAAAAACAATTAAGCATCAGAGCCTCTAGCTTTTTCCTTTTGAAAAGTCATTTTAGGGTTTGATGTTCCTTTAATTTCCCATTGGGACTTTTCATTCTGTTTTTCCTCTGAAACTGCAAAAACAAAACACACTGCTTGAACAGTAAATGGCACACAGTAAAAACTGTCATCAGAGAACACAAACAAAGAAATGGTGTGACAGATTTATGAGTTAAAGAAGCATACTTTTTTTTTTAACACAAAGCAATCCATAAAAGAGCAGAACGACACCCTTTTCATTGGTTTTCAGATGAATTCTGGGAAGTATTTAGCTTTGTAAAGACACACAGTTTTGCACTCCAATATAAAAGACAATTTTGTACAAAACTGATAGATCTCATCTGCCTCCAACCCTCTCCTTTCCATGTCATGAAATCTGGACCTGGGAAACTGAGTGGGATGCAACAAAAGCCTGGTTATCTAAAACATAAAGAAACTATTCACACAGGCACCGAAAACTGGGCTAAGGAATCCCAGACTGGTTTTCGGTTCATGTGTGTACCACCAGGAGCCCCATGGTGCCTGGAGGCACCATAGCAGCAAGCCCACTTAGGGACCCCACCACTTAGCATGGAGTTTGGGCACAAGGGCACCCAAAAAGCCAGCGAAATGCTCGTGTGTCAGTGCTGTGTGGCTTTGCTGACCAGTGCGACCACTGCACCTGCTGCCAACCAGTGTCAGGAGGAAGGCTCCCCATAATGCACCACGCACTCACCAGTGCATTATGGAAGCTCCAGGGGCCTCCTTGCTCACAAACTTCCCTCTACCAGCAGAAGCCGGCCATCATCTGGGTGGCTGATCCAGCCGCCCAGCAACATAGACAGGATCATTTGCGGGGGAGGGAAGCTTTTCACAGCCTCTTCCCTTCACCCCATCCGCGCCCATTCTCCAGTCATTAGAATGGGCTCAGAGACATACATGCCCCTCAAACCCAGCCCAGAATAATCATTTTAAGGATTCAGTTAGTTAAATTTATCAAGATGGTTACATTCTGGCAGGTAATTGTATCTACCAAACCTTCTAAAGCCAAGAGTTTCACATGAGGGAACATTCCTTGCCAAGGACAGAGACAGGGTCCTGAACGCCTGCTGCCTAGACCTACAACAGGTTAAACAAGGGAGACATTGAGCTTGCAACCTGGCATGTCCAATGTGTAGCATGTCGTGGAAAAACTGTCTCCATCATGGAATAAAGGGGGGTGCTACAGTTACTGATGGTACACAATGTCATTATTGTGCTTCAAGGGCGGTCACACGCACAAGGGTGTATCTAGGGTGGGGCAGGCAGGGCACATGCCCCGGGCACCACTTGAAGGGGGCGTCATGTTTAAATTTTTTTTTGAAATTTTTAATGGCCACCGCAAACAAAATGGCCACCACACATGCTCAAATGGTCCCTGAGAGGCCCTAGAGGCCAGCAGGGGGAGGGGAAACCTTTGCAGACCCCCCCCCCAGCCTTTAGGAAGCCCCCTGAAGGGGCTACAGGTAATTGTGTGTGTGTGTGTGTGTGTGTGTGTGTGTGTGTGTGTGTGTGTGTGTGTGACTGTACACATATTCAGTTTGGCACTTTATAGGGCTTGTGAATACTGAGCTGAAGCTTATGAGCTAGGATTGTATTCATTTGCTCTTACTTTGCTTCTTGTGATAAGTGAGTTAAATGTGATGTCTTAATAATATGGCTATTAATGGTGAGTTTGTCTTTGAATCAGTGTGAAATCCTTAGTATTAAGGCCCACTGGGAGTTTCTTGCTCTCTTTCTCTCATTTTAACTGTCTTTCTGAAATGCTAGAATAGATTCCAAGCAGTGACACAGTTTGCTCTGCATATCCTTTAACTATTTTCAGAGTATTTGGGAAAAGCCAAATTCTCCATTTATTTTTAAAACTTATGTAATAGTGATGCTACAATGCATAGTAGAGAATTAGACAGGCACTTCTGTTTAGTTTTCTAAGTACACCTATTGTACTTGGTACAAGTACTGTACCAAGTACAATACTTTTCCAAGTATTTGGGTATTTCATGAGCCCCAGCATACTGAAATCTGTACTTTTCCAGCATTTTTTCATCTGGCTACGTCCACTGCTAAATAGTTTTTGAAATATTAAAAGATTAACGAGCTTGACTTGTATTTTTCAGCAGATATTATGGTAAAGTTATCTGAAACTTTAGATGTCAGATGTTTCAGCTGTCAGCTGTCAGATGTTTGGACAGGGGGCGCAATTTCAGTTCTTGCCCTAGGCGCTATTTTCCCTAGATACGCCTCTGCACATGCAGAAGTGAAAAAGAATGTATCTTTTCAATGGTCAGTGATTGGTTGCTGAGGGTGTGTTGGAGAATTGGGATTAGTACAATTTTTGATCCTATTATTTACATGATTGATAAGACTGTATCCACCCATAATTGGGGCTCTCTCACTTTGTGACTGACAGCCAGGCATGTCGTGATTAATAAAATTTTGAACCTGACAGAATGGTGTAGCCCCTGTTTACTAAAGAACCCCTAGGAGTAAATTTTCTCTGACAAGTACCACCAAAAAGCCCTAAGCTACAATAATGTGTAAAGGGCTCTTGCCCTGCCCATATTCTGCACAGTAAGGCTCAGGCAGTGGCAATAATGATGCATAGGTGCAGCATGCATATCAGTCATAATGTCAGACACAGCCCAGCAATAAGGGCAGAAGGAGTGTTGCCCAATTTACATTTTCATCCCTTCCCCATTTATTGCTCTCACAAATAAAGAATCTGAAACTTTTGATCAAACATAAAAAATCAGAAAGGACTTTATTATCTAATTCTCATTACCTCCTTAATTAAAGATATTAGTGTTGGGGGGAAAGCTCTTTTTGCAGGTGCAAAACATGGCTATGCCATGGAAGAGAATTGCAGGGAATAGTTTCTTCCTCTTTTCATCTGAAATGTAAGCCAGAGTCAATGAATTCTTATTTTATAAAAAAGAGATTTACATCCAACCCAGATGATAATAGTAGAAGGGGAAAGTCATATTCTACAAATCTGGCCAGTAGCAGGTTATCATTGAGGCCCAGAAAAGTCACACATCCCAATTGGTTTGAATTCCAGCCCCCAAATTGCCTTCCAGTCCTGCCAGTACTCGCATAACCACACCTACAGTATGCACTCACCCACCCTCCTTTGTGTCCCCCAAAAACATACCTGGATCACCTCCCTCCCCCATTTGCCCCTTCCCAATTTTCTTTCTCTTCTTCCCCTCCCTTGCTTTTTTCTCACCCTTCCCCCCCCCCACCCCAAAGTCCACAGCTTGAGGGTGTTTCTGGACCCAGCACTGTCCTTGGAGGCACAGTTGGTGATGGTGTGAAGAGGTGCTTTTGACCAGCTACAGCTGGTACACCAGCTGTGACCCTACTTGGATAAGTTGGAATTAACCTCAGTCATTCATGCTTTGGAAAAATCCAGATTGGACTACTGCAATGCGCTCCACCTCGGGCTGCCCATGAAGATGGTTTGAAAGCTGCCACTGGTCCAGAACACTGCTGCAAGGATGCTCATGAGTGCAAGTTGCTTCCTGATTGTCACACCCATCCTGCTTCAGCTTCATTGGTTACCGGACTGTAGGGGTGTGCGAACCAGTTTAACCTGGAACCAGTTCTAGATCGAACCCCCCAGTTTGATGGCTCTAGGTCGAGCCCAAACTACAAAATATAAAATAGAGCCTGTTCTAGGTTGAACTGGGCCAAGTCTGGTTCTATTAGAGCCGGTTCTAACTGGCTCAGGAGGCTCGAGCCTCCATTTTGAGTATAAGCAAGATCGTCATCCATTTTGTTACATTTGTGTCACTTGGTGCAATTGGCTGTGCTGCAGATCCCCTGACTGGCCAGATGTGTCTGGCCGTTTGAGTGGCTTTGTCAGTGTGTCACTCAAGGACACCTGCCAGCCTATTGGCTGGGGGGAGGGACAAGGGGGTGCTCCAGGATTCAAAGTCAACTTTAAAATAACCTCATGACTTGGATTCTCTCTTTTTCTGCTGTTTGTCTCTACTGCTGCTGCTACAGAAACTGGTATGGCAACCTTCCCTTGCTTGTGGTGGCCTCTACAGATATGTTTGACTGAATCCTGCTTCCCGAATTCTCAATTATTTTTATTTTTATAAAATTTAAGTATTTTATTTCCTGGCTGGCTGTAATGCAACATGCTTAATTAACTGCTTCCTATTTGTTTGTTTGTTTGACATTTATGATGCATGCTGGATAATTGAGCAAGCCAAAGAATACCAAAAAGTAGGCAATATGTGTTTCTTTGACAACAGAAAAGCCTTTGATTGCGTCGAGCATGTCAAGTTGTGGAATATCCTTAGGAAAATCAGTGTCCCAGAACATCTCATTGTTCTCATGAGAAACCTACACACAGGACAGGAAGCCACAGTCCAGATGGAACATGGTGAAAAAGACTGGTTCCAGATCGGCAAAGGAGTAAGACAAGGCTGTATACTTTCTCCTTCCTTATTCAACTTATATGCTGAACATATACTGAGAGAAGCTGGATTGGAAGATGATGAGCGTGGTTTTAAAGTTGGAGGAAGAAACATCAATAACCTGCGCTACGCTGAAGACATCACTCTGATAGCTGAAAATGCGGATGATCTACAAGCTCTAGTAATGAAAATCAAGGAGCACAGTGGAAAAATGGGACTATGACTAAATGTAAAGAAGACTAAACTAACGACAACAGGTACAGCAACCAGCCTCAGAATTGATAATGGCCATTGAAGTGTGGAAAGCTTCTGACTTTTAGGATTGACCATCAATAATAAAGGATCCAGCAGTCAAGAAATACGCCACAGACGAGCACTTGGTAGGGTTGCAATGAAGGCCTTGGGAAGGATATTTAGATGCTGTGATGTGTCTATACCTACAAAGATTAGAATCGTTCAGACAATGGTTTTTCTTATGACATTCTATGGATCTGAATGCTGGACTTTGAAGAAGCAATACAGAAAAAGCATTGACGCTCTTGAACTTTGATGCTGGAGAAGACTTTTGAGGATACCATGGACAGCCAGGAAAACAAACAAATGTATCATACATTTGTAACATCAAAGAATCCAATCCACTTTTATTCCCTATGGGAGAAATAATAAAACTTAACAAACATTTTAAAAATCATTAAAAATCACCCCTTTGATCAATTTGCTTTGTGGCTTGGGTGGTAGTTGGCACCCATGGGTGTTATCACACACCCCACTTTGGCATTCCTGGGTGCTATCTATATGGAACAACAGATCAGTCCGAACCCCATCATTCCCTATGGAGAACCTTTTGGAACTGGTTCTAGGGGGATTCTAATTAGAACTGAACAACAGACTGTTTCTAACAGTTTAGAACCAGACCTGGTAGAGCCAGTTTGAGTTCAGTTTTAATTAGAACCGAACAACAAAAAACGTTTTTGTGCAAATCCCTACCGGTCCACTTCCAGGCTAGATTCGAGGTGCTGGTCTTGACTTTAAAGCTGCACACAGCTTGGGGTCGGGGTACCTGTTGGACCACAATTGCCCATATCATACTACCAAGGCCCTCCACTCAGCATCTTAGGCCCTGCTCAAAGATCTGGTTGATGGGGTCTAGAAACAGGGCCTATTAGGTTGTGGACATCCTCCCCAAAGAGCTTCGCCATGCTCTCTCCCTCAGTGTTTTTTTAAGTGTTTTGTTGATGAAGTGTTTTATTTGTTTTGTTGATGTTGTGAGCCGCCCCGAGCAGTAGTGTACCGGAAGGATGGGGTAGAAATATTTTAAGTAAATAAATAAAATTTGCTTTTACTCCCAACCCTTCTTCCTTCCCTAGTTTATTCACATCTCTCCCTCCTTCCATTGTCTCTTTTCCTCCTACATTTCCCCCCTCTTCTTGTCCTTCTTGAAGGCACGCCCCCCAGCACACACACGGCCGCCATGCTTGCACAGAAGCCATGTGCATGCCGCTGCCATGCAAGGGGTGCTGGGGTGTGTGATGCCACAGCAGGAAGATGAGTGGCAGAGGAGCAGGTACAGACCTAATCTCCTTGCTCTTAAAGGTGCTCAGACTGTCCCTTCGAATCGAGCACAAATCTCAGTTCATGCACAACCCTACCTTCAAACAATGATCTTAAAGATTTCATACCATATGGTCATTCAATATATTTTATCACTTTATCACATTTGTCCTCTCTTAGTCCTCCGTCATATCACACTTAACAGTGTTAACTCCCACTTAACAGTGTTATTCCCAGATCAAAGCCTCTTTTTAAAAGCTAAAAAGAATGCTGACTAATTTTGACATTTGCCTAGAAGAAAACATTTTTGTACCATAAGTACACATGGCCAACTAAATAAGCAACAACAGCAAAAGAATTCTATGAGGAGTTTCCTACACATTGAAACAACCTAGATAAACCCTACAGACAATGTGTGGCAGAAGTTAACCTGGAACATTCTGAACTGAAATCTCTAGACATGAAAAGCTTTTTGTTGTAGTCCCTGGCAAGAACTGCATACATAGTTTCTGGAAGGTGCTCCATCTTTTAATAGTAGATGAGTGACAACTAGTGGCAGTTCCTATTACTGCACCTTGATCTATCTTCATGTCCTTCTCCTGTATACCATTTGAGGAGAAACCTTGCCATAAAATAACTGCATTAGGGAGAGAGAAGAAATGTACAAGAAAATTCCAGGCATTAGTAATATCAGCTACAACAAAAACAACAAAACCTCACACAACATAATAAACCAGAAACAGAATGTGATGGCAAGAGTTGTCTCCTATTCAAAGGATATGAGGGGCTTCAGTTTTGTATAGCCTGGTTTCTTTTAGCAATAGAACCCTGATAATCTACTAATGAGTTTTAAACATGAAAAAGAAGAGTGCATACTCAGGATGTCTTAACAGTAAAGACATAGCTTCAATATGTGATCTTGAGTATGTGATTCAATATGTGATCTTAGCATCTTACAACAAGCCTCGTTGGATCAAGCCAAGGACAGGCGATCCACTAGAAATAGGCCAATCATTCATGTGCAGATCATGGCCTACCTTCTGCCCACTGCTGTCATATCCAACACGAATCCGATTTCAGCTGTACCCTCTGAGAAATTCTGCAAATATTATTATTCAGCACTCACAGGTACAACATGTGTGGCAAGCACATCAAGCCCAGGAATACACAGGTATCCCAACCTATGTAAATTATCAATATTTACTAACCTCACCTCCACTAGTACATCATATATGTTAAGTATATTATGTTACTATAGTACAGGTGGAGTATATTGACTGCGCTGTGAACCAGGACTTTCCCAGTTCAAATTTCATCTCTACTATAAACTCACCCTGTGACCTTAGGCAAGCCATTCCCCCTCAGTTCTCCAGCTGTAATATAGAGATAATAATAATTACCTACCTGTTGTAGGGACCACAAGATATTTATTTATTCATTCATTTATTCATTCAATTTCTATACTGCCCTTCCAAAAATGGCTCAGAGCGGTTTACACAGAGAAATAATAAATAAATAAGATGGAACTCTGTCCCCAAAGGGCTCACAATCTAAGAAGAAACATAAGATAGACACCAGCAACAGTCACTGGAGCTACTGTGCTGAGGGTGGAGAGGACCAGTTACTCTCCCCCTGCTAAATAAAAAGAATCACCACATTAAAAGGTGCCTCTTTGCCAAGTTACAAACGCTATGCAAACACTAAGTACTATTGCAAGGTGCAAACTGTAATTTCCAAACATAGTTGTAGCACAGCTGTCTCTGATCTTCTAATTCAAACATATAAGTGGCCACTTTCCTAGTTCCTTATCTGATCATCTGAAGGTAAGCTTATGAAAACATTCCTCTTTCTTTTAGACCACAAACTAACAACATAGGAATGTCTGGTAGGCTAGTATAAATTTGTATAAACTATGCCTACATGGATTTATTTGCAAATACATTGTTTAAGTTTATTGAGAAGCAGGTGAGTATTGCTTCAAAGAGTTTATAAGAGCCCTAGAGAAGAAGAGGACTGTAGTGAAGAAGCTTCCAATCTATTTATCACAAACACATGTTAACAACTCTTTAGTTAAAACTAATAAGACACCAGGGGCGTGGGGATCTGGCCATCCCATATCACAGAGTAAAAAACAGAGCATGTAATTCCCAATTTTGATTATATAACAAGGCGGTCCTACAAATCTTGTAGATATAAAGGCTGATGCACAACAGCACTTTAAGGTCAGATGGATTTTTCCACTGATATTGCACCCATTCAATTGACATTAAGGCAATTTGTGGCAACCCAACAAACTGGAACATACATTCATGATTATTCAGACAACTTTTATCACATACACAATTAGAGAACCAAAAGAAGCAGTTGGTCATGCAGCATATGCATTAACATCGATGCAACATACCAGTCGGTTGGTAAGCCAACCTGGGATAGACCCATAAACAGACTACATATGAGATACTTATACTGAATAGAGAATTCAGATTTGAAAGTTAGCATCATTCATGCTTTTTTGCAGTCTTCTGCAAAAAAGGGGGTGGGGCAGGAAGCATGACAAAAATGCTTGACTGCCTGGAAACAATTCAAAAAACCTATAAGGTGCAAATATCCATAGGCCATATGTCAACATTTAAGCATTTAATTACTAACTCCTACAGCAACAGGAAAGTAATGATAGAGGGTACCTTCCATATTATGAATGGGAAGAAAAGAGATCAAACGGTAGAAAGAGAAATAGAGCAGGAGAGAAATGAAAGGACCAACACAGAGAGAAAAAACAAACAGAGAAGTGGGCATATTTTTCCTGGTAGACAATATTGTTCATCAGTAGTTTTCAAACTGGGAACCCCAGGGACTCCTTGGAAATGTATCAGAGGGTCCCTCAGTAAGAAAATGAGTAATGGAAGACAAGCTTCCCTGAAAGACAACTTGTTTTCTGACCAACACCACCGGGCATCCTGGATATGCTATGAGGCGCACTCTTAGTTCAGCTGGCATGGCCAGTGAGTCAGTGACCGCTTTCAACTGCACATACTCTAGAATGTGTTCCAGAACAGAGTTTCCATGGTAGCGGGGGGAAATGTGGGAAGGCTTACCTCAAAACAGAAAATTTGAAAAGCACTGGTATATACAATAGATTTAAGTGCAAGATCTAATTTTAGGGAACCTATAATGCAGTGGGGAAATGACTTGATTATCAAGCCAGAGGTTGCCAGTTCAAATCCCCTCTGGCATGTTTCTATGGGAAACATCTATATTGGGCAGCAGCGATATAGAAAGATGCTGAAAGGCATCATCTCATACTGCATAGGAGGAGGCATTGGTAAACCCCTCCTGTATTCTACCAAAGACAACCACAGGGCTCTCTGGTTGCCAGGAGTCGAAACCGACTTGACGGCACACTTTACTTTACAGATATAGATATAGATATAGATATAGATATATAGATATATAGATATATAGATATATAGATATACAGATATATATATAAAAATATGCTGCCAGGGAAACTTAATCTTCTCCTCAAAACAGCTTCACATCTCAACTGACATCTTTTGCAATTTCAAACACATCCATAAATATGCTCAAAGCACTAAGATGTCAAATTACAGACATAATTGCTAACCAATTTGCCTATGTTTTAAAGGCAAAAAGTTAAATTGAAATGCAGCATCTTACCAATTTCACAAAGGAAGGGAAGGCTGCCATTAGTTTAAATGTGTGCAAGATGTACTATTTTGCAATGCAAATCTCCACAACAAAGGTTCCCTTGCAAAAGTGTAAGGAAATAAAGAAAGCCAGACTCAAAAGCAAATTAAATAAGTAGAGATAGTCTCATCATTTCACCGGGCTTCAAATTCCACTAGACAGATTTGTAGTAAATGCAAATTATTTATTTATTCATTCATTCATTCATTCATCAATCAAATTTGTACACTGCCCCAAACATTCATCTCTGGGCAGTAAACAATAGCATAAAACAAGTTAAAAAACATATATTTTAAAAAAACAATTTAACAATTTAAAAATAAACCAGATATTTAAAAATAAACCAGAGAGAAATAAACCAGAGAAACTGAGCTAGATGGACCCAAGATATCCCCTGCAGGCCTAATTTTATGAGGGAGAACATACTCCATTTCCCAAAGTATATATCTTGCCCTCCAAGTTGCACCTGAATTATATGAACAAAGATTAGCAAGATAAAACAAACATGACAATATATGGCTAAATCAAGTGACAGATGGGCAATACTGAAGCAATGCATTCTTAACTTCTCCAATTGTGTTGGCAAATATTAAATGCAGGTATCTCCTCCAGCTTTTTCTGCCTTGGACATATAAAAACATTATATACAGGGCTTACAATATTATAATGTTTACTTTCAATAAAAGTTTCCATGTTTTGTATTCTCTGAAGATATTACAGGTGTTCCCATCAGACACTCCACTAGAGAAATTAAAGATTAAAGATTAAAGAGAGGAGAGCTGGTCTTGTGGTAGCAAGCATGACTTATCCCCTTAGCTAAGCAGGGACTGCCCTGGTTGCATATGAATGGGAGACAATGTGTGAGCATTGTAAGATATTTCCCTTAGGGGATGGAGCCATTCTGGGAAGAGCAGAAGGTTTCAAGTTCCCTCCCTGGCTTCTCCAAGATAGGGCTGAGAGAGATTTCCTGCCTGGAACCTTGGAGAAGTCGCTGCCAGTCTGGGTAGACAGTACTGAGCTAGATGGACCAATGGTCTGACTCAATATATGGCAGCTTCCTATGTTCCTGTATGAATACTTGGCAGAGAAAGCTGAGGTCATTTTCCTCATCAAAAGGGTTTGGAAGAGTCCCTCTTATCCGTCACACACTCTAAGCTCCTGGATGGGACAGGTAATCAATTGCCTGAGCTGAAGGATCATCTTTCCTAGCATATCATGCCTCTAACACTGTCCAGACACTAGAGGGCCTCAAATACCTACATTTTATATGCATTCATGTGTTAATAGTACACCTGTGGATCATCATTTTGGACCTGATCCAATTGCCATTCACATTAATAGGAAACTTTCTAGAAATAATGAGGATCTGATTGAATTCTCTGTAAACAATACAAGGAAGATGACCATAAATGGTTAATATGAGGGAAATAAAATGGTTAACCAAAACAGTGAATTGCTGAACATCTTCTCTACTTTTCAGCTCCGTTAGGCAGATGCAGCAACGTAACATGGTTGCTTAATCTATGCAGTATTCTCTGAAGTAGGAAAAACAAATGGAAAAGAATATATAACAAGGTGGTACAGTACAACAGCAGGCTAAACATACCTGGCATAAAAGGCAAGAATGAAAAATGGTAATGACAACAGAGATACTTCACTGAGGAAAATCCCATCCACAGCAGCTTATTCTTGGGGCACACTGAAACCTGGTTTGATGATTACTGACAGCACAGAGACAATGGGTAAAGGAACTTCTAGCTCTCCTCCATTTCCTTGGTGTTCTTGCATTGTCCCCAGATCCATGTTTATTAGGTCTTAACCTATTCCCTTCTAGCTAATCTTCCATGGACAAAATTAACCAGAAATGGATATTCAAATGAGAGATGCAGATGATTGATCACAGAAGTTTCTGGAAGGCACCTGGCACTTGAAGGGGAGCAATTACAGAAGCAGAGCCAGGAGTAACTGGATTGGATATTTTGTTGAAATGGGACTCAAATTCCATGACTACTTAACTAGTGCTGATTTCAACTTAACAAGCACTTTCCCACAATTCTGTTGAGACTCTCAAGTAAGCCAAAGCAAGGAATTTGTCAAGGGTTCCCTCATTTCTCTGCTGTTAAGATGACAAAGTGAAGGGAAGGAGAGCTGATCTCGTGGTAGCAAGCATGACTTGTCCCCTTAGCTAAGCAGGGTCCGCCCTGGTTGCATATGAATGGGAGACGTGATGTATGTGCACTGGAAGATCTTCCCCCCAGGGGATGGAGCCGCTCTGGGAAGAGCAGAAGGTTCCAAGTTCCCTCCCTGGCATCTCCAAGATAGGGCTGAGAGAGATTCCTGCCTGCAACCTTGGAGAAGCCGCTGCCAGTCTGTGAAGACAATACTGAGCTAGATAGACCAATGGTCTGACAGCAGCTTCCTATGTTCCTGAGGGGGCCTCCCATCACAGGATTGTCTTGAAATATAGGAAATGGTCACTATGAAGTCCCAAGACCTGCCCACACAGGCAAGACTTAGACTGCTGATCACTTGCAATATGCATGCTTATGTTCTACATACAACAGAAGAATCAGATCCTTGGCAATATGAAGCTTAGATTTAAAGGCGCAATTCCTTCTCTCAAATCTTATTTGTTGATTCCTAAACAAATCTAAGTTGAAAAATCCAGAATATTTTAACAGTTCTTTCAAAAGCACCTAAGACGCCCTATTCATAACAATAAAATGTACATTATCCCCACATTTGTTCTATAGAAAGCAATCATGTTTCTGTTACCACAATCTCCTACTGCTCAGATACAATATTTTGTTACGAGGAAGATGCAATTCCTCCCTCCTTCTGTAAAGGTTGCCAAGGATAATTTTATTCCAAATAGCATCATAACCTATAACCAGAAAGTATCTTTTGTTCCCACACTCACTGCTGCAAGATACAGAACACAAATAGCTTGGGTGAAAGGGCCACAACTTTACTGATAATCAAATTGGCAAACTGAGAGTGGTAACAACTCCAGCCCCCAGCAGTGTGGGCCTAACACAGGTCAGGTTCAGACTTGAGAGTCCTTTCCCGAGCCTGACATGGGCAACACACCCTGACTCAAGGATAGAAGCAGTGTAACTTGCTTCACCTCCACCATTGTCAACCCAGAGGGTCAGGGCACTTCTCTGGCTTCACACCCCGAAAGCTGTGCAGCCTTTAAGGTTTGTGAAGTCCTAAAGGAAGTATCATGATGAATCAAGCTCCCTGAGCCACAAAGCCTCTGAGTAGAGATTGACCAGTCAACCCCTTACTAATGGCCCAAGGGTGCTCACCAGACTCAAACCCTTCTAAACCTCCGCCCAGCCCGCACTGTACCTGCCCATTTGTGACCTAGCTAGCTAAGACTACAAAAGCATATCAGTCAAAGGCCAAAAAATCCTACTCAGCCCCCAAAAGGATGACCAGCATAGCCCTCTCTGTTCCTAGGGATGGGTAGGAGGGGAAGCAAGGAAGAGGCAAACTGAGGAGGGGAGGGAAGGCAGAAGCAAACAGCCAACTGGCCTCACCCCCCAAAAGCCCTGCCTAATCAGGGCAAACTTGCAGCAGTCTGGTGAGGGGGTGGGACAAAGTCCCATCCCCCAGCATGAGGCTGCTGGATGGGGCATTCACATTACTAATGACTAGCAATACAAATCCCCATGCCTGTATCAATTTGTAACTGACTTGTTTCAGTCATCTTCTTTGAAAGTTCTGTACTCTCTCATTTCAAAGTTCCAAAGCAGAAACTATCACTTAACAGCAATACCTCTCCATATTGTCAAACCTTTGACAGAGCTCTATACATTCTTACCAGCAGTATAATTGACCAAGCTGATTCTAGCATCCCAAACCCCTTTTTAATGATGCAGTACACATCTGGCCACTTTTAAAAAGCTCAAGCCTGCCCCTTATCCAACCTGACAAAAAACATGTCTTCCGCCCACATCAAGGATGAACTCTAGCAGTACTGTCTTAGGCTGGAGGCAGTCAAACCCCACCCACCTCCACACAGAGAGACAATATTTAATGTATTATAAAAGAGACAACATTACACACAGCATGTTCACTCATCCCATTTTTTGCTCCAGAAAACAGGTGCTACAAGTTTTTGTATTCCAAAACCTGCAAAACCGGTCTGGACCAAAGATGAGTGGGAGAAAAGAAATGAGTGTGTACACCAAAAGGAAATGTGCTTTTATCATATCACCATGAACTCTCTTAAAAGCTGTTGCCTGTCTTTAGTAATAGTTAAAGGACTTGTGGGAAACGGCACAAATATGAATAGAGCCCAATTTTCAGGAATATGTTAATAAGCCGGAACACGTCTGAGTCTTCTTTATCTTGAGCTATTTTTTCAGATGCCTTGAAGATTTGCAATTTCTAATGTAAATGCCAATAAATTTACCGGCCCTGCTTCTATAACACAAAATATAAGAAGAAAATAATTAATCCAACACATTTACTCTTTGGCTGGTCACAAGATTATAATATATCCTGACACAGAGACACAGTTCACTTTCCAGTTTAAAGCAATTCATCATTTAGCAAAAAATCACTGCTGCATGAAGAAAATATATTCTAAAAATATTTGTTTGCAGCCTTCTGCATAATCATTTGCTATGGCCAATGTGCCATAAAAAGGCATACAGCTTAGCATCCAATGGGCAGAAGTCCAGATTTCTTTCCAAAGCCAGAAGCTGCTAAACAACACAGAAGAATGAATTATTCAAATGCTACATCTTAATCATAAATGTATTCTTGAGTTTATTAAACTTAAACGTAAGTAACTAATTTAGGTTTCACTCATTCACTTGCTTCAGCATCTAAAATGCTAAAAGCACATAACACCACAATAAAGTAAAAAGATTTAATTTATGAATACAAAATGCAAGGTAATTAAAAACTTCTCTGTGATTTAATTCTAACCACTCAATCCTGCATAGATGACATCATTAAGATAGCATTCAGTCTTAGGGAGAAGTAAAGTAGAATTTGCTTAAAGAAATTAAGTGTTACAGTAACCAACAAATACAAAGCCATCATAAAGGCTGTGTCAACACAGTACAAATTGGAGCACCAGCACCATGTGCTATGATAGACCTCTGGGTCTATGATAGGCCTCTATGATAGACCTCTGGGTCTATGATAGGCCTCTATGATAGACCTCTGGGTCTATGATAGGCCTCTATGATAGACCTCTGGGTCTATGATAGGCCTCTGGGTCTATACTATACAGTATAACAAGAGAACATCACAGAAAGACTCTTGTGAGAAGGGCCCCTGCCCACAGCTGGAAGGAACCTGATGGTCCAAGGCTAAACTATCTAAAACATACTACATCTCCACTTGGTCCAGAAAACTTAACAACCATCCTTACCTGAATATTGTCTGGACTCAAAATAAGCTTAACCTCACCCAATTCCCAACTGTTGTGAGTGAGGTATTAGAGAGACTGGAGAGTATCATCAGATACAAGGATACTAACACTAGTGCAGATACCCATGGGACAAAACTAGAGAGCAGAGCCTAGCGCTACTGGACCCTGAAGAAAAGGTCCTGAACAAATGGCAAGCTGTTAGTCATCACTGAATTCTAAACCCTGCCTCTGATGCAAAGAGATCCCATGAGAATGGCCATGTGAATAACTGACAAGTTTTACAGTTACACTACCAGTACGTCTTAATCATCAGTGGTGAAGGCCACTATAAGATCAGTGACAATGGTAAACAAATTGTTCTGCTTCTTTCTGGGTACAGGGGTCTACCAAGGCCACAGGCAGGCTTCTTAAGCCCCAACTCAGTCCATGCTGTAAATAATCAGAGACTGAGCTGTAACTCAGCAGAAGCACATGCTTGCATGCAAAAGGCTCTAGGTTCAATCTCAACCTTCAAGGCTGGAACAGGAAAGACCCCTGACTGAAATACTGGATAGCTTTGGTTAGACCAAAATCATCCAACATATGACCTAGGGGCAGAGTACAACTCACCAAACATTTTATCTGGCCTACCCCACCAGTTTGCACTCATGTCTCAGCCTCTGTTTGGCCCTGAAACTTGGTGCCACTGCAGAGCTGAGCCAGGGAAGAAAACTAAGTAGAGGTGGCAAGCATCCTGTGTGCTTGCTGACACACCCATTCGTGTCAGCATCCTCTTCCTTCTCTACCCTTGTCTCATTTGTGCATAAAGAAGAATGGTAGTTGCTGCAACTTTCCTTGCTGAACTAGCAAGCAAGCCCTCAATGACAAGAGGGACAATGAGGAAAAAATATTCACTGTCTGTGTGGAGCAGTGGCGCACCCAGGTAATTTTGGAGTCCAGACCTGAAGGGCTTCAGAGCCCCCTCCCTATTGTGTGATGGTTTGCACAATCTGTTAAATCTCCTTTCTTTGGTATGGGTATATAGACTGACCTCTTCCAATCTGGTGGCCACTGTGTCATTCTCCAGATTTGCTGGCATAGTTTGGTTCAAGCCTGGACTGATTCTTCTTCTGTTGCCTGCCATATTTCTGTAGCTATTCCATCCATTCCTGTAGCCTTCCGACTTGGTACTGACCGGAGTGCTGATCTAACTTCTTATTTTAATGAAAGAAAGGCCAAATTTCTAGACATGTTATAAGGTAATATAAGATAAGATAATAAAAGATACTATTCCACTATTCAACACAAAATAACTGAAATGTGCCAGGTGGGACAGCAGATTCATGGGCAATGTGGGTGAGAAATCTGAGATGAGAATTCCAACAAGAAAATAGAAGAATGAATCAGGAAATGAAAATCCAAGAAAACCCAACAACAGGATATTTACTTATTTAAAGTGGAGCAAGTGGTGAACTAAGTAAGCAATAGAGGTTGTTTTGTGGTCAAACAACTTGAAATCTTAAAGGAGAGGGGTAGCACAGCCACCTACACATTGTAGTTGAAAGAGGGATGGGTGTTACATGTGTCCCTTATGCAGATTCAAATATAGCAACTAGTCTAGGACTAAGCTCAAAATGTCAGCCAGGTGAGCCAGCTGTGATCTCTAAGAACTTAACCAAGAACCAATATATTGTCACATAGGTGAATAAGGATAAAAATGGGATTTGAAAACTACATGTACCTATTTGGGCTAGGAGTCTCTCTGCAACTATAATGTCAGAAATTGTGTGAGTAGGTAGTGAGCTGAGCTCTACCAAGATGAAACTGATTTGCAGCCATTCACACAAATATTTATTTATCATATTTTTATACCACCTGATATGTACATCTCTAGGTAGTGTACAAAATTTAAAATATCTAAAAGTCATTTAAAATACATGACAATAAAAACATTAGAATAAAATAGTTATTAAAACCAGTTTTTAAAATTATTAAATTTTAATAATTTAATAAATAGAATAAGGAACCAACCAAGTCTTTATTACGCATAACTGAGAACTGGTCTACTCCTCCTGTCGCACACCCCTTTTACTTTTTCATTATTCAGCCTGAAGGAAACTAATTCTGTGTGTGCTTTTTACAGAAAATGAATGGCTGGCAATAACTTTTTCTTATGTTCAGACACCTTTTTGTAAGGTTTAGTGAACTGATGAGGGTCACAAGGGACGAGAAGGCTGCCAAGCTGCTGGTCGCCCAACGAGAAAGCACAGAGAATTACCAATATGGTATATGCCAGACATCAAGATTCTAATTGGCACCAACAGGGCTGTGGCAACTGAAGCACACATCTCAGCTGTCAGTACCTGGAGGCATTGCTGCAGGGAACAGCCTGGAGGAGCCCACTGCAAATAACTTTATAGCAGGTGGTGGAGTCTAGGAGACATTTTAAGCTATATGTGGATACCTGAATCACATCTGAACAGTGGAGGGAGGGGAGAAGAGAGAAATGTTCCTAGGTTACACTTCTAAAAACCATCACTTTAGGTAATTTACATATAAATGGAATTTGTTCATGGAGATATTTTGCAAGTAGTATTGAGTACTACTCTTCTCCCCACCCTCCTTTCACAGAAGTCTTCCCAACTTCTGGCTTAGAAGTCTCTCTCACTCACACTCACACGCACTAATTAAAAGCCTCCCCATAAATTAACTTTTCACATTTCCCCAAACGTGTTTTCTTCCAGCACTTCCCCCTCACTTGGAGGATCAATATACCTGACAACTTAGAAGGCATCTGAATTCTGATCAATTGCAAAGAGCTTCATTAAGGTCTGCTAGCATGAACAATATATAAGCCCAATGTGGCCAAAGAAGTGGGATGTTGCTTTCTAAGATGCCTGACTGGGTGAGGAAACACAGACTGCAGCTGTCAATTTCTCTCACACACCAATACTTTCCAAAATAAAGGGCCAGATCCTCAGCTAGGAAGAGCAAAGGCTGAGTAAATTCACTTAGATAAATGTGGAAGCTTTAACAGGCAGAATCCTGACGCTTCCTTTTCAGCTGTGTTTTCTTCAAGGGTTTAAAATGTGCAGTAGGGAACTACCCTCTAAACATTGAGAAAGACAAGCAGGTTTCTGACGGAAGCCTAAACATGTAAAGCTGTCTTCTAAAAAGCCGGACCAGAGGTCCAGTGCTCCAGCATAATCTACTCTGACTATCAGCAGTTTGCCAGGGTCTCAGGCATGAGGTTATTTCCCAGTCTTATTACCTGGATTCCATTTCGCTAAACATGCCAGTGTCTGAATTTGGGGCTTCTGAGCGCAAAGCGTGTGTGGCATGACTGAGCACTATCTAAAAACTGTGAGGTCAAGTTGTGTGGCGTGAGCACAAATACTCCTTCCTATTCCTTGTTACATGAGAAGCTGAATCGAGTAAATTGCAAAACGAGGTGGGGAGAGATCCTGGGAATTATTTTCAAAACTAACATTCAGTGTCTGTAGTCCACTGAGGGTTACTTCAAGTGTGATGGATTTTCTTCATGAATAGCACTCCCACGCAGAAAAGCATCTCTCACTACACACGTGTGTTCTGGAAACCTGCAGTTAGCTACTGATTCTTCATGGGCATTGCCTGTGTGCACAGGCACACCTGATGGATCTCCTGTCTCCTCATCGGCCTACCCATCCTTCAGAAGATATCCTTCTGAAGCTCTCCTCCAAGTGCCCCCCACTTTCAGGCTAGCAGGTGGCAACAATATGGTGTGTGGGGGGAGTTCCTTTGGGTGGTGAAGCCCTAGTTATGGAATGCTCTCTCCAAAAAGTTTCTCCTGGCACAAACATTGTCATCTTTTCGACACCCACTGAAAACTTATCTATTTTCCCCAGGCCTTTTAACTGTGATTTTACTCCCTCCTGAATTTTATTGTGCTGCTTTTATTCACTCTCTTGTTCTTTTAAAAAACATTTTATTGATGTTATTTTAAAATTTGTATGTGTTAGCCACACTAGAAAAAGCTTCTTTCAAAGAATGGGATATTTTAACAACAATGTATGCCACACAAGGTCATTGCCTATAACAGGGCTGCACAACTTTGACCCTCCAGCTGTTGTTGGACTACAACTCCCATCACGCCTGACACTGGTCACTGTGACTAGGGATGATGGGAGTTTGGGAGGGGGAGGTGTTATAAAGGTTTGGAGATTGGTTTGCAGTATTAACTGCTGGGCTGCTAACTGTAGATACATGGTATGAAGATAGGCCAATAGCAGCTGGAAGTCAAAGAAGTGTCATGGTCTCAAAGAAGTGTCATGCCTATAGGAAATCATCTAATTGCAGTGGTAAGATCTCAGACAAGTGCAGACCAGGATCACATGCATTAGCAGACCTTCTGAGTAGCTGTAGAAATAAATGGAATCTGACATATTGAGAAAGCCACTTAGCAGTAAAGCTTGTCTAACCACATCCCACCTGGCATGTAAATCACTCACCCCTGGTCTGCCAATCATGGAAGCACCCACCATCATGCTTACAGCCTTCACCGCTTCAGGTGAGTGTTGTAAGTGGGACTGAGCCTCCTGGCAGGGGTAATTGATTGACGTGCCAGGCAGGACTTCCACCACATTTTCAGAGGCTGCATGTGAGTTCAGACTCCTTTTTAGACCATCTGAATGAGGCTTATGTAGGTGTTCTTTTCAGATCTTCAGATGAACATATGGAGTCAAAGGTTGAGCCTGCAATCATGATTCCACTTTCCACACACATGCACAGTCATTTGAACATCTGAAAGGACTTTCTCTTGTACACATTTGTACAGGTAGAAGGCATCAGGAAAAGAACCCATAAATTATTTTAAGGCACGGCTGACTATATTTGCCAAGTATTTCTATTAGCATGGGTGCTCTCTGTGTTTCACCCATTCACATATTTTTGCTGCACTCAGAGGAGCAATAACTAAGTCTAACCAAAATAAATTTGTGTTAAAAGTGAAGCACAACTGGAGTTATATCTCTATATACTTTCCAAAGTGCAGCCTGATGTACAATATTTGGCTGTACAATATTTGTCCACCAAAATGGAATGAGCAGGAAGCCCATAGGCTCAATATGCCTAGGGGTCATCTCTTCAGACAACTTCCCCTGATGTAGGTATAGGTCCACTCAGGTGCTTTTGCAAAAATGTGATATGTAGATGAAAACCCAAGTAAAGAATATTTCAAATTTTAAAAAAAATTGGGAAGCCATACCTCCCTTATTATTGTTCCCATTATACCTCTCTCTTTTAAAATTTTGTAATTATTTTGAATGCTTAAAAAAAAAAATAACCATACTGCAAAGCTCAAACACATAACCAAGAGTTACACATACAGGCCTATCTTCATACTGTGTATCTACAGTATCTAGCAGCCAAGCAGTTTACACAACAAACCAATCTCCAAATCTTTATAACACTTTTACCAAACTTAATTCTTATTTTAAAAAACATTTATATACTGCATTTCAACAAAAGGTTTGTTACTTAAGGGTTCAATAAAGCAGTTTACAAAGCAAGAAGTATGAGAAAATGGTTCACTATCCCAACAGGTTCATTAAAAAACAAAGAAAACAAAACAAAAACCCAACACACAGATACAAGCACCCTCACAGCCATGAAGAACCATTATGCTGAACTGAATAGGGGCAGTTGCTTCCCACTGCTAAATATAAGGGAGTCACCAGTTTAAAAAGCTCAGTCAGCAGGGCTACTGATGAACACAAGCTCCATGAAAAATTAAGACAAAGCAACTTCTAGCTCAGACTCTTTTCCTCTTCAAGCAGCAAGCCAATTAAAAAAAGCTTGCCCTTCTACCTAAATATATTAATTATGTTTAAAGAATAAAAGGGCTGAAGAGAGAAATCACACCTATAATGATTTGACTTTTATTGGAAGATTGAAATAACCTCCTCTTATAGAGCACCTTGGGAGATCATAATTGAACAGCAGCATTATGCAGCCTTGGATCAGATTTTTCACCAGAGCATTTGCTGAATTAATTTACCGTTCGAACAACATACTGCACATTTGATTTCACTCAGTTTTGAACTCAAAATCTGCCCAACTCTATGGTTCCTTCATTCAGACCTAAAAATGCACTTCTCTCTTTTGTCCTTAGCTTTTCTATCTGAATGTGGAGTGGCAAAAAAGTGCACACCAATCATGAATATGATCTCGCCATAAAATGCAAAACTAGGAGAAATTACTTTGGGGGAGGTGTACAGATATGGGAGATATACAGAACAATCTAGCATGCAGCTTCAGTAAGCGAAAAATATTAGCTAGAGAGTTCCAAGAAGGTTAGCGTTACAAAGTTGCAAAATAATGGCTACAACAAAGAGAAGATGCTTGAATCTAAAATGTGCCTCAGCCAGCACAAAAGGAGGAGTTTCAGTGGCTACAAAAGAAACCAAGTAATAGGGTATGGCTAAGATGAAGAAAGTTGCTGAAAGAAAGGGAAATTTTTTTTGCCAGTTTCATATTTTTCCTTATGCGCGTATTGCTTTCCTAAAGACTATTCTTGTTTCCTACGGAAACAGAGCACTGGCTTACAGGATTGAGGGCTGTGTCTTGTAAAACAATACTAGTACATACCAGCTTTTGTTCTACAAGCACAGATTTACTCAAAGTTGCTATTTGAAATATGCCTTCCCACAATCTCAGGATTATTACAGTGAATGAAGTACGGGAATGCACTCCTCCACTCCATGTGATTGGCTTGTCTGTTGTAGAGAATTTGAAAGAGAGGCATCCTATTTTTCAGATGTCTAGTCATCAGACCATCTTGGATTAGGTACATATCAAAATTTCAATTTTTCAGTTTGCTGAAGTAGTTTACTTCTGAGAACCTCACAAACCCCGTGTCCCTTTATATAATACTCACTGGTTTTCTACAGTTATTTTGCCTCAAAAATACAAAGCACTGGGCCAGTTTTCAAGGAATTACCACAAGAAGTGGAGGGGAAAGTGAGTACATGAGATGCAGTAACAGGCATTAATCTTTCCACCTAATGGCGCAGTGGGGGAGTAACTTGCCTAGTGAGCAAGAGGTTGCTGGTTCAAATCCCTGCTGGTATGTTTCCCAGACTATGGGAAACTCCTATATCAGACAACAGTGATACAGGAAGATGCTGAAAGACATCATCTCATACTGCGTGGGAGGAGACAATGATAAATTCTTCCTACATTCTACCAAAGAAAGCCACATGGCTCTGTCGTCGCCAGGAGACAACACTGACTCGACGGCACAACTTTATGTGCAAGAGACCAGAAGGAACAGTGGGCATTATAATGTATACAGAGGAAGGATGCATCAACCCCTTGCTTCAGTCTTCAATTACCAATACCTGCACTTTCAATTTTTCACTAAAATATCAAACCCTAGAAAACTCTTTATTTTTGGATTGATTTTTATTTTACTTTGAAGATATCTTTTCCTTCTTTAATTGTAAAACAAATAATAAGGTAAGATCTCTTTAACAGTTTGAACTCAGGGCTAATTCAAAACATGTTTGCATACAGAGTGCAAGGAGAATCTACCTTGAAGGCATTCTTAAACAGTGCCAATGTACAAGATTTATGGACCAGATTCTCACATACATAAGAACCAAAATATTCAAATTAGTGATTTCCCATTACATTTTAGATCACATCTGGTCCCCTAAGCAAGGGAGTGTGAAGCTCTGGGATTCATACCGACCATTTGGCTGCTCTCATGGCGGCTGTTCCCCACCACCAGATTCATGGCCATATATTTGTATAAGACAACATAGTGGCCATGATATACACATTCTACCTGACTCCAGACAAGATGTTAAGATCTTATGTTCTTATCTCTTAATGCATAGGCAAAACAAAAACAAAGATCTTACAAACTGACCAAAAAACATTATTGTCAATCTCGAACTCAAACAGCTGGAAACTCTTGAGATTAAATGCAGTCATCCCTTGCCATCTGCAAGGGTCCTGTTCTGGGAAAACCTCACGGCTGGCCAATTCGTGGTTGGCGAGCCACTGAAAAGCATTGGAAAAGGGGTTAGGGGGAACATGTTTGCAAAAAGAAAAAAAATAAAGAAAAAATGCAAAAAGAAAATTGTCCAAAAAACACCTGGAATCCTTTGAAATCACCAAGAGTCAGCAAGAGGAGCCCCCAATCACTCCAGAACCCCCCCCCAAATTGTGGAAACCCCCCCATCACAAAAAAGCTCGCCAAACCATGGGTACTCAGGTTGCGGTTGGTGAGACCTATCACAATTTCCCAGTCGCACATACTCAAAACCGCAGTTGGGGAAATCGTGGTTGGCAAGGGATGACTGTACAGCAAATGAAACTAAATAACCAGAAGTGAGAAGAAGAGGAGAAAAGATGATCTAGGCTAATGAGGTCTGTACAGCACACAAGAACCTGAAGCAGCATCTGGTAAGGTCTAGTAAATATGAGAGGGGAGGGGTAGCTTGATTTGTGAGAAAGAAGAGGGTAGTTGCCAAATTAAAGGAACAGTGTATAAGATCGGCTGTCTGGAATGTGAAGAATTTTACATTGGGGAGACAGGGAGACCCCTGCTAAAAATGTATAGAGAGCATTTGGCAGACATGAAACACAATAAAAACCATTTGAAACCCTGTGCAAAGCACTGGAAGAAAAACATAAAGGAGGAGTTGTGCAAAGATGTTTATTTTGGCCTAAGGAAATACAGTAAGGCATAAGATTAAAGAGGCCATGTATATTGAACAGCAGCAACCATCAATGAAGAAATGAAATGAATTGGTCTATTAAAGGGTTAAAAACGTGTTCTGTAGAGTCATCTTCTCCTCCCTCCTCTCTTCTGTTCTTGGATTGGTTTTTATTTTGTTTTTATTTATTTTGCCTACACATTAAAGAGGCCTTAAAATCTTGTCATATATTTGTAGTTTTGTAGGTCTGTGCAAATATTTGGCTCTGAATAACAGAAGCCAAATAATCTGCAAAGCCCTCAGATACCATGAGGAGGCAGGCAGATACTGCGAGGAGGCAGGTGAGGAGGCAGTTCCCAATGCGCACCTCCATGCAGGACCCAACTCTCTGACTAACTCCCTACCAGTTCTGAGGCTTCCTGAAACAGCATTGAGTCCTCTTGTGTTTCAGCACTATCTTGGAAAGTGAGCAGGGAGGTACAGTCAGTTCGATGGAGAAAGCACTGGGCAAGGACTACACCCCCCAGCACTAGCCACTCACCTTCCAAGATGGCACTGAAACACAGAACAACTCTGTGCCCTTTAAGGGACCTTGAAACCAGTAAGGGAATCTGTGAGGAATCTGTGTATGTGTGTGTGTGTGGTATTGCTCACCTCTGTGCAGACCTAAAGAGCTGTTCAGATTATCTGGTTTCAGCTCTTCGGAGTCAAATATTTGCACAGGCCTTTTACTTTGCTCCCCTCCCCTGGAAATGTTCCTGCTGCTGCCCATAACTGCTCTTATCCCATTAACAGCCTCAGTGCTGTGGGAACAGGGAATATGAAGTGGGGATGTTTTAGGCACCTCTTCTAGGTTTTCAATTCAGGCACTTCACCATTGGCTTGTACAGGTGTTCAATGGGAAATGAAGCCCTCTGTCACCAAACCTAGGCACCCTGTGAGCCCTTCCCCCAGCCTCTTTAAATTGATCTTTTTAGTCAGCACAGGTTACATGAGAGGTTGACCCTCTGTCAGACATGGGCTCCTTCTCTTGTGAGACTAGCCAGCAATGGCAGAGCAATTCTGTCCTGAGCAGTCCCTCTTCAGCCACAGCTGAGCAGTCCCTCTACTCTGCCACAGCTACTGTGGCAGTCAGCCCGGTTATCTCCTCCCCAACCACTCTGCCATGCCTGGCTTCCTGCAAGCCTCACAGCATCAATTCCCTAAGAAGGAGATAGTCCCTATTGGCCTGGTGGTGCATCAGAAATAGTTTACACTCATTCTTAGTTTCTCTTCCTAGGTTGCACGGGGTTAGGGCCCGTGATCACAGCTTGCTTAAGGAATGACATCTCCACAGGAAAGGACTTATGTGTGTGTGAGTGTGTGATTAATGGAATGAAATTAAAGGAACCATCCACAACAAGATGTTGCTGCCAGCCACAAAGTCAGCTTAAGCTAAAAGAGTGTGTGTCTAGCAAACGCTCTTGCCTTTGTTTTATCAGCCTCAAAGACAGAATCCTTTTCAAACTTCTTCTGAGTAAAGGCAATTACTTCTGTTCAATACAAACTCAAAGAAAGCACAACTGTCTGACTTCAAATGAAACCCAGAAAATGAGCCTTCCACAGTCTAGCTCTCTTCATTTTAAACTGTGCTTTAAAATTTTGGTACTCTGAGGTTATGCATGGGCATGTTAAAGAAGTCTGCCAGTAGGGGAGTTAAATTCACTTTGGCTATTTTTTAAATTAAATAATTGCTTTGCATTTCTTTTAATTTCATAAGCAGCAGAATAGTATTTTCTAAAAAACCAATCTCCCAATAAAACCTTTACATTTTCCCTCCACTCAAAATGTGTGATCTAGTGATAGTGATCAAAGTTAAAGTCACATTTTGTGGCTGTGATCTTGCCCAATAGCCTGTCAGCAGGAAAACTGCAATTCCATTCTTTCTGCTTTTTTTCTGCATTGGCTTATCCCTGATTCAAGAGAGACAACATTGACTGAGCCATATAAAGTAAGTGTGTGTGAGGAGTGTGTGTGTGTGTGTGTGTGTGTGTGTGTGTGTGTGTGTGTGTGTGTGTGAGAGAGAGAGAGAGAGAGAGAGAGAGAGAGAGAGAGAGAGAGAGAGAGAGAGAGAGAGAGAGAGAGAGACTTTCCCCCCCTCAGCCTGCCAGGTGAGGCTCATACAGGGAGGGTTTTGCACTGCCCTTCAAGCCACCACTGATGAGTGTTGCTCAGACCCTTAGTAGCCAACAGCCTCCACTCAGCAATGGCAAGTGAGATAGTGCACTGCACTAACACACTCCAATGATCCTGTCAGTGACCCCACAGAATGGTCTGAAATGTGCAACTCTATTCTTGAAGCTAAAAAGATCAGGCTCTGTAAGCTAAATGGATGGGGAAATGGCCTGCAAACCATATACAAATGTATACATAAATATGACAAATTAAGAGCTCATATATACAGGTATTGGTTGCTGTTCGTAACACTGATTGCACACCACCAGCATTGTTAACTGCTATAGGGGATGCTTACATGACAAAAGGATTTCCATCACCAAAAAGGTAGCTGCAAATTACAAAAAGGTCTTTGCTGTATTGGAGGAATAGCATCAAATGCACAAGTAGTTACCATTAGAGCTGAAGTACTATTAGAAATAGCTGCTGTAAAGTATTATGTCAACAATGGGCATCACTAATTATCAGTGGTGCTCTATTGGGGAGTTGAAACAGGCAGCAGGCAGCTACGATTGTGAAAGCCAAGGGCTAAATATTGAAAAACAAGTGGGCAGCAAGTAGACAAATCCTGAGGTTTCCTCTGCATCTCAGTATAGTTGGGTGTGCCCATAAAAGATATACTGGCAGCCATGTGTGTTGGTATTTTACAAAAAATCCCCAAAGCAGCAGAAAATCCCAAAATCCTCTGGCTACATGCTAAATTTAAAAGAATGGGGAGTAGAGGAAAAAAATATGTTCTGGTACAGTAGAAGTACCATCTGCAGTATATGACAATCTTAAGACAGAGATTCAGGAAGCTCTTTGCAGACTATTAATACCTGAAGTTGCCTGAATATTCCACCTGTTAGAATATTGACCCATCATGCTCAGTGTTGTCTTCACTGATTGGCAGTAGGTGCCCAGGATCTAAGACACGGGTCTTTTCCAGTCCTACCTGATACCAAAGATTCAACATGGAACCTGTGCTCTACCACTGAGAGATGATCTCTTCCCTAATTAAGGGCCAAACTATATGTGATGTTAAATATGCAATTGTCCTTCTGCTTTGTGGGTTTTTTAAAAAGATGAAAATAAAGAAATAGCAGCAACAAGGGAGCACATCTGGACTGTAAAAGCAGAAAGGGGGAGTGAGATTAACCTCTTTGCCCTGAACCAAACTCCTGACAAAACTACTCCAAAGCAGCTATTTATATTAGTAGGGAAACTGCCATATTTCAGCTTATCTTCCAATGCAAATAGTATCTTCAAGGGGAGATTTTCCTTAGGACTACAGCAAGGGATGAAAAGGTTTTTAAAAACACACCATACAATCCTAAATTGAATTGGGTTTGCCCCACTGTTGCTATTAAAATAAAATAAAAATACACAAACAGAAAGATTACTACATGTTATTTAACATTGTGTCTTGTTTGGTCCGAAGTTCTTTTGCACTGAGCACAAACGGTCTTAGATCAGCATAAAACAGATTACAATGGCATACAACAGCATCAACCAACAACAATATTGATATACCGCTTTTTAACAAAAGTGTCTAAAGCGATTTACATAGAGAAATAATAAATAAATAAATGACATAAAAGGCACATAAAACTCCCTAGATCCTAAGATTCCAAGGGCCTAAAATCTCAATCTCAAAATCCTGAAATCGTAGAATCCCAAAGTTTTAAAATTCCAAGGTCTTGATATCTAAGAAGTTTCAAAACTATAAAACTGTAAAACTTTAAAATGCTGGCTATAAAATGCTATTTTATTTTGTTGAGTGCACTACAACTGAGCTGTAAAGTTAAGCGCTGTGTCTGGCCTGATTAGGTCTTACTGCCTGTCAGGACCTGATGGATTTTGCACACTGCTGTGTTGAACTTGCCAACATTATGTGTGGTAACAGGGTTGGAGTCAGAGAGCAGAAGAGAGGTGTAGAACTGGCTTCAGCACCCTGGGGACTTGAGTAATAGCAGGAGGATGTGGATGGTGTGAATATCTCTGTAGAATGGGCAGTGGAAGAGAACATGCACTGTAGTTTCAACTTGCCCAGAGTCACAGCGGAACAGGCATTCCAAGAGGGAGGTTTTCCTGTATCTGCCTTCTAGCATGGCTGAGGGGAGGGCACAACATTGGGCCAGGGTAAAGGTCCTTCTTGATTTGGAGCTTTCAGCTGTGTTATATATGCGGCGGGGGATACAGTTCATCTTAGTCTTTCATTGATGAGGATGTTCTAGGTCCTGCCTAGATTAGTTTGGTGCTCTATGTCTGTTATATATCATTTGATAAGTGTTTTTGCCTATTCGTACCCCATGGCAAGTTGTGGGGAGGGGGGGGAGACACAGGGACATCTTTGTCTGAAATGTTTGTTTCTAATTGGACTGGTAATTATCCTGTAGTGTTAGGGAGGCTAGACCCAATGGGCTGAGGAATAACCTTAGCCGGTAGCTGAGTATGGCCATCCATACTCTGACCTTCACTTTCACCAGACCTGTCTCCAGGCGTAAGGCAGCATTGGAGACACACTGTGGAATTGGTACAACTGCTCTTAGGAATCTGGACAGGATGAGTGCCAATGGGGCTAAGTTGGAGAAGGGGCCCAATTGGGAGCCATGGAGGAGTTGTTCCTGAGGCTTGGTTTCAAACAGTTTGAGGGCTGCAAGTATGTAGTGGCCTCCTCTTGTACAGAAGAATTTAGGATGGCAGAGATGCTCCTCTGTGCATTTTGGGTAACGTAAGAGCCATGAGCTTTTCTGGTGCCAGAGGCACAGAGAACTACCCCCAAGTATTTAAAGCATGAGACTTGCTCAATCTTTTGCCCATTTATGTGCCAGGAGTGCATCTTGGGTCTCTTGGCAAAGGCCATGATTTTGGTTTTATGTTAGTTGGTTTCCAGTGGGTCTTCCTTGGAGTATTGGGCAAGGGCCCTCAGAGCTCTTCTGAGACCTATGAGGGTCCTTGAGATAATTGTTGCATAGTCTGTGTACAGCAGGGTAGAGGTGTGTCTCTCTGTGAACTTTGGAGGTTGGTGGAAATGGCATTGCCATGCAGGTTGGGAAGATTAACTGTGTTTGTAAGGGTTTAAATTTATGTTTGGAATTATTATTATAGCAAGGGTAAATTTCATAGTTAATCTTTCATGAAGAGAGGTGTGCAGGAAGTCCATTTTCACTTATTCTGTTTGTTATGAATGATAATAATATTATTGTTAAAATCAATAAAAATTGAATTTGGAAAAGAAAAAGAAAAAGAAATGGCATTGCCACCATGGCATTGATATAGAAGTTAAATAGGAATGGGGCAAGAATGCAGCTTTGTTTGATGCCCTTCCAGGTTGGGATGTCACTTGAAAGCTTTGGGGGTTGCACCTTATTTTGAAGGACATGTGAACATGCAGGATACATATGAGGTATAGCAGGCATCAGCCAGTTGAGGAAGCTTTCAGTTTCTCCCACAGTTTGACTCAGGAGATGGAGTCAAATGCTGCCTCAAGGTCTATAAAAGCTGCATAAGTGGCATGGGTGGAATATTTCTCAGTAAGGTGCTGTGGAACTAAGCACTGGTCAATCATGTATCAGCCCTTCCTGAAGCGAGCCTGCTCCTCCATGAGGAGATTTTCTTGGTCCAGCCAGTCCCTAAGCTTCCAGTATAGATGCCTAGCGTAGAGCTTACTGATTGCACTGAGCAAGCTGATGGGTCTCTAGTTTGCAGGGTTGTCCTTTCTGCCTTTTTTGAAGATGGGGACAATTACTGCTAGTCCCTAGTCCTTGGGAATATGGCCCTGTGTGTCAATAAATGTGAAGAGTGAGGCCAAAGTTTGGGCCCACCATGCTGAGTTGTTGTTTTTTAATAAACAACTCCGGGGGAATTAAGTCCTCCCTGGGGAACTTCCCCGATCTTAGTTGGGATATAAGGTTCTTAATCTCAGATGTCGTCATTGGCAGCCATGTGGGCAGATGCTCTATATCGTGTAGGGGGCAGCTATATTCTGCAGTTCCATCTTCATAAAGTTTGTGGAAGCGTTTTCCCCAAATCCCTGGTGGGATGTAGCTATGTAGTGTTGGGACATTACTGAGATTTGTTGTGATGCACCAGAATGAGGCCGAGTCATTGAATCTGACTGCCTGGATGAGTCGTGACCAGGTAGCTTTCATAGAGTCTCTTTTCTTGCAGACAAGCAGTTGTTTGTATTGCCTCTTCTTCTGAAGGAGGTAATGTGCAGACATTAGCCCTGTGTTGATTGTGTAGACATGGTAAGTGTTGATGAGTACTTCCTGCCCCACTTTCTTTTGCACTGATGCAGTCTTTGTTGAACCATGGTTTGGAATGGTGTAGGTGTTGCTTTGGGGAGGCATTGATTTTGCGTAAATCTCTAGGGCTGCACTGAAGGGTTCTGCTATAGTCAGGGAGAGCCTGATGTGCTGAAAGTTTTCCAAGGTTTGTAGATCAGATATTGCTTGATCTAGGTGGGTGGTCCTTTTGGCACAGCAAGCTTTTCCCATTTGGCATGGCAAGCTCAGCCCCACACTCAATGTGAGACTGTTGGATGAGAAGGGCTTTAGTTGGAGAGAGATTGGAAAGTGGTTGCTGTTGAATTAGGGGATAGCATCGAAGCTCTCAGCAAATGGGACCAGGTTTCCAGAGGTGATTACATTGTCAATAGGCTTTAGAACCAATTATTTCCAGAACTTTCTGGGGGAAATATTTTTGGGCCTTTATAGTTTTTTATAGGTCACCTGCTTGAACTATGTATCACATATCTTTGCCTGAATACATACTCTCGAGCACATATAAATACTTGTCCATGACTAAGGTACTCAACTGAAACTCTAGAGATTAGTTTTTAATCTGGTATATATTTAGAACTGGTGTCTGAACTTAAAACTTTGTCATTCAAGTCCTCCATTTCCAGATGCAAAATAAAAATGCTTCATCCTTCCATCACAAAGGTACCAGGAAAAGAAAAAAGCAAGAGCAAAATGAGGAGTTCAGATCCAAGAAAACTAACTCTCAAAAGTTTTTTAAACTGACCAAGAAATAAATGGAAATATAGTACAGAGGATATCTAACATGCACACTGGAGAGAAACACTGCAGTTAAACTGCATTTTAAAATATTTAATACTGTATGAAAGCCATATGTGTTCCACCGATTCATTGATCAGGAGAGATCTGAAGACTGACAGGGGTCAATGAATGGTTTCATAAGGGCTAGGGGGAAAAAATATTTCTCCAGTATTTCAAACAAGGCTAAAAGGATAAATCAGGCATCTAAAAGTACAGAACCTCTCAAGAGCCTTTGAAAAGAAAAGAAAATCAAAGCATCCACTTTTGAAGATTTAATACTGAAGATTTCATAGAACAGAAATGATAGATGGGAAAATATATTAAGTGTCTACTATACAAAGGTCATTTTAGGATTACTTCCCTGCTGTTTTGCTTTTTATTATTATTAATTTTTTTTGCTTTGTCCAGTCTTTCTTTTTAAAAAAAAACCTATAAAGAAGGAGATGCTAATCATGCTTGCTCAATTTATACCCCCCTAAGTCCCCCTACTCATTATGCAGATGAACTGTAATCACATGTGAAGAATAAGAATGCCATTTCACATTAAGGGTGCCATTAGGAACACAGGCTTTGTTCAAAGAATGATCAAACACATAAATACATAAATGGCCCCACACAGCTGGATTAAAGCTTAAGTGGGCAGTTATTGGAGAACAAATATGAAATAAGCATCAGTTAATATAAAGATGCAGAGACTTACCAGGAGCACACGTTTGCAGATGATGCCCGATGTGGATGATACAGCCTTCAATTGCCTAAAACAATTATGGTCCTTTGCCTCTGTTTAAAAAAAAGAACAAAAATTTTCAAAATGTGGCAATTTTCTAACAAACTAGCTTGATACAGCCTAAGTTTTCACATGTTTTCCTGCTGCATTTCCTCTTCACTTGAAGGACCCTTGTATTAAAGCTCCAGTATATCAGTTACAATAAATAATGCAAGGAAATTATTAAGGGTGGTTATGCACATGCTTGGAAGCGGATGTATAAACCATTTTTGAACCCTCTTGTTTTGCTTTGGCTGTAACCTGTGAATAGGGAACTAGCAACTCCAAAGTTCCTATTAATATCTTATCCCAGAACTAGATGCAGGTGCACACCTCATTTTCACTGCTTCATACAATGCAAAAGTCACTCTAAGTCAAACCACTTTCAAACATGGCTATACCACTACTACTGTCCCTGGAGACAAAAAGCCTAATCACATCAAGGGAAGTTTGTGAATAGCTTTACAGCAGGAACACATGCTGAAAAGTTCTTCTGCTTCCTAAGACAGGAATCATAGAAAGAATATTCCTAGTGAATTTTTGTTGTGTAGAACTAAACCCAAGCCTCATATGATGACTTTTTTGAAAGCAGTTGGCATTGGTATTATATTACCAGCATTAATGTTTGTCAGAAGTATTATATGGCCAAGTAGTTTTATTGGCAGTACTTAGATAGCATATGGGATGGTGTCCCCAGATATTATGCTGAACCAGTGCTTAGCCTCTTTTAATATCAGGGCTCAGCCTGAGAACACGAACAGTAAAAATTTAGTGCCTTTGAGCATATGCAGAACATTTTTTTCTCATGCCACTAAGTCCTGGCAAGCCAGCTACTTTATCTTTGCCATGTGACTTCTCCCACTTTGTGTGAAGTAACCTCAGTATGAACCAAGTTGTACATGGATACAGCCATTTCTGCAATCACAGTGGCACTTTTTCTAATTAGCCAGTTATGAACATGCAATCTTCATTGCAGTCTTCATTTGCTACCCTGCATTTCAGGGTAAATAATAAATTAATAATAAAATAATGATAAAAGCAGCAGAAGCAGCCACCCCATATACAAGAGTTGGCCAGTATTTCTGGAAGTAGTTCTAAGCAGCCAAGGTCAGAAGTAGAGATGGGTGGTAGTGGAGCTCAACAGAAGGTAACAATAGAAAACAGGGTGTTATGCAGTTTTGCTTTTGAGCCAAGACTGTGGTGCAGTGACCAGCGAAATAACCATAACCCTAAGATTGCCAGTTTAAGATTCTGATTAGCAGCCAAACTGTCAGGATCAGCTGAGACTTGAAATGGGTCTATGCACTTGTGCCTACCACAGTGAACCACCTGAGATTGCAACAAAGAGGAAGAATGTATTTATTACATATATCCCACCTTTCAATTTTCAATAAGATGTTCGAGGCAGCTTACCCTCAAGAAGAGGTTGCATTATTTCCCCAGGCTCCAATTCAGATAACCTACTGGCTCTCTCTAGACAGGCATGGCATAAAAGCATCCCACTCAAGCCTTTGTCTGACTAAACCACAGCCAGGTTCTTTCTTTGTCGTTCTCTCTCTAGTCTCCTTATATACACTTTCACCTGCCAACCTGCTTGTTTATATTCTGTTCTCCCTGCCTGGCACCTTTCCAATTTACCTGTATGTCTGCCAGTGTTTCTGCTTGCAGTCTCCCAAATATGTGTTGTCGTTTTGTTGTTGTTTTTTACACAGACCTTGGTCTTCCTGTACTACATTTATGAGGTCCCAGTGCCTAAGTTCTCCATGAACCTTCACGTGGGATCTTCCCAGCAATTCTAACTCTGGTTCCAGTCCTGTCATGTATTATACTGCCAGCACATCACATGCTTGTGGCCTAGCACTGAAACAGCCTTCTGTTTTGCCACCTCCAAATCTAGAAATTAAACCAATGCTCACACATCACAGGTAATAGAGCTACAACATCATGTGCACAACTAAACTTCTGTAGTGTTTTATCACTAGCATTAACTCATCTATATATTTAATTCTCTAAGGCATACACATGGCTAATCCCATGCGTGGCAGCTCTCGCAAGAGTTCAGAGAGCTGCCCAATAGGCTACACACAGGATGGGTGAGAGAGGGGGAAATGGCAGTGGCAGCAGCGCCTGAAGAAAACTGTGGCAGGCGGGAAAATGAGTGGGAGGACAAAATGGTGGCAGGCAATGCACTGCGCAGGCAGGCAAAATGGTGGGGGATGGGCAGGAGGACAGGTGGGCAAAACGGCAGTGACAGTGACCAGGGAAGAAGGTGGCAATGGCGGCAGGGCAGCAGGCCAGGAGGCAGAGGAAGGAATAAACCGGCTGGGCAGGGTGGGTAGGAGAAAAACGGTGATGGAGGGAACAGCAGCGGGACCAGGCGGGTGGGGGGAACGGCAGTGGCAGTGGAGGCGGCCAGAGGCACAGGTGCTCTGCACCCATCCCACCTAGTACAAATAAATACACATATGATCACTCTCTCACACCGACCAACCATTCTATACAACACTGATCCCCGAATAGCAAGAAGAAGAAGAAGAAGAAGAAGAAGAAGAAGAAGAAGAAGAAGAGCAGGAGGGGAGTACTACAATATACATATCTCTACAATTGTGACAAGTGCTTTTAGCTTAAGCTGGATGCACCAGCTGGAAACTTTTGCAAGTACACAGAAGTTTATAAACTTGCAATTGTAAAAATCCCACCAATCGCATCATCTTCAGCAATTATAAGCTTAAATTTTATAATGCTTACCTTGTAAAACTACACAGACTACCTTAGCACAGAAGTTAGGCCACATAGATAATAGAGGTTCCAGGTGCTAAACTGTAATGATGTTCAGAAAATCAAGGTGAAAACCAGGTAACAGAATGTTCCCAGCCCTCATTATGCGAAGCTGCATTATTGTCTCTTGACATTTTGCCAGCCCGTAAATCAAACTAGCAATGAGAACAGTCAGTAAGACATCCCATAAAGCCTTTTATTTTATGCAGGGAATTAATGAAGTTAACATCAAGTGTTCCCTGAGAAGATGTAGCTGTCTGACAACTTTTTAAGTCCTTTTGGAAAGGAGGGGGAATCTTAGTTTGAAATATCAGAAGCAGAATCACCTTTTAAGGCAGAAGGCAGCTTGTGGGGCAGGGGGGTGGGTAGTTTTAAATACATATGAAGAGACAGAGGTATGTTGGTAAAAAAAAATTAATTGAAAGGGGAGAAAGGGTTTAGTGAGGGAAACCCAAAAGAGATCCGTCTATGCCTCCCCACCCTGCATACCTCAACTGTGACTTGCTAGTGTAAATCTGCAGATTATGTCTCTTTGCCTTTGGAGAGCAGCTTTAGATTAAAAACAGGCCAGACTGAATCTGCTCAGGCACTGGGAGGATTGAAAGGTGGTCTCATTGTGGCCTTTAAAGCCATGTTACACCCGAAAACGTTCTTGTTCATTAAGATAAATTCTGCAACAAATCAAACTGAAGCAAATTGAGCAGATATTAAGGGTCTATTCATGTAGGTATATGTAGCCTGTGAAATAGCCAAGGAGAAAGGGATTGGTCTATGCCAAGCCAGGCATACTCCTGCCGTCACCACACACTAGCTTCCCTGTTTCAGTTAAAGCTGTATGGACAGCCAGGACATTCAGATGTCATAGTGGGCAGAAGGTGGTAAAACCCACATAAGTAAAAGCACACCAGAATGTAACAGGACAAAATGTCTACCTGCTTTGAAAAAGAATGTTTTATGTAAGATCTGAATAAGTCTGTGGGCAGATATGAATGTGGATGGAAAGATCCAACGGCACAGTTGTCCCATTCATGGCTATTAGGAACTTCACAGCCAGCCCAGAGCCCACATACGGACAAGCTTGTCTCATCCATGCCTATTAAAAACCTGTTCTTTAAAAATATTTTATAAAAGCTTTGATCCCCAAATGGCAAGGAGAAGCAATTAGGGGTGTGCACAGAACTGGGCTGCCCAGTTTGGTTGAACTGGACTTGAACCAGACATGCTTGGTTTTGCCATCCCTGAATCCGCACACACACACACCCAGTCTGGTCCAGGGGGTTCGCAATTTTTAAAAAAATTACTCACACCTCTGGGGGGCTTCTCTGAGGCTGCAGGGGTCCCCTCCGGAGGTTCCCCTTTCCCCACCATCCTCCGTTAACGCTCAAATCACCCAATTTGCATGGTCTTTGGCCTGTTTCCAGTCCTCACCCCCATTGTGGGGGCCATTTTGAAAGCTGTCACACATGCCCAATGGACCTCTGCATGGCCAGGTGACCTTCCAGAGACACACACACCCTGCAGCCTCAGAGAAGCCCCTGGAGGGGGTTAGTAAATTTTTATTTTTTTAAAAAAAACTCTTAGAACAGGCCGGGGGGCCGTGTTTCGGTTCAATATATGGGGGGAGGGTGGGGAGGGTGGTTCACAATTAATAATAATAATACCCCGGGGGGCTTCTCCAAGGCTGTGGGGGTGGGGGTGTCTCTGGAAGTTCCCTTTCCACCCGCCAGCCTTCATTAATGCCCAAATCACCCAGTTCAGGCAGTCTTCAGCCTGTTCCATGCCTCATCCCCATAGTGGTGGCCATTTGGTTCGATATCAAACCGAACCGGGGGGGTTCAGTCCGATATTGAACCAGTATTCAATCTGATATCAAAACAGTTTGGTTCTACGTCGAACAGGTTCAGAAATGAACCTGTTTGCACATCCCTAGAAACAATAAGATAAAAGAGTATTGATGACCTTGAATGAAACAAGGTGCACAGGAACCCACCAACCATCCTGTTTCTGAGGCTGTTCTTCTCTGTGACTGAGTTTTCCTTCCCATGTTTCATCCCTTGCATATATCTAGATTACCCAATCATTCAAGGGATTTGAGAAAATTTCCTCCTGCTTATTTTGGCACTTCCCTTTGCCATGTCTGTAACATTTATCAAAACGTTTTTACTATTTTTTAAATTATTACTACTATTATGACTATGATGACAAATAGTTCTATAGTGCTTTTCAACAAAAGTACTCAAAGTGACTTATACAGAAAATAAATATTATTTGGTTCCCTGTCCCAAAATGGCTTACAAGCTAAAAACAAACATAAGGTAAACACCAGGAACCACCACTGGAAGGATGCTGTGCTGAGGTTGGTTAGGACTAGTTGCTCTTCTCTTGCTAAATACAAGAGAATCTCTACTTTTAAAAAAGGTACCTCTTTGCTCAGTTAGCAGGGGTAAAGGATGTGCACATTTCCACACGAGCACTCATACAGCTCCTTTACAGCATTGCTCTGACATTTCAAGAACAATTTCTAACATTTTTTAAAAAAATTCAGTTTTTCAAAATAGTATGTGTTCACCCCTTCTTCAGCACATTCAAGAATATTTTAAGTTTCCTTAATGAAAGGGTTAAAACCCATGTATCCACAGTTCCTAGAGCGCCAGGAGGGACTGTGGAAATCAGTTCTGCACACCATTTTGTCTTCAAGGGCTATTTTGTGGCTCCTTTCTTTTAAAGCATGAACTTTCCCCTGCAATTTTTCACAGTTGGGGGGGGGGGCATGTTCAGGGCATTCCTGGGCACATACAGACCTTGCAGAGCACACCACAATAAGTTATTTCACGTTATTTTGCCTTTTTGCCATTGTTTTGCATTTTCCCTCCACTTTGGAACCTAACCCCCATTTTCCCATAGCAATAATGCCTTGTTACTCACAGGAGTAGGCAAGGAATGGAACCCACACGATTAATGAGGTTCTCCTGTATCTATATGCACACTAATCTTTACTTCACCACTTCATTAACTTGTACTAGACAAGAGGGTGAACAGGCATTTCTCTCTGCAACCAGACCTCTTCCGCCCCCAACCCCGATTTTACAGGTATAATTATCAGCTACCAATGCTGGATTAGCACTACTGCCACAGTAGTAATAAGGAAGAATTCTGCTCCACAGAAATCACAGTCAACACAGCCTTCCAATGCAGAGTAACTAGCCTTCGAACAAACATTATTATAATGAAGCAAGTGTTTTAAAAGCTACCACTACAAGTTTTCCACAATACCACATTTGCACATTTTTTTTCTGGGGGGGAAACTGGCTTTTGTACTAGCCTGAGCTATTTTATATACTTCTCCTTATTCTCTCTCTAAGATCATACTCCAAGAATGCAAAAGCCTGGAAATTCTGAGGACAGCTATTTTAGCCGATACACCTCAAGGGAGTTCCCGGAAGACAGAACATGGTGAATTCAACACTGGCACCTGATTTGGAGCCATCTGATTAAAAGGTGTCGCTAGCAACACTGTTCTCCATGGACATATTAGAAGAGCCAGGGAGAAGAAGTTCTTCCATGCATGCCTGTCTTCCTCTTTTAAAAAAACAACTCTCTTGCCTTAGTATTTTTGTGGGGAGGTGTCCCCCCCCCACACACCCCTTTCGCACTTTTAAATCATAATTTCATTGTCATGGAGACTCACTTTCTTTTAACACAGTGCAATCAAAGCAATGAAAAATTAAGTGCTAAAGATCAGAACTAACCGGAACAGCCTTAACAAAAATATCTTCTATAAATCCAGCCACAGCATTATGTTGTCTCATCCTTGCCCAGCAACTAACATCCCACTTCCTGCAAATAAATTATGGACATGTTTTTGAAAATGCACACTGTGAGTCATGGAAAACTGGGCAGAGGTTTCAAGAAACAGATATTCATAACTGTGAGCAGCATGAGATTGTCAAGCATGTGTGCACACACACAAACATACACTACTTCTCTTCCGAGGAGAAGGAAAGATTAGTGCACTTTAGCCTACTGCAGCTTCATTCTTAACATCATTCACCAAAAGCGGCCATCAAGCCAATTTACTCCTAGCATGAGAGAATGTTTAGGCAAGAACAGAGAAAAGTACACACCACCATTTAAGCTAGGAGGTCAACAGGAAGGAGCCTAGAGGCAGGGTAGGGTTTTCAAACTTTGCAAATGTTAATTTTCACAGTATGATAGACTTCTGGAAGATTAAGTAAAACCTTTCCCCCATGAACCCCTGCTCCCCGTGTTTGGAAAGTGGACCAAAGTCAATTCATGTTCACAAGACAGGATTTCAAAACAAAAGCAACACAAAGCAACACCCTGCTTTTCTTGTTAGAGCAGAAAAGTCTGTGCATTTTGAAAATGAAATTCAATCAGTGCGGCATATTTGTCCCCCTTATATCTGAGAGCAAAATTAAGATGTGAAATAGTTCAGTTTCTTAAACGTACCCCATCAATATTTGCTGCATCATGGTTAACAGAGGAGTCTTCACTATTGACTTCAATTCCAATGAAAGACTTGGTGTCTAAGATGTACAGACAGCTGTCTCTGTTGATTCATGAATTATCTATGTGGTGTCCCCTCTGCTTCTGATACTACCTACTCAAACACCTTCTGGAACTGGCCCTTCCCAAGGTCCCTTTCCTCTTCCCAGCAGAACTTCCCAGCAGTATTTACATCTTTATCAGCAGTGTGTGGATGCAGTTCCCAGGACATACATGCATCAGAATATCATGAATATCAAAACATTCTGATGAAGACATGGACTGGAGAACTCACAGAAAGAACCATCATGGAGCAAAGCAAAGTGTCAATAAGTACAAGTTGTAGACTTTAATGTATCATCCCAGTACATGGCCAAACACAAGTCTGAATGCGTGAATTCTGAGCAGTAAATAGGGAAAGAAGCAAGAGGCCTTTGAGGACTGCTACCTTAGCAATGTGGGAACTTCTGCAATGTGTGTCTCCTTCTGGCATTATTCCAGGGCATTGTTCACACAGTGCTTTTAGCTTGCATCTCCTCCAGAATGGAGGGTGTGCATTCACATAGCTCCAGATTTACCCCAAAGTCCCTGAAAGCTATCAGGGAGCACTTCACACACAAGTTGGGTTAAAGGCAGGGGCATATCTAGGGTGGGGCAGGCAGGGCACATGCCCCAGGCGCCACTTGAAGGGGGGCGCCATTTTTTTAAAATGAAAAAAAAAACTAAAATGGCCGCCAAAAACAAAATGGCCACCGTGCATGCTCAAATGGCCTCTGTAAGGCACTAGGTCATGCCAGGCCTCGCAGAGGCCAATTGAGCATGCGCAGTGGCCATTTGTTTTTGGTGGCCGTTTTAAAAAAATATTTTTAAAAATGGCCACTGAACAAGCTCAAATGGTCCCTGCGAGGCCCTCAGCCTGGGAAAGGCTGCAGTGGTGAATTAAGAGGCCAGCAGGGGAGGGGGAACCTTTGCAGACCCCCCATGGCCTTTAGGAAGCCTCCCAAAGGTGCTGCAGGTTAAAAAAAAATTTAAGTTAATATAAGTCACTGTACACATATTCAGTTTGGCACTATGTACAGAGAATCAGGGCTTGTGAATACTGAACTGAAGCTTATGAGCTAGGATTGTATTCATTTGCTCTGACTTTCCTTCTTGTGATAAATGAGTTAAATGTGATGTCTTAATAATATGGCTATTAATGGTGAGTTTGTCTTTGAATCAGTGTGAAATCACCTGTGTCAGCCGGCAGCCCTTTGTGGCAGAGGGGGCTGCTGGGTAGCTCTAGAGTCTTATAAATACTGCTGAAGACATGCCGGCTGCATAGAGGAGGTGAAGAAGGCTTGAGGGTTTGGCTCTCTTTTCCTCCCTCCCTCTCTTCCTCTCTCCCTCCCCCCCTTCACCACCCGGACTTTACATCTGGCCCCTCTGGGTTTGTGTTTCTATCTATCTTACCCTGACGAGGAGCTGCCTACCAGCCGCTGTCTTCAGAAAGCCTGACAACTAACACCTGTGTCAGCCGGCAGCCCTTTGTGGCAGAGGGGGCTGCTGGGTAGCTCTAGAGTCTTATAAATACTGCTGAAGACATGCCGGCGGCGTGGCCGGCGGCGTGGCCGGAGGCCTGCCTGTAGGCGGCCGCCGAAGCCGGCCGCCAAAGGGGGCCGGGCCTTTGGGGCCGGGCCTTTGGGGCCGGGCCTTCGGGGCCGGGCCTTCGGGGCCGGGCCTTCGGGGCCGGGCCTTCGGGGCCGGGCCTTCGGGGCCGGGCCTTCGGGGCCGGGCCTTTGGGGCCGGGCCTTTGGGGCCGGGCCTTTGGGGCCGGGCCTTCGGGGCCGGGCCTTCGGGGGTGGGACTGAGGGCTGGGGGGTGGGGGTTGTTTGTGGGTGGATTTCTCTTTCTTTTGGGGGGGGGGGTATGAATGCTGCTTTTATTATTGTCCTGAGTTGTGCCAGGCCTAGTTGACGGGATGTGTTTGGGTTCTCCTGAGGGGGCGGATGCGGGGGCTGCGCCTGACAGCCTGGGGGCGGCTATTGCTGTAGTGGTGGGGAATAGAAGAATTGGCGCTGGCAGAACAGCTGGCCGTTACAGGGGAAGAGAAATTGGTAATTTAGTGACTATCTCTACTTCCAACTGTTCTGACAACTCTCAGGCCTTGGGGAACAGCACCAATTACCCACAGAACCTGACCTTGCTCCTTTGTAATGCCAGGTCAGTTCAAAATAAGACCGAAATTGTTCATGATCTAATCATGGATGAGGGAGCTGATCTGGTGTGTATAACTGAGACCTGGTTGGGGGAAGCGAGTGGCCCAGTGTGGGCTCAGCTTCTCCCTCCAGGTTACTCTGTTGTGGAGCAGGTTAGAGGAAGTGGGCGGGGGGGTGGAGTGGCTGTGGTCCATAAAAATACTATCTCCCTTACCAGGGCCCCTGTGAGACAGTTGACCTATATTGAGTGTGTATTTTTGAGGCTGGGAACTAGGGATAGATTGGGGATTCTGTTGGTGTACCGTTCACCCCGCTGCCCAACTGACTCCCTAACTGAGCTGTCGGAGCTGGTCGCGGAGTTGGTGATGGAGTCTCCCAGGCTTTTGGTGCTGGGGGACTTCAATATCCACTTTGGGGCTGGCTTGTCTGGTGCTGCTCAGGAGTTCATAGCGGCCATGACAACTATGGACCTATCCCAATTAATCTTTGAACCAACTCATGTTGCCGGCCACACACTGGATTTGGTCTTCTGTTCGGATCAGGGGGGTGTTCCGTGGGTGGGGAATCCGTTGGTTACCCCATTGTCATGGACGGATCACCACCTGGTTAAGGTTGGTATCGCGGACGCAACCCACCCCTGCAGGGGTGACGGACCTATTAGGATGGTCCGTCCAAAAAGGCTGCTGGACCCAGCAGGTTTCCAAAAGGCCTTGGAGGGTTTCGATGTTGGTGCGGCCGGTGATTCTATCGAGGCCATGGTGGGAACATGGAACAGAGAACTCACCAGGGCAGTAGATATTATTGCTCCTAAGCGTCCCTCCAGGCCTGCTTCTAAGATGGCCCCCTGGTATACAGAAGAGTTGCGGGGGATGAAGCGGCTTGGTAGGCGACTGGAACGCAGGTGGAGGAGAACTCGGCTCGAATCTGACAGGATGCAGCATAGAACCCATTTGAAGACCTATGCAATGGCGGTGCGTGTGGCAAAAAAACAATTTTGGTCGGCGCGAATTGCGTCTGCGGGCTCACGTACGGCAGAATTATCCCGGGTGGTGAGGAGTATAATTTCTGCTCCTTCTGCCTCAAATCAGTTCCCGGAGACACTCTGCTGTGACGCCTTTAGTGGGTTCTTTGCAAATAAAATATCCTGTATTCGGGCCGACTTGGACTCCACTATTTCTGCAGGGTCCGGGAGGGAGGTATCTAGCAATCCCTCTTGCAGTGTTAGGATGGATCAGTTTCAATCTGTGACTCTTGATGACGTGGACAGACTGCTTGGAGCGGTGCGGCCTACCACTTGTTCTCTGGATCCTTGCCCGACCTGGCTGCTTCGATCTAGCGGAGAGATTGTTGGAGATGGCCTGGTTAATATCATAAATGCATCTCTGGGGGAGGGGAGGGTGCCTTCTTGTTTGAAGGAGGCAATAGTTAGACCTCTTCTTAAGAAGCCTACCCTGGATCCCTCAGTGATGGATAGTTATAGGCCAATCTCCAATCTCCCCTGGCTGGGCAAGGTAATCGAGAGGGTGGTGGCTAACCAGCTCCAGGCGGTTTTGGAGGAATCTGATTATCTGGACCCATTTCAAACTGGCTTTAGAACGGGCTATGGGGTTGAGTCAGCCTTGGTCGGCCTGATGGATGACCTTTACCGGGGAATCGACAGAGGGAGTGTGACTCTGTTGGTCCTCCTGGATCTTTCGGCGGCGTTCGATACCATCGACCATGGTATCCTTCTGGGTCGCCTGGAGGGGTTGGGAATAGGGGGCACCGCTTTGCGGTGGTTCCGTTCCTATCTCTCGGGCAGATCCCAGATGGTGGAGCTTGGTGACAGTCGCTCCTCAAAGCAGGAGCTGTTATATGGAGTCCCTCAGGGCTCCATTCTGTCACCAATGCTTTTTAATATCTACATGAAACCGCTGGGTGAAGTCATCAGGGGATTTGGTGCTGGGTGTTATCAGTATGCTGATGACACCCAAATCTACTTCTCCTTTTCATCTTCAGGAAATGGCACTCAGTCTTTAAATGCCTGCCTACAGGCAGTAATGGGCTGGATGAGGGAGAACAAATTGAAGCTGAATCCAAGCAAGACGGAGGTGCTCATTGTGGGGGCTCAGAATCTGAGGAGTGAGTTAGATCTCCCTGTGCTGGATGGGGTTACACTCCCCCGAAGGGAGCAGGTGCGCAGCTTGGGAGTACTCCTGGACCCAGGCCTCACCCTGGTCTCTCAGGTGGAGGCCGTGGCCAGGGGTGCTTTCTATCAGCTTCGGCTGATTCGACAGCTGCGTCCATTCCTTGAGGAGGATGACCTCAAAACAGTGGTGCACCAGCTGGTAACCTCCCGGCTTGACTATTGCAATGTGCTCTACATGGGGCTGCCTTTGTATGTTGTTCGGAAACTTCAGTTAGTTCAGAATGCGGCAGCCAGATTGGTCTCTGGGGTAACCCGGAGAGACCATATTACACCTATTTTGAAACAATTACACTGGCTGCCGATATGTTTCCGGGCAAGGTACAAAGTGCTGGTGATTACCTTTAAGGCTCTGAACGGCTTAGGTCCAAGTTACCTTGGAGAGCGCCTTCTTCTGCACGATTCCCACCGCACATTAAGGTCATCTGGGGAGGTTCGTCTCCAGTTGCCACCGGCTCGTCTGGTGGCGACTCGGAGGCGGGCCTTCTCTGTGGCTGCTCCGGAGCTGTGGAATGCGCTCCCTGCGGAAATCCGTAATTCGAGTTCTCTGTTGGCCTTCAGGAGGGCCCTTAAAACATATTTGTTTGGCCTGGCCTTTCAGGGCTTTTAAAATGTATATATGTGTGTATGTGTATATGTGTATATATATATATGTATATGTGTGTGTGTATATATATATATATGTATATATATGTGTATGTGTGTTTGTGTGTATGTATGTATATGTATGTATATATATATATTTTAATCTTTTAATTTTTTAATTTTTAACTTGATTTAGTGTTTTTAATGACTTAATAACCCCCCCCCCCCGCCTTGTGCAGATGGGAGGGAGTTTGTCACAGCCTGTCCTGCGCGAAGCCCAGGAAGGGTTCCGTTTGACCTCTTTGGTCAAGGGCCGGGCTTCGGCCAGGATTGACTGATCCCGGCCCCATCCTCCATTTTCCATTCTCTCTTCAGTTGGGGTCGGGCAACCACAGGAGAAGCGGCTTTCCCCTCCCTCCCTCCCCGGTGCAGAGCGGGTCTAGCGACTGGCCGCCTGACGGGGCCGAGTAGGAATTTTTTGCTCCCAACGCATTGGCCACTGTTGGGGTTTTTTTCGCCTACTCCGTTCTGTGTCCTGGGTGCGTATTTAGAGTTAGGTCAACCACAATGGCAGGAACAGTGCGGGCGGGGTGGCAATTTGAGGGTTAGAACATCGGTGAGCACCCTTGGATATGTAAAAGGGGTGTTTGGTTAATCGCTCCTTTGTAGCCTGTGCGGCACGGGGAGAATGATTGCCATGAACCCTGCTTCAGGACTTCTCTAACCTTTGGGCTGTGCGGTCCGGGGTGGACGAATGCCTAGAAGTATCCAGACCCTCTCTTACAGAAGGGGGGGTTGGCTTTGAAGGAATTGGGTGGGATGTACCTGCCCATTCCCGAGCCAGGGTGTCTCCCCCCCAGTAGGGTGCTGGGTAGGATTTCAGAGTTCTGACCTGCTTCTATTGGCCCGCACTGTTCTTTAAGGGTGATTAATCACCTGGTGTTCCAGTCTGCCATGCTGTGTGTAATAGTTAACAAAGTTGTGGCCCTTTTCCTCTATACTGAGTCTATGTTTTCTTGAGCTGGGGTCTGGGGATAATGTTTTATTTTTGTTTAAAATGTTTTAAATTGTTAGCTGTTTTATTGTTTTAATTTGTTTTAGCTTTTTACTGTTTTATAAGTTGTTTTAATTGTGAACCGCCCTGAGCCATTTCGGAAGGGCGGTATATAAATCAAATAAATAAATAAATAAATAAATAATAATAAATCCTTAGTATTAAGGCCCACTGAGAGTTTCTTGCTCTCTTTCTCTCATTTTAACTGTCTTTCTGAAATACTAGAATATATTCCAAGCAGTGACACAGTTTACTCTGCATATCCTTTATTTTCAGATTATTATCTGGGAAAAGTCAAATTCTCCATTTATTTTTAAAACTTATGTAATAGTGATGCTACAATGCATAGTAGAGAATTAGACAGGCACTTCTGTTTACTTTTCCAAGTACACCTATTGTACTTGGTACAAGTACTGTACCAAGTACAATACTTTTGCAAGTATTGGGGTATTTCATGAGCCCCAGCATACTGAAATTTGTAGTTTTCCAGCATGTTTTGGTCTGGCTACGTCCACTGCTAAATATTTTTTGAAAGATTAAAAGATTAACGAGCTTGACTTGTATTTTTCAGCTGATATTATGGTAAAGTTATCTGAAAGATGGGTGTCAGATGTTTGGACAGGGGGCGCAATTTCAGTGCTTGCCCTAGGTGCTATTTCCCCTAGGTACGCCTCTGTTAAAGGGTAGCCCAATTAATATCCAGGATTTTAAAAATCCACTTTTTGCATCATTTGCGGGGGGCAGGGGGGACTTCAAACTCGCAGTGAAGCCTTGCAGGAAACTTGTGGTAAAGCCAAAAGAGAAAAGGCCACAAAAAAGCCACAAGTGTGTGAAAAAACTGTGGTCATGTAGAATAAATGCACAAACAGGCTAGCATGGTCCCATACCAGCATCGTTCCAGCTCTTGCAATGGGCAGTACGGGTCTGAGAAGGAGCCGCTGCTAGCTCCAAGTCCTCCCACATGATCTGAAACTTCCACTATTGCTGGAGATGCATAGGAAGTCGCCCCCAGGCTGTAACATCAGATGATGCTCTAAATAGTACAGAAGGAGCCAGGAGAACAAAGGCCTGAATATCAGAGGGACCCTTGCACCTCTCTTCCAAATCCACTGCTGTCTTAAACTGCAGTGCTAGTTAACTTGGGAATGTTACACTTGAATAACTAATAAATTCTGCATTGACTTCCAATGCTACACAGTTCGCTACAAACGGTGAACTATAAGGACATGCTTTACTATGCTGCAGTCACAGTTGCTAATCCTTTGTAAGATTTCTTTGTTACATGAGGCAGATCTCACATGAATCCTAATCAAAACTGAAGCACAGGTGTCTTTTTTTCTAAACAACAATATCTAATGTTCTTGAAACATCCTTACTTTCATCTTACTTTCGACTTGCTCCAAACTTAGCACACATGGTACATGCACAGCAAGGTTGCTTGTCTCATGGCCAAACTACACATGATGGGCAGTTCTATTCTTCTTCTTCCCAATGCGGTTGTTTTTAAATGAAAAGCAACCATGAGCAACAAAAATTGGAAGCAGACTGCTGGAGAAGTTGGGCTACTTAACCATTTCTCTTCTTGCAATATGTGTGCTGAAAATTGTCCCAAACCCACACTGCTTTTCTGCCCATGAAGAAGGAGATACAGATATACTATTAATAATAAGACCAACTGTGGTCATTGTTATCTTTTGCCCCTTGCGGATAAAAGCAGCTGGGTGTAGCGTTGAGTATAAAATTGGCTGGAAGCCTGGAAAGAAAAGGAAAACGTTAAGTAGCCTCTCTCTCCATTGGTCCTCCACTGACCTCAACCTTCCGCAGCAGCTTCCTGTTTTGTTTTGTTTTGAACTGTTGGTAGGAAGAATTTAGGAACTACTCATAAAGTGTGATTTGGCTCTTAACTATATCTCAAGATTCCTTGAGCTCCCGCATACTATAGCACTGATTATAGCCATTGATTATTTCAAACTTTCTACCTTCAAGAACACTTTATGCACATATTTGTCTGTCAAAAGTCCCTGTACATTTGCCAAGGGCCCTCTGCATGTTGAAGGAGGCACTTTCAAGTCTTAGGTTACACACTCAGTTCATATGGAGGGTTGGCTAGCTCGGTTTGGCTTCACTGCCATTTTGTGAGAACTGTGAATACACATCAGAATTTAACCCACCTGCTGTGAGCAAAGATTGGCAATGGTAGACTAGTTGTCTTTCAGAGGAGCTTGTATACCATTACTGATCTGGCCACTGAGGTACTCCAGAAAAAATTTCAAAAAACCTTAGGGTTCCTTGAAACACAATTTGAAAGTCACCGGACTACAGAAAAGTTCTTTGAGAAGAAGCTGAGACACACTCAAAATGACCTACTAATTCATGTCCTCCAACTGACCCTATTTGGTATAAACCTACACTGTTGGTGCAGATGCATTTGGATCATTGTAGGTACGGCTGTGTCACCAACTCAGGGATGCTGTTCAGACTTTTCTGGACTGAAGAGTGTAGACAAATGCTGTGTAGGGTATTTGTGTCATCAAGTAAATTCCCCCCTTACTGTTTCTGAATTATATTAAATTTACTGCACAGAACCGCAAGCATATCCAAAAGGCATGATCAGGACTGTGCTGAAAAGAACACTTTAAATGGCCATCTTCTCGTATTTGCTTTGCTAACATCTGTGTTCATGAAAACAAGCACAGTGACAGCCAAAGTCCAGGAGGGCAGCATGTCTGCAGACAGCTGCTGTCTCATTCTGCTAGCTACAGCCAAGTACTAGGCTCTCATCAGTTTCCAGCGAACAGCTGGCATCAGGACAAGAAGAATATTTAGGACAAAAGTATATTTAAACCATACTACATGGCCACCAATGTACTACAAGTATGCCCTGAAGGGAAGAAACTCGTATTCACGATATGCCTTTACATGCAGATTGACAACAGGCTTCTCTATACGCTCCCCAGGCAGCCACATAAGTTCTTCAGCAATTGCCTTGCTACCATGTCAGGCCATGTTTTTTACACTAACTTAATGCATCCCCTCAAGTGACTGAACCATGTGCCTATAATTTACCATAAAAGCAACCGTCTGAGACAAAGCACCCATAGCTTTTTCTTATATGCAGGCCACAACTACAGAAGCACAACATACCTTAGAAGTACTGCTTCCTGCCAAATACCAATGCATAGCAACAATGAAAAAAGAATTTCTTATTTCCATAACTTTCCTGCATCCTGCTGTGCAGACAGGAGCAAGTGGTTCACAAACTTGGATGCTCTGTGGCTGTGTGATATTATCAGATATTAATTTGGAACACCACAGAGATGCCGGCAAAAGCAACACAAAAATGACAAGCTATCAGATGAATGGCAGCATATAAGACTTTCCTGTAAGGTCCGTAATCAAAGAGGTATGCACAAGAAAAAATGGACCCTGCAACCCAGAAAAGTAGAATCCAGAAAGAACCATCAGCATTCAAAACAACACCCAAAACTTACAATAGCACCTTCATATCTCCTAATTTTATTCACTCATGAGGTAATTTATTTTGCAGTTCTCCATACCCACCCAAATCATTCAGACCTTATCTAAAGCCCACTTGATTCAAATTAAAATCAAATCAATTTTTCTACCTGATTCTGTGTTCTTCGCAGCATATCGCAAGGCTGAGTAAGTAGACCGCTTACATTGCCTTGTATATTTTAATGGTAATTTTCCAGGGTTGATTTTATGCATGCTACCAAGGTTCTCATTTAATCAAACCTGGTGTTTTCGCAAGCTTATCATACACAGTGACTACATTGCTGCAAAACACATTATTGATTATAATTTTCCCTGAGGAAAAAACAGAAGGAATTACATGGTGGTTCTAGCCCCAGATTGTCCATAGATCTCAAACTCATTTCTCTAGGGTCTGTCCAGCAAAGGTATTTCCTGGAGCTCTTGTCAAAGATTCTCTAACTGGAAATGCAGGAGATGGGGGCATCACTGAGTGGCAGAGCCACTGCTTTGCAAACAGAAGGTCCCAGGTTCAATTCCTGGCATCAGCAAGTGAGGCCGGTGGGGGAAAACGTCTGTCTGAAACCCTCGAGAGCAGCTGCCTGTCAGTATTGTCGGAAGAGAGAATACTGAGCTAGACGGACCAATTTCTGACTCAATACAAGGCAGCTTCTTATATTGCTTTTTCTCCTAAATTATGAGCTGCTGCACAGTGGAACAGTCTGCTTTGTGGCATCTATTTCACAGGAGGTTCTAGCGCTGCGACCAGATAGCCATCTGTCAGAGATGTTGTAGAATGGAGCAGAGAGTTGAGCTAGAAGGCCTTCAAGGCCCCTTCCAATTATAAAATTATATGATATGACTGTATTAATTTACTAAATGAAACTCTGAGCCTGCAATTATCTCTGTGTTATGACCCTCTTCAAAGAATGCTTAAGAGTACTTGTTTGCCTTCCAATGTGATTTTGGGCAACATTTTTGTCTGTCTCACACTTATAAAATAGGATATGCACGTTCTTACTCTGAAACTTTACTTTTGAAAAATCATCATCATGTTATGAAGTCCTGGGCACAGTGGGAGGTGGGACTGTACTGAGGACCACAGGAAGATGATCTTTGCCACTGTGAGTCTAGAAGTAATGTCAGAAATGCCAGTCCCTGAACTATTACTACCAAGCAAGAACTTGCATCTACCTTAGTTTTCACTAAACTTGACCACAAATAGTTTCTTCTCTTAGCATGGTTTGGAAATACCCTTTCACTAGTTCACCCTGAGATCTCACAGAACTAAGATTGCCTTTGCCAATACTTTTTACTTGAGCATATAGACTCCTAAAGCAAGAGAAATCAGTCTAGCTTTAAATGGAATTTATTCAAGGCTTCAGTCTAAGTCAGCCCATCAATGGCATATGCACTTAGTAACACCAATGAAAAATCTCTCTCATTCCACTAGCCAGGTCGACCAGGGGTTGAGAATAATGACTTACCATATTGTCAGCTGTCAGCTCAGTTTGGGGCCACTTCATATATTCCATTATTACTGTATACACATGGTAAGGAGTGCAATACTTTGTAAAAGTTCTGGACTAGTTTTATCACACCACCAGATAGGCTGTAGCTTCCCAAGGCAAATACTTATATGAGAAAAGCATATACTTTCTACTATAATGTGCATAGTCACCCTCAGCTTGATGTAAGTGAACTTTCTTTCAAGGAAGATATATGAACCCAACATCACAGAAACTTCTAAAACTTCTGTCCCATACCAATGCAGCCAGTATCTTGGCCTGCAGAGGTCAGGCCCAGGGAGATGAACTGGTAGCAGTAAGCAACAACAACAACAACAGGAAGCAGGCTGCCAGAAGCAGTCTTTGCAGGGCCTAGGAAAGCTCTGAGGGAGCACCACAGACATTGTCCCAACAAGATCCATAGCTCAGCTGAGCTCTTAAACATAGAACAAAGAGAGTCCAGTAAGTTCTAGCCCTGTCACCCCAGCTGCGGGCAGGAAGGTTTTTAAGGAGACTGGAATTTTGTACTCTGTAGTCTCTAAATATCCCTTAAGAAACCTTCTGCCATCTTGGGTGGGGAAGAGAAGAAGAGGAGACTTATATAGGGATGAGCACACTATACAGAAAATAGTGTGAACATGATGGAGAGTTCAAGGTTTCTGCTCCCAGAAACAGAGTTGGACGTTGGGTAGTCTTCCTCAGGTTAGCACATGAGTTATTTTTTGAATTGTGCCTGAGGCAGGTTCTTCCATCTAGATGTTGCTGCCAGACCCAAATCTCAACAGTTACACACAAGTGCCTCAAGGAAGATTGGCCTAAGTAAGGACCTTGACTAAAAATGGATGCATTGGAGACCAGCAATGTTCCGTTTCTGTAAACAAGGATGGCTCTCAGTTTCACTTTTCAACACTTCTTTATGTCGCATAAAGGCTAATTACTCCACCACATATATTCTCAGAGTCATTACATTTATAGGGCTATCCCCATAAGTTTTAGCACACACTGCTAAAATATGCTATAGATGGACTGTATCATGGTGTGTGTTAACACACATTACTTTAAACATAATCTTTACTTTAAATTTGGGGGGGTGGATTTTACAATTTCTCAAATAAGCTCTAGTTTGGATGTTTGTGTTAAGGACTTAACGTGGTCTTTAATCAGTATTACATGGTCTTTTGAACATGAGCAAGTTTCCAAAATGGAAAGAATGAGCCTCTGGCCTCATTTGCACCCAACATGAAATCAAAGTTTGTGGAACCCAAACTTTTTGGGGGGTTTTGTAACCATGAATTGCATCATAAACTTCATCCAACTGCAGCCCAGAGTCCTCCGGTTTCAGGGTAGGGGAACCACTTCCTCTTCATTGTCTGCCGAGGCTGCATCTCAGCAAGCTCTGTAGTGCTAGTGTTACCAGACTGTGGGCAAGGCATCAGGAGGGGGGCAACCATGGGCCACAATCTTTAAGGGGGCATGCCAAGAGCAACCATGCCTTTTTGGAATGAATGGACCGCCTCAGCAGGGAAAGTGCATTAAATCCCTGTAAATGGCATGCAAGCCCTTCTGACAGCAATTGCACCACCATGCTCATAAGAGCCCCACAGCAAAACAGTCTCACACAAGCACAATTGCTCACAATGGAAAGATGCCAAGGAGCACTATTTTTCTGTAGCTCTGGGAAGGGATCATGCCCATTTCCTAGGAGCGAATATGTATATGAGGGAGGGCAAAGGATCCTGGGGTCTGGTTCATTATGACCAAGGATGTTCTTGCAATGGCACACCCTGGCAAAGCAGTCCAGGGTCACCAAACCACACTCCTGCCCCCATGTTGGTTTGCTGCCAAGGAATTAGCCATCTCCTGAGAGGGCCAGCCCACTAGGGAGTACCTGAGGCTGCAAGAGCTTTAGTCCTCTGTCAGACTGCACTCTCATGAAGTAGGCCAGCCAAATAAAGGGTGCCCCACTTGTGTAGGGACCCTGTTCTCTCTGGTTAATAATAGAATTTTTACGCATCAACCCCCTCCTCTACAGGCAACCCTTTCATGCGCCCAAAGGAGAATTTGCCACTCCATGTGTCCAGGCGGTCCTGGGCAGGCAGACTAGGGAACAGATCTTCACTCTCTTTCAAATTTTCTAGGTTGGGACCCACATTGCAGGGTATGCAGATTGGCCACTGTGGGGAATCACAGGAGATTGAAGCCTGACTATCAGTGACCCCAGGAGAATAGGGTCGCCGTTCTGGGCAAAAATAAAAATGTATATGTTCCAATGGGCAGCCAGACTTGCAGAGGGACTGCTTGGGCTGTTGTTGTTGTTGTTGTTTTGCAGCAATCGCCAAAACAGAAAGAGGTGTTGCCAGAGTTCCCATCGCTGTGGTTTGCCTGTGCCGAGCAAGCAGGATGGTTGGCATCTACCGTCCAGACCACATATGTGTCTCCATGACCCATCATTCTCATGAGAATGTGGTCCGCAGGAGAAGGGCTATCATTCATCAATAGCGATCCTGTCTATTGATCTCCCACCCACCCCCCTCGGATGATTCTTCTCATGGGTATCCACATGGTCTTCCACTCCTATGAGAGAGTGGTCAACTCTGGAGAAGCATCCATCATCACCACCAAGGAGGAATTTTATTTTTTTATTTATTTTTACATTTATATCCCGCTCTTCCTCTAATGAGCCCAGAGCGGTGTACTACATACTTGAGTTTCTCCTCACAACAACCTTGTGAAGTAGGTTAGGCTGAGAGAGAAGTGACTGGCCAGAGTCACCCAGCTAGTATCATGGCTGAATGGGGATTTGAACTCGGGTCTCCCCGGTCCTAGTCCAGCACTCTAAACACTACACCACGCTGGAATCTCCCATTACTTGAGGCAATGCTGCTCCTGCTGGATCATTTTTCTCATGAGTAAGCCTAGGGACCGCCCATGTTAACCCAAAGGGAACGGGCTGGGTACCCATTCCCCAAATTTATTGTACAAAAAATAGAGCACAGCCATCAAGAATTCCTGGGTGGGGCTGTCTTTTAAACCCAACCCCAGATATCGCTGGCCCTGCTATATGTTATCTTCCAAGCCATGTAATCGGGTTGCCTGGTTTATGGTGCCACTGTGATTGCATGTGCTTGTGAACATATTTCTTTATCGATTCATTTTCGGAGAGCAAAGCACATCGGCCCGTCTTGCCATTCCATTTCTCTCCTGATTGCCAGGAGTCAGGGAACAAGGGACACAGTGAGAAGTGAGGACATCCCCCATGTGACTTTTCTGTTTGACATGCTTAGAAGCTTGCAATGGGATGTGGCAGCATTTCTGTTGCTGGGCAACAGAGACTGGGGCAGGACAAGTGCTCAGAGAGGCAGCCATCAAAAAGTGCAGCAGACATGCAGCAGGCACATTCCTGGGAGGGTCTGGGCCGCCCTCTCTATATTTTTGAGTCTAGAAACAGCACAAAACCATAGTTATCATTGAATCAGTGTTCAGACATCTTACTGCTGCCCCCAAACCTCAGGTTGGAGCAGTGAAGCTCACTACAAACCAAAGGTTCAAATTGGAGTTTGGCAAGGGAAACCGCAGGTTGCTTTTGCTGCAAAACTGCAGTTTCATGCATTCGGACATACAGGAATTCCAATCTCTGCCCCATTTAACTGAAGTTTCATGTGAATGGGGCCTCTGTGTTCTGATAACCTGAATGTTTTGATTATTCAATCAAAAGGGGAACTATCACAAAAGTGGCAAGGGGAACTATCATCATTTTATTTATTTATCATATTTATGATATTATCCATCACCAGCACAGCATTCTTCCAGTGGCTGTTGCTGTTGTCTATCTTATATTTCTTTTTTAGAGTCTGAGTCCTTTGGAGACAGGGAAATGGAGACATTTCTCTATGTAAACTGCTTTGGGAACTTTTGCTGAAAAGCATTATATAAATATTCATCATATTCGTATACCACCTGATATGTATATCTCTAGGTGGTGTACATAATCCAAATTACAATATACAAATAATTAAAACACTTGCACAGAATATAATTAAAAACTATTTACAGAATAATTCACAGAGTAAAACAGTTTAAAACCAGTTTAAATTAAAAGCCTGAGAAAACAGGTGTGTCTTAAGGGTCTTTTAAAAGCAATCAGAGATGGAGAAGGTCTTATTTTGACAGGGAGTGCATTCCAAAGCACTGGGGCAGCCACAGAAAAGGTCCGGCCCCGAGTCACCACCAGACGAGCTGGCGGAAACCATAACCAGTTTAAATCTTATGTTTGAGTGCAGCACCTAAGCAAACAGATCTTGATTTCAATTTGTGCTTCTAGGCACCATTACTGCACTAATTAATATGACATTAATAGCAAAGAAGATAAATGAGAACTCCATTTTAACTCAACATGTTGACAAGAAGAGTGCTCTCCACAGTAATAATGAGTGCCAGACAGACGTCAGAGAATAATGAAAGCAAGGTGCCAGTACAAAGTAAGCAACATTATCTTTCAAACAATTCAGCTTAACAGGTAACATGTTGCATTTATTTTTCCATTTGCTTTTCCATCTCCATAATGCAAAGCTCCAACCATGGAGATAAGGTGCTAAGAGCAAAAAATATAGCACCATGAAGACAGAAAAAGAGCTCTAATACATCCAGTTGTTGCGGGGAAAAGATCCCTCTAGAATCCAGCCTTCCTGTTTGATTCAGCCACTTTGCTTTCATCCGTCTATCACTTGGATAGAGAATGGGGCGTCTTGCCAGAACCAAAGAGGATTAGACTCAATTCTCGCCAATATACTTGTTGTCTTAACTGAATGAAGTCAAACAACAAGGGTACGTGCTCAAAGAAAGCGCTTTATTTCATGTCATGAAAGGCACGAGTATCATCAGAGCGCATCTGGATGATACTGCGCGCCGAGTTATACAGCAGGTAAGTTCTTATAGGTTTCAAACATACATGCATATCAATAAAGCGATTAATACACGTCATTAGTTATCAAACTTACATATTCCAGAGGTGTCATCTAGAGCCTGAGAAGATGATTAACTACCTGGCTTCTGACAACTTTTATCCCTATGGTATCTTTTCATACCAGCCAGACCCTCTTTCAGCTGGCGAAGGAATTCAACTAATGGCCTGTGCTTGACCACTCCTGGTACCTGTTGCCTCGGTGGGCCCCTCAACCCACATTCTTGGGAGGGGGCCTCTTGCTCTTACCTCTGGCCTCCAGTTAGCTTCATATTCCATTAGGGATGTGAACCAAACTTTTGAGTTACACTTTAATACATACTTTTATATATTTTTATATACTTATTTGTAGGCCTGGATTAAACATTTCATTATCACAGTCACTATTTGACAGAAATTCTAAATGTTTGTACTTACTGAAGCTGTTACCAGTGTCAGCTTCTGCCAGGAATATTTACATGGCTAAACACCACAGTAGGTATTATTAGTAACAGACAGCTACAGCCTACAGTAAAGTGCTTCCGTGACCAAAAATACCTACCTCTCATAATGCTCGCAGTGATATTATTTATAATGCACCATCCATTTACATGGTACTTTAAACCAAGAGACAGGCCCCTGCTCTGAGGGGCTTACAACCTAATTTTTTTACTTTGGGGAAAACAGAGAGAGGGGAGAAAAGACTCGGTCACAGATAATAATGATAGGGGATGTTCAACCTGACTTAAAACCACTTCACTTAAGGAAAGATTATGTGTTTCTAACCACTTGGCAGCCGAGATGAGTGGTAAATTCCTATAAAAGTAGGCATGGCCTTGTGTTTGGGTTCTCAAAACTGCCACAACAAAGTCTCTTCTACAGGTAATGCTCCCCACTCCTAGCTCTAAAAATGCAGTGCATATAAGCAGGGAGGCAGCTCTGGTTTGCATGTGGAGTTGCAGGGGCTGGTAACACTGTAAGAACACACATAATTCTTACAAAACTTCTATGAAGCCACATCTGTTAAGACACCATGTCCACAGTCAGTGCCTCCAATTTCCAATGGGGATAATCTTATCATTGTGCATCAGGTACAGCTATATCTTTCTACATGTGCTCCACTGAAAAAGCGTATACATAAGCCTGAGAAAGAAATACAACCAATGTACATATTTTGGCCATGGATATGGATAATCAATTTCTTAGCAAACTTTAGCAAGTTAAAGCTTTCTGCCAACTTCTTGAGTTCCAACATCTCATACCCCATCCTGAACTTCTTATCATCTACCTTCCTTTTCCCTTTTCAGATGTACTGCAAGTACTTTGCTGTGTTTCCAATCTATCTTCAAACTGTTTACTTAATACATGCTTGTTAAAATCTGCTCACACAGCTCTAATGAAAACAAACTGCCTTTCAGGGTTTTATGAGGATAGAATGGGCTTTCAAAATGACCATAAAGAGCATCATCTCATGTTGCTCAGCACTCTTCAGTTTCTGTCACTTTATTTTTGGAAAAAATCAGAATAGAATTAAAGCATAGGACACAAAAAGTCATCTTTATGAAGGGCAGCCACAATTAAACAACATGCTTAGATTAACCTGAGAATGTCAGAAATTAATTTTAACCCTCTTCCGGGCTTCTATTGATTTCAAGGTAAGAACATTTTCAACCATTTTCCTGTAATAAAACCTAAATAAAATAAAAGTATTGTCAAGATATATTTGTGCAATGAAATCAAAGTCTATTCACTGTGTTATGAACCCTTGCTCCTCACTTCTCCAAGTGGGTTCAGCACTACTTAGGTTCCAGACTCCTTTGAAAAAGAGGTCATTAGAGGCACCATTATCATATTTAGGTTTATTTACATATATACAAGCTGAGCATTAGATGAAATAGTCAACAATAGGCTATATCAGTTCTCAAAGAGCAACTTCAAATCAACAATAGGTTACATCAGTTCCCAAAGAGCAAACCCTGTACCCTAAAGTCCTTCAGCTCCCTGCTCAGCCTTTTATTTGCATTCCAGATTCTTCCAAAGCCCAGTCTGTGTCTGTCTCTCACTTAGGCCAAACCCAGACGTAGTACAAAACTGAAGTTAAACGGGGAAGAGGTTGGAACTCCATTACATCAGAATTTGTGACTTGAGTTTGGAGACGAAAGCTAGGGATGTATGATCTGGCTCGAGCTCGAACCAGCCCAGGTTTAGGTTGAGCCGAACCCCCTCCCAGGCCGGTTCAGGGCTGGTTCACTGTGCATGCACGCCAATGGTGGGAGGAGAAGCCACTGGAGACCTCCCCCCTCCCCGCAGCCGCAGCAGCACCCCCTGAGGCCACCGAACTCAGCGGCGGTAAGTATGACTTTTAAAAAAACTGCACCTGCTAACTCCCTCGAACCAGCCCCGAACTGGTTCTAATTTGAAACGAGCTGGGCCCTTGTTCAGGGGTGCCAGAACCGAACATGCCTGATCCAGTTCAAATTCAAACAGAACCGGGCAACCAGTTCTGTGCACATCCCTACCGAAAGTGACCTGCCATTTGACTCATCAAACTCCAATTTGAAACTTCAGTTTTCACAAAATTTCACTGCTAAGACTTCCAGTTTGGCCACCAAATCATTATGTCCAATCCGGATACTGCCACAACCACGGTTGTGTGCCAATTTTCAAACTCCAGTCATAAAGACGGCGGCGCAGACCCACCTGGGATCATGGCTATGGCGCTTCTTTCTGGCTGCCTCTCCAAGCACCAATCTTGCCCCTCCTGTCACTTCTCCAGCTATGGAGTTGTCCAGCAACAGGGATCCCACTACATCCCATCACAAGCTTGTCAGCCTGTCAAGCAGCACAGTCACACAGGGGATTCTCTTGTCCCACTCTGTCCCTTGGCCCCCCGCCCAAATCATGTGGCAAGCAGGAGGGAAAGAGGATGGGATGACAGGATAGCCACTAAGTGCTTCACAGCCAAGAATGAAGGGACAATGATGTACATTCACAAGCACAAATACTCCAGGTGGCAACAGAAGCAGGACACCTCATCACAGTGCAGGGAGGGGAACAAATGGCTGTGGGGGGGTACTCTGAGTCGGGTTTAAAATGCAGCCACAACCAGGGATTCTCGAGCAGCCAAGGTTCCCCCCCCCACATAAATGTTGGGGAAGGGGGCCCCAGCCCCTCTGGGGAGTTGTGGTCCCTAGGCTTATACATGAGCAGGGCCGGGCAGCAGGATCATCATTGCTCCAGTGAAAGGCACGATTCCTCAAATGTGATGAGGATGCATGCATATCCGGGATAGACCACACTCGCTCGCTCAAAAGAGTGCCAGGCCATGGGGATATCCCCTCACAACTCAAAAGAACCATCAGAGGGGAAGGGAGATAATTGCTGAGCAAAATCTCTAATAATGTGTGATTACCACTGTTCCCTCTAAGGTGTGTGCACGTACACACACTCACAAGTTTTTGAATGTCCACTCAGTTCATTTTAGATCCCGCTCAGGTTGAATCAGGAAGGCCCCATTCTGAATGCAGGTGTGCACACACTGCCTTGATACTGCCACCCAGAACAAAATTCATTTCACACAGAGATGGAAAAAATCAGAGGGATCACTGGTGATGACAAAACAATGCCTTCTCCCATGGACAGTCCTGTCATCAGAGTGTCAGGCCATTGGGGTTCTATACTGAGCCAGGTTATTGTATGGAAGAAAGCTATGGGGACGGGTACACCGGCGACTGCCCTCCCTGCCTTGGCCACTGCTGCCAAGTAGCTGTCAAAGCTTGCCTCTGCCAGCCCATCTGCCCAGGTGGGCATGTGTACCCTTACTTGTGCCCAGAAATGGTGACCCCATTCTCCTGAGAGCCCTAGAAAATCAGGGATCTCCTCTCCTATCATTCCCCATGCCGGAAGATCTGCATGCAGCACAATGATGGACCAAACCTGGGAATGTTGAATGGGTTTAAAAGATCCGTCCACAGAACCAGTGTCCCTCCACCATCCACACATGCAGCCAGGCTCTGACACTTGGAGCATCGGAATCTCCTTGGGATGCAAGTTCCCTCCCTGGCCTTCTCCAAGACAGGGCTGAGAGAGATTCCTGCCTGCAACCTTGGAGAAGCCGCTGCCAGTCTGTGAAGGCAATACTGAGCTAGATAGACCAATGGTCTGACTCAGTATATGGCAGCTTCCTATGTTCCTATGTGTGCAAGTTTCCACAGAGAAGCGGGGGTTGAGGTGCTTCTGTTCTTTTACCATGGAGAGTTGGGGGCCCCATACAAGCAGGGGTCCTTTTCTTGGGTAGGCTCAACTCATGAATATGTGGTCCGATGGGAGACCTAGGGCTTACAACTCCATGGTCCTTCCCAGTAGACTGGCCCTCTCATGAGAGTGATAACCCATTGGCAGCAAAATGCCAGTGGAGCAGGTGTGTGGTTTGGTCTGCATAGACTGCTTTTGACTGGGTGATCTGTCACAACACCACCTAGAACACAGCGGGACAGGACCCACCCACCCCAGATCATTTACTCTCCCTCATATACATATTCCCTCCTAGGAAGTCCCCTTTTCTGAGTAATAGTACCCCTCTAGATTTCCCTCTCCCCCAAAATCATGCTTGTGTAGAACTATTTAGGTACAGGGCTCTTTGGAAGTTGGTGGTGCCATCGCTGTAAGATGCAGTGCTGACATGGCATGGCATTTAAAGGAATTTAAATGCCTTTTCCATGCTGAGAGCGGGTGGACCACTCCAAAAATGCATGACTGCACTTGGTACACCGACTTCAAGGTCATGGCCAATTGCAGCTGCTCTGCTGACATGCTGATGCTTTGCCCACAATCTGACCATGGAGCTTGCTGGGATCAGCCTTGGCGGTTGCGCAAAAGGGAGGGGCTCCCCTCTCGTGGAACTGGAGGTTGGCAGACTGTGGTTGGACGAACATCTGCAGTGCGATTTATAGTTTAAAATTGAATCTGCGCGTTCACCAACCTCCAGTTTCGTGTTGTCTGAATTCAGCCTTAGTCTGTCAGATCTCTCTCTTTCACCGTCCACAGGCTGGAGGGTTGTGTGGAAATGCATCACCTCATGCTCTCACATCAGCTCCTTCCATCAGGAAAATGATGTGTGTATCTTACAAGATTCTTACTGACTTCCATTTCATGATATTGCATAACCATCAATACCACATTCTGGGGCATCCAGTGACCCTGGCAACTATTAGCTAGTAATCAGCCCAACAAAAGATTTGGCCAGCTAGTATTCATTATGGCAAGTTCACTGCTTAATGACACTTTAAAAACCAAAAGTGAGAAGCAGGGAACTCAACATTCTCCTCCAAGAACACATTTATATAGAGACTAGTGAGTCCCTCCAGAGCAAACATTCATCATCTCATTATATCATCTTTTGAGTTAAGGAGCTGAAGTATCCGTTTTAGGTGACCCATTACAGGAAATAATGCCTAAACATCCACTTTTCTTTCCAGGAGACCCAAGTTTCACAACTTTGAGGCCTCCAGGCAATGAAAGTTCCCAAGAAATAACTAAAAGCCATATGCAAATTGTAAACATGCAGAATTCCACTCCCTGCCAATTACTCAATTCCTAATACAATGCAGGAAGGACTTTCGACAAGATGCCGTGAGAGAGAGAGAGAGAGAGAGAGAGAGAGAGAGAGAGAGAGAGAGAGAGAGAGAGACTAGACAACCAAATAGCTCCTGGATTATTTTGAAAAATAATCTGCTCAATACATTTAAGAAAAGGAGCAGACCTCCTGCCAGGGAATTTCCTCAGCTATCCATTCTCTATCCATCAAAACAGTAGGAAGACCCTCCTGCCCCTAAAGCTCTGTGTACATGTTTTCCTCAGTCCTCTCAAGCTTCCACGTCCAAGAATGTGTATGGATGTTTCAACATTATGTGTATGAATGTTTCTCAGTTCAGTTAGAATACATATGTGAACATTTGGTACAGAAGTATCCATTTTTACAGAACTGCCCTGCATTCCAAATAAAAAATAAATAAATAATGTGCACGCTTTAGTGGTCCCACAGTAGCCGTAATACTGCTTTCCCAGCAGTGAAAGATCTGAAACGCTTCTGTTATGAATACAGATTTGTATTTGCAGTCAGCAATTCAAGTATATCACTAAGCATTTCCTATCTACCTTGCCCTTGCTATAGCTAGTGATTCCCCTAACACTAATCCCTTCTAGTTTATGCTCTTGATGCCATCTCACTTCTCTCCTTCTACTCGGTAAGACTTATATTCCTTCTTCCTCCTTCCTCTTTTCTATGTACCTGGGCAATAAACCCTGCTCATATATCATTTCCTTCTCTCACTCCAGGCAACTGAATCAACAAGCAGACAAAATAACAGTATATAAACTATGCAATAAAGTCTGGGTTAGGTCTGTGGTTCCAGCATCAGTTAGTGGTCGGCTGGGGCTCTCTACTGAAACTTACGTTGGTACATCAGAGATCCAAAATAAAATGAAGTGGTCAACAATTTGCCTGGGAACACAATGCAAGGGTCAAACTGAACATAAGAACAGCCCTGCTGGATCAGGCCCAAGGCCCAATGAGTCCAGCATCCTCGTTCACACAGTGGCCCACCAGATGCCTCTGGGGAGCTCACAGGCAAGAGGTGTGGGCATGCCCTCTCTCCTGCTGTCACTCCCCTGCAACTGGTATTGAGAGGCATCATGCCTCTGAGGCTGGAGGTGGCACTGCTTCCAACCCTTGTCCTCTCACCTGTCTATGAAGCTGGAGGTTCCTTATAGCCATGATAGCTATTAGCCATTGATAGACTTATCTTTCATGATTGTAGAGGATAATGCTTTTGACCAGTCTACCCAGAAGAGAAATTAAGATCACTGGCTTGTAACTTGCTACATTCCCCCTGAATCTCTTTTTTAAAATCCATGTGAGACTTTCCAGTCCTCTTTCCCATCCAGCAACCTATGTTTTGCTTCCATGAGTACACAACAACATTTCCCATCATCACCAGTACAAATCTGTATCATGACTGATGATGACTTTCCTGCACTATCAGCCTGTCTTGACGATATGCAAAATCTGCAACCTTGGCATCAGGCTAGCAGAGCCACCATGTGGTCAACACACCTGTCACAAACACATCTTTCTATATCCTTAATGGTTAGATTATTCACTACAAGGAGTCTCCCACCCTTAGAACGGCATTTATGGTGCAAGATAATTTTAGTTTGTAAACTGCCTATAGACATGAGTTGAGGCAATATATAAATCCAATGCATAAAATAAAATAAATGAATAAATAAATAAAAGGAATGGGGTCCCTTCTAAAATGTACCTCTCTTCTCAGAACCACCTCCTCCCGCAAGACCATTATTCTCCATGACAAGAGAGGAGTTGGCAGTCTGGGAGCAGGTTGCTTATATCACATCCCTTGAGTCCACCTCTAGAATCCTTTCTGCTTCTCTCAGCATCTCCAGGTCAACAGCCTTTGCTATAAGGATGTGCACGGAACCGGAAAAAACAGATTCGAGCCAACCCAGCCCGTTCTTATGCCATGCATACTCGAACTGGACCAGGTTTGGGTTCGAACTGAGTCAGTTCGAAAGGCTAGGAGGCCTACTGGTAAAGGGGAATCCAGTAAGGATTCCCCTTTACCAGAAATGGGTGGGGGTAGAGAAGATAGCAGAGTTTCCATAAAAGGAGAGTGGGCGGGAAGAAGGTGAACATTTACCTTACAAGTGCCACCAGTGTAGGCCATGGGGAGGATCACGCAAATTGCCTTTGTGCATGCTTGGAGGCCATTTTAGTGATGGCCACACCTATGCAGAGGCCCAAAATGGGCATGAACTGGCCCGGGCTACTCAAGGGGAGGCCAGCGGGAGTGGGGGAAGCCCCCCTAGCAGCACTTTTAATCTACATTATTACTTCCCTCCTGCCCACTCTACTTTTAGAGAAGCTTCCTTGCCACCGCCTGTCCACTTTACTAAGGGATATCTGAGCCAGCTCAAGTCGAACTGAGTCCAGTTCAGTTAAATCTCAGACCAAACTAGGGCCAGTTCAGTTTGACCCAAACCCTTTGGGCCAAGCCAGCTCAAACTTGAGCCTGGCTCAATCCAAGCTGGCTTGCACATCCCTACTGTGCTCAAGGGAATGAACTTAGTCCCTGGGAGCCACTAGCTCACGGCACTGAACACAACCCGAGAATTTCTGCCCCACAGGCACACATGTAGCACACAGTGCAGAACACTGAATAGCTCACACGGCCCTTCTGGTTTCCTGCCTTCATAACTGGTTTTGTCTGAAGGTACCGATTACTCAAAAAGCTATGTTTTTATTCTGGAATTGCTAGGTACCTTGATGGGCAGGGGAAGTGTCCTACAACATCCTAAACACAATATGGGAAATCAGGGTTTTTATACAATAATTTAAAATGTGAAATACTATAGCTGGAATTCTGAAAGACATAGTGCTCAAGACATAGTCTTCAAGACTATACATTCATGGTCTCGAGCACACAAGCGTCATCAGGACTACCTCCTGGGTTTAAGACAGACCTCAGAAAACTGTCCTCCGCGAGCCCCTTCTTGCCTGGTTGAGCCCCAAGTCCATCACTCCGCCACCAACACATGAAGGTTATGAGCACAGAGGTGATCTTGGGGATCAGTGGGTTCTCCTACAATCCTTGGGCCCTCAGCAGAAGTCCATCATTTCCTACTCTGGCCTTACAAGCAGCTTCAGAACTACAGCCTAAAGTGGCCAACTATATGGAGCTGTGGGCCTAGCCAAGTCTCAGGAAAATATGGCACTTATTAAGAACATGCTTTGCATATGTACATGGATGACAAAATAAACAGAAACATGGAAAGCAGCTAATTTTGTCAGTGAGTCAAACCTGTGTGGGCATATATCTCATCAGGATGTTCCCCATACTCACACTGTGACTCCTCCTTTGCCCCTGGTCCAGCCAGGCTCAGGGGCTTAATTCCAAACAGGTCTAAGGGTTTTGTGGGAGGGGGCAGAAATTAAGCAAGCCACAGGGAAGGATATCATGCATCAGAGCAGGCTTAGAAATTTTATCTTGAAGGTGATGGGATCCCTCAGTTGTGGTCTTCATAGGAAAGATCTGAATGCAATTTGTATGTTTCATCAAGCAACAAAATACAAGTCTACACATTTTGCTCCAGGAATCTTGTTGCAATGGACCTTGGGTGATACTGTTGAGTGACAGCTCCTTTTTTTTTTTTTTTTTTTTTGCATTTCTACATTCTGCAACGAGATTGCAAAATTTACAGTGAAACCATTCATCCTCTTTTGCCTCTATCCCAGAAAACAATGCAGCAAAAATAATGGAAGGAGGAAAAGTCACCTTTTAAGTATTATATGCAAAAATGACCAAAAGCTACAATCCCAGGCATATTACTCAGGAGTGAGTCCCATTGGCCTTACTTCTGAGTAAGTTCACAAAGGATCGAGCTGTAAGATACCAGTCTGTCCCAAAATTGGTGGTGGTGAATGTATGCAGTTACACATCCATCTTGACAGCTTTGTGTTTAAGACGACAAAAGGACAACACTAGCACAAATGAGATGCAGGATGCTGCCCGAAGCTGTTTTCCTCTGTATCTAATTCTACCAGAACTACTTATTGTGAAATGTAATCACCTCATGACCTACAGTCCGGCGGGGGGAGGGGGTGGAGAGAAGGGAAGAAAAACAATAAAGAAAAGCCTTGTGAGACTTCTGTTCAACTTGAGAAAAGACACAATCCTAAAGCAGATTAACATTTTGGAGAACAGAAAGGGAATACAAACCAAAACAGAAAGCTCAGCAGAGCTTTCTCATTTCACACAATCAAGAGAAGATGAGATATATCAGACTGAAACCCTAGTGAAAAACAATCCATATACATCATGTTCGGTAACTGCCATATAAGAGCTTTTAGTGCAACACTGGTGTTGTACATCAGCTACCACAGAAAAAGCTTTCTTATATGAACACAGTTGTAACTAACGGAGGTAAACTTATCAAGCAACCAACTACCATTCTGCCAGCTAGTTCTTTGTGCCAAGGACAGAGATGTAAAACCATAAAAGATTTGATCCAAAGTTTATTGAACTGTGATTTTCCCCAGTGGCTTAAAGCCAGGAGTGGAAATCCACTGAGAAAAATGCTGTTGTCAAGGATAAAAACAGAGTTCCTCATGGTTTTGGTGTTGTTATTGGATGTTAAATGGCAAACTGCAGCAGACATCAAGGACAGCACTAAGCAGTAGGGATGTACATGGAATAGGTTTGGTCTGAATCTGGACCAGATTTGAATCGACCCGGCCCAGCTACGGGTTTGGCTGAACCCTGTCCGGTCCAGTTCTACCATCAAAATGGGCCAAACTGGTTTGCAAGCCAATTCGAGGATACTTGTAAAGTAGAATCCTGGAGGATCCCCCTTTACAAGTAAAGGAGGCATCCCTAATCTCAATGCCAAAGGCGTGGGGGTGGGGGTGGAGAAAGAAAGCTGCCTCCATACCTTTAGAAGAGGTGGTAATGTGGCCCAAGTTCAAACTGGATCAGCCTTTGCACACAGGCGGGTGGCCATTTTCATTACCACCACGCAGGCCATTTGTATGATGAAAATAGCCTCCACACCTATACACAGGTCCAAACCAGGCCGCATCTGGCCTGGGCTGTCATTCAGGAGGCCAAGCGGGGGGGGGGGCTTGGAGGAACCACCACCACCTTCCCCCACTGCCTCCAATGGTTATCCGCCTCCTCCTCTAAAAGGTATGGAAGCCATTTTCTCTTTCCACTCCCACCCCCACACCTTTTAGAATAGAGATTAAGGATGCCCCCTTTACTTGTAAAGAGGAATCCTCAAGAACTCCCCTTTACAAGTATCCCCAAACCAGCCTGAGAACCAGTTCTTAGAACCAAGGCCGATCCAGTTCAAACTTGGACCAGCACCCCGCCTTTGGTGGGCTGGCGCAGTTGAAATTTGACTGCCTGAATCAGGCCGGTTCAATTCAAACTGTGGTTCGAATCGAGCCAGCTTGCATACCCCTGCTAAGCAGATGCTTTTTCCTGTGGGTATCTGTTATTCTAGGTTCCAAAACTACTTAAAATAATCTAAATACCAAAGGATACAAATTATTCTATGATATGGAGATCCATTTTCATGGCAGTTTTCCTGCATCCTGCAACAGGATGCTTCACACAAGGTTTTCATCTAATTCGGGCCTAGAAGTTATGCCAGTGCCCAACATACATTTTCACAGCTCAGCAGTCAGGCGGTTGTCCGAAACCACACATATTAGGAGAACCCACAGACTCAGACTGCCCAAAGCCTAAGATAGAATTTAATTATATCCAGTTGCATTGCCTTCAGTGTGGCTCCCCCAAGGGGGCGTGGCATGGGCACAATGTTCCTCCTACAGAAGACCAAGGCAATTGCCCAGTGCTACTTCAGGAAGGAATGCCCTCCATGCTGCAACTATAACACCCAGGAAAGAGAATGGAACAGGTCAGTCATCTGGGTACTGAAGCGGAGGATGCTTCATCTTAGGCTACTTCAGTGGGCCTCAATAATCCTGATCAGCCAGAGCTCTTCCTTCAACTACTGCTAAACAAATGAGAATGGTGTTGGGGTCCATGAAACAATGATCTGGAACTTGCAATGGGTAACAAGTCTTTCCCTCCCTGCAGCAAAGTTGTGCGTGATTTCCCCCTTGACAGCAACAAGGACAGCTTTGAGGATTTGGTAAACTTGCCACTTGAGACTATGAGAGGTCAGAGCTGCCCTGTGTAGCAGAGGCTACTTTGGCTGTATCCATGGAACAGCAGCTGCTCAGTATCTTTGGTTCAGGTCTGTGGTGCAAGACCTGAGCCATACGAGTCCATCAGAACTCACTTATTTCAAAAAGCCACATAAAAAGGGAGCTGAAAGCCATTTGTGATCAACAAGTTGCCCACCTTTACTTTAAACTCGTAAAAGACTGCCAGCCGAATAATTGGTGAGCTGCACAGAAGTCTATGAATACATGAAGAGTTGAAAGGTTTAAACATGAAATGCACATTCTCTTCCTCACATAGAGAATTAGTATTCAGCTTTTCACTCCTTTGGAACCATTCTGGGGCATGTTCCACAAGGCAGAGAGAACACCTCCTTTCTCCGATTAATCTCTCTCTCTCTCTTCTGTTAACACCTCCTGTGTAAGATCAATACATGAGGTCCCAGTCAAGTCAAAATTGCCTTTTTCCTCTGGAGACCAAAATGGCCTTTCAAGAGGCATAATAGATTTTATCTTTAGAAGCCATTTTAGCTGCACAGGTGGCTCTCAGATTTCTACTGTATTACAATATAACTCTGTTGGTCATCAGCAGGGAAATGTGTAGAAAGTCTGCAGTCTCGTTTTCCCAAGGAAATGTTCAAGCAGAATTCAGAAGAAAAAAAAGAGGCCCAAAGTAATTTAGTAATAGAGGAGACAAGTTCATTACTAAAATTTCCCTTGTGATTATATATTAATGACAGGCTCACATTTACATGGTTAAATCCAGGAATAATTTTAGCACCTTTGACAAACTCACCTGCAGAGAACTTTTACCAACTTCTGCTCATTTTACAAAATTTTGCTATCTACTCTTTGAATTATAAAACTGATTGCAATGCTGAAAAACCACTGACACATGACAGCATACACAAAGTCTAAATACAAAGTATGCCAAAGTTAAACTCGCATGATTTAACCAGTTTTCCAGAACCAGGTAGGAAGAGGAGCAAAGGTCAGGCAAACTGGTGAAATATTCACCTTGCTATTCTAGTCTGATCAAAAGCTGCAGTGAGGATGGACAGATTTCTCACATTCCGTTAGTCTTCTGTGGATTTGCTGTGCCCAATGTACTGCTCCACCTCTCTTCCAATTGTTCTTAAGGAATTTCTACAGTTTTTATAATCAATTGAGAATTAATCCATGCAGTTGGCTTTTGCCAGATTCCCTTCCCTTCCATTTATTTTTGTGATTTTTTTTCATTCAGGTAAACCATGCACATTATTTGCACACTTTGCACAGTGTTTCAAGCATATATGAGGACAATCACTTCTAGATTTATCTCTTCCTTTCTGATGTGCATTTAAATGCACATCTGAGTACAAATGCTGGCTGTCCACAATGCTTTTATCAAATGGGATCTGCATTTGAATGTGTATCCCCATCCACATTCTGGCACAACTAATCTTACAACAAATCCTTCCAAAAGGGTGACATGAGATGGATTGGGACACAAGGTTACAATACTATGCACACTTACCAAGGAGAAAACATGCACAAGATTGGGCTACATGGCTCCACGTCCCTCTGTAAGATATTATACGTACACCAGTACTAGAGTAATGCTTCTCAATCACATCTTTTAAAATATGCCAAGTCTTAAGAGCAATACACACTTTTGTCTGCATTCTCGGGGAGATGGGTGGGGGGAGGTGTTAGAGCAAGAGAATGTGTAAGTGTACACTCATCATATCTGGCAATATTCAGTAAGGCTGTACAGAGACTCTTTGGTCACAAGGCACAGTGCAGAATTCAAGTCCTTGCTACAGACCAATATTTCATACAAGAAAACAGGCATAAATATGACAGCCTGAACAAATTTATGATGAAGGCTAGTGTTAGATTTTCCACCCAAATTAGCAATCTGCTCTTTATTAACATCAATAACCTATTTACATTTAGCAGAGACCATAAAAATAACAGTTTAATCATGATTAATTCTCCAAGGCCAAATTGTAAGAGCAAGGATCCTGACAACTCCTGGGGCATTAATATCACTGCCAGTCATTAATTCTTGTATAGGATTTCCCCAAGGAACAAAACATTAATGTACTGATTAATAACTATTATTTGTTAGGTGAATTACAGACATCTTACAGCCTCCTGGCATATCACATTAATGTAATTGCTTTGCATGGAGTAAAAAAGATTCATACTATTCATCTCCATTCTAAAGCTAAAAAGCAACTTAAAGGAGAAAAAACCCCACCCTCTCTTTGCAGCACATCGGTTAAAAGATGGAAGGTTGTGTCATGCTTAAGGTCTTTGGTGGAAAAGATCAAGAGATCTGGAGTTTTGCTCCTTGCTCTGCCAGAGTCTCTCTGGGTTACCTCAGGCAAGTCAAATCTGCCTGTGCCACCTGCTCTCCTATTCATTGCATGGCTCAACCATACCAATTTTATGCATCCTTTGCTATATTCCCTTGAATGGAGACATTTGGTGCTATTTGTTTCACACTGGGGTAAATCACAGAATATAAAAACAGGAGTTAAGCATACTGGATGAAGTCCAACAATATTACAGTATTCAGCACAACTCAGTGAAGACCTTGGTATCCTCATCCCCACTGCAAACATTCCACTCATTTCTGAGGGTGCTCATCCCATTTAAAGCAAACTGGAGTTCAGCTATACATCACTACTTGTCCTTCCCCATGTTGCTCTACAAGTTCTCTCATAAAATCAGCTACAAAGCATATCCATCATGATGCATGCAACTCACACACCAAGTCCATAAAACCCCAAAATAATTGGTGGTCAAAAATTTCAAACTATATACCTCTCTGCTGGGTTAACAAATAAAGGGCGATTTCACATGACTGTCAGCATGGCAGTAAGTCAGGGACATGTTGGGGAATTCTTAGGAATGAAGAGAGCACACTCATGGGAGGCATAATGTCTAAACCTGCCCAAGTCCAGTTCACATGCTGGAGTCTTGAGATTCACCTGAACTTCCCTTGAGATCCTCTGCCCTTGTCACTTACAAATGGGCAGAGATTCCTGTGAGAATTTCAGGTGAACCTCGGGACTCCAGCATGAGAACCAGACAAGGGCAGGTTCAGATGTCACACACACTGGGAGCATATGATCTGCATCCCCAGCATTTCCCCAACATGTTCCCAACTTAATGCCGTGCCAGCCATCATGTGAAGCCGCTCAAAGTTAAAATTCAAAATTCTAGTAATGCCTTTATTGGGACCAACCAAAATGATGCAAAATTGTGAACAAGCTGTCAAATTCTTCAGAACTCTTAATCAGCCTAGATATTAAAGAAAAGAAGCAGCAAGGGTTATTGGACTGGTTAATAGTCCTAGAAGTATGCAGTTTGTAACACTCTTAAGATGGAGTACAGGCGGAGTTAAGCATACTCATGTCAATTAGCCTCACTAGGTGCTAGAACAGGCCTGCTCAACTTTGGCCCTCCAGCTGTTTTTGGACTAAAACTCCTATAACCCCCAGCCACAGCAGTCAATAGCCAGGATTATGGGAATTGGAAGCCAACATCTGCAGGGGGGGGCGTCAAGGTTGAGCAGCCCTGTGCTAGAAATTGATCTCAGGCTGTACCTAGGGCTTCTGAGATTAAGATGACACAATTGTTCTCCCAATTCAAAATCTAGCTGTTCCACTTAAAGCACATAGGCCCCTTATAAGACAGAGAACAGACATAAAGGGAAACATGGCAGTATTTATATCAGCAAAGCTGGAAATTAGTCATAGGTGGTGCTCAAGGTAAGTCATTCATTCATTCAACATTTAACTACAACATTTCATCATCAATGTTTCACCTCTCTTGCAATATTCATCTTCATATATCACACAATAATCAGCATCTCTAATTTTTCAACCTAATGTGGTCAGGCCATTGCCTCCAGTGACTGTTGCTGGTGTCTATCTGAAGTATAGTATCTGTTGCTGGTGTCTATCTGAAGTATTGCTAGAAGTATTTGGAACACATGCAAGTTAGAGACCTGACATTCAGAATGAGGTGCAAACGTTTAAACGCTGAATCATACCTTTTAAAGCATTTTTGCTATGCAATTATCACTTCCCATTTGGTTGTGGAGATCTCAAGATTTTATTTCCCGAAGCACTATAAAAATCCTTTTAAAAGCACTGTACTGAATGTTCTTTTGTGTGTTTTTGTAACAAAATAAATAATAATCTAGACTAGATGTGGCCAAGTCTCATGGTGCCAGCTGTTCCGTTTTGGCAGCCATCTTGACACATTTCTCCATCCTTGAGAGCCCCTGATGGTGCTGACCTATGGAGAAATCTTTAATAAGCGCCACATGTTTTTCCCCTATTGTTTTGGAAATCTAACATTGCAAAAGAAAATGTAGACACAACTGCAACAGCCTTTGTAAAGCATTATTTGAGTATTATGCATTAGTAACAAAATCAAAGCTACACTCAGAAGGAGGTAAATGTATCATGCTTTCAAGCTGAAATAAGGACCTCCGGATTAGTATAAACCTTATAAAGGTGAAGGAACACAGTTGAAACTTACTAAGAAGGTTCTCACACCTTGCTAATTTAGAGATACTTTCCTTGCTTTATTGAATTGGTGTTTCTGCTATCATGGATTATGTTTCACAGCTGACAACACTTTTCATCATTTACATTACAAAAACAACTAAAAGTTGTCCAGACAAGTAACCTTAGAGCATTTCACTTCATTCCATGGTGAATAAATTACAAGTACATAGGAACATAGGAAGCTGCCATATACTGAGTCAGACCATTGGTCCATCTAGCTCAGTATTGTCTTCACAGACTGGCAGTGGCTTCTCCAAGGTTGCAGGCAGCAATCTCTCTCAGCCCTATCTTGGAGAAGCCAGGGAGGGAACTTGAAACCTTCTGCATTTCCCAGAGGCTCCATCCCCTGAGGGGAATATCTTGCAGTGCTCACACTTCTAGTCTCCTATTCAAATGCAACCAGGGCAGACCCTGCTTAGCTAAGGGGACAAGTCATGCTTGCTACCACAAGACCAGCTCTGTAACAGCCTTTGCATGTTTGCAAAGTAACAGCCTTTGCATGTTTCCCATTCTCATGAATTTCCTCCTCCAAGCATTGTGCACTTGGGCTTTCTCTCCTAAAATATCCCTAAATTTGTACAATTGCACTAGTGCCAAACAGTTGTGCCAAATACTTATAAGAGGAAATATAGGACCGTGAAGTAGCTGGGAGGGGATAGTAAGTGGAGCAGCTGCCTTATTCTATAGTTGAAATTAGCTGAATATATTAATAATGTTGTCTACTGTAAGTGGGTACAGTAGCACAAATCCAACATAATTTTACCAAACCAACTCAAAATACACAAGTGAATAAAGCTCCAATATATTAAACCAAAAACCTTTGGTTTAAAATGACAGTTAAGCTGCTTTACATTTTCACTCATGTTCTAAAAAGAATGAAAATTGCAAGTTAAGGTGCCCATGTTCATTCCACGACATACAAGCTGTAAAGACTTTGTACAGACTGGTATATGAAGATGGCTTTCGAAAGGAGGCTCCATGCACCTCCAGTTTGCCCTGGTCTTTCAGTTGGACATTGGGCTGGGGAGGGATGCATCCAGGCTGACATTTAACAAGTACAGTTTCCCTAATCACTTCCTGGTGAATTTCTGCCTGATGCATCCCTGTGCACCTCTGTGTACAGTCCTGCGTGTGCACAGGAGCACACAGAGGCGCACAGAGGTGCGCACAGGCACATAGATATATGCACAGGTGCTCCCTCACCCATTCCGGTGTGCTCTTCACCCTGTCTCCTGGCCAGCCGGAATTCCCTGTCAGCTGCCCGGCCCCCAGGGCTTAGATGGCTTCTGCACATGCACAGAGGCTATCTGAGTCCTGGGGCTGGAGGCCAGGGCAGCTATCAGGAAGTGCCAGCTTGCCAGGATGAGGCACGCCAGAAGGGAGCAGCGGGCAGGAGCAGCTGCAGCAGGAAGTGGCCTGCAAGAAAATTGTCCACTATCAGCATACGCCATCTGAGCACTAGGAGCAGGGCAGCTGGAGGGGCAGAGAGGCGAGGAGAAGAAGGCCACAGCTACACTGGGCCAGCCCTGGAGTGTGTGCTGCGGTCCTGAAGGGACTGAGTAGCCATCAAGTCAGAGGAGCAGGGTCGGGGCAGCTGGAGGGGCAGAGCAGTGAGTCAGACGCCATGTTTTTTTGTAGGCAGCACTGTGGGTACTGTAACCTCAAACTTGCTACTGCACAGACTCTGTTAGCACTAAGAATGCATTTTTCTGCCTCTTAAAACCCAACTTTGAGGATCACTTGTAAAACAACAATCAATTGGGTCCTAGGGGGGTATACAAAAGGCACTTTTCTAGCATGCAGTCTAAAGGCTGAAATTATGCAAATGGACTACAAAACCACTGAAATAGCACTTCCTCAGTTCGATAAAAATGTCACCAACTCTTTAAACGAGAAAAACTTTAAACAGTTCTATCTATCTATGATACTATCTATCCATCCATTCATTCATTCAATTTATATGCCGCCCTTCCAAAAAAGGCTCAGGGCGGGCTACATCAAAATAAAAACAATTAAAATCAATTAAGAGTTAAAATCAAAATGATAAAAACAGCATAAAACTAATTAACAGTTAAAACATTTAAACAGTTAAAAACCCTGGAGAACCAGGCCGAACACTTACAGCAGTTAAAAACCATTTACAACAGATTAAAAACCCTGGGAGGCCAGGCCAAACAAATAGGTTTTAAGGGCTCTCCTGAAGGCCAGCAATGAATTCAGATTACAGATTTCTGCCGGGAGTGCATTCCACAGCCCTGGGGCAGCTACAGAGAAGGCCCGCCTCTGAGTTGCCACCAGACAGACCAGTAGTAACTAGAGACGGACCTCCTCAGATGTCCTTAACGTGCAGTGGGGATCACGAAGAAGAAGGCATTCTCTAAGATAACCCAGACGTAAGCCGTTTAGGGCTTTAAAGGTAACAACCAGCACTTTGTATTTTGCCCGGAAACATATCGGCCATTAGTGTAACTGTTTCAAAACAGGCATAATATGGTCTCTTCAGGTTGCCCCAGAGACCAATCTGGCTGCCGCATTTTGAACTAATGGAAGTTTCCGAACTACATACAAAAGACAGCCCCATGTAGAATGCGTTCCAATTGTCGAGCCTGGAGGTTACCAGCTGATGCACCACTGTTCTGAGGTCATCCTCTTCAAGGATGAGGCACAGCTGTCGATCAGTCGAAGTTGATAGAAAGCACTCCGAGAGGGCCGACAAAGTATGTCCCTCTTTCTCCTTCAGATGAGAGGGAGAGGGGGGAAAGATGGGAGGATGACATCTTGCGACCAATGGAAGGCCGAGCTGACCTTGGAAAGGTAGGGACCAGCTTGAGAACTACCTAGTCCAGCTGAAAGATGCCGAGTTCTTTGTGGACCGAGAGGGCCCCCAGTTCCGCAATCCTGCATACAGAGGTAATAGCTACAAGAAAAATGGCCTTATATGACAAAAGCTTCTGAGGTATAAAATGAAGAGGTTCAAAGGGAGCCTTGGTCAGGGCATTAAGTACCCTGTTCAAATTCCACGAGGGGAAGTATTGGATTGGAGGCAGAGCAAGGATGGATACGCCCTTGAGAAAATGGCGAATGTGAGGGTGTAGAACTGAGGAACTGGAGGAAGAGAGATCCAGTACAGATGCCAGGGCGGATGTCTGATACTTGAGAGTACTGGGGTGGAGGTGGAGGTCCAGGACAGATTAGAGGAAAGAAAGTACCTCTAGAACGCCTCACGCAAATGGGTTGAGATGTTTCCTTTGAGCCCAAAGTGAGAAAGCAGACCATGTCGCTTGGTAGATTTTGTTAGTTGAAGGGCAGCAAGAGGACAAGATAGTGTTCTGGACTGCTGTGGAGTAGCCCTTCCTGGCTAGGGTTGAGTGCTCAACTTCCAAGCTCAAAGATGGAGCCACCTGAGGTCCAGAGATGACCCTGAGAAAGTAAGTCTTTCCAGAGTGGGAGGTGCCATGGAGATTGATCTGAGAGAGCCACCAGGTCTCCTGGACCAGTGTGGAGCAATCAGGATCAGGTTTACCTGTTCTACCTGTAACTTCTGGAGCACCTGTGCTATGATCACTGTTGGAGGGAATGCATACAGAAGCATCTGTAGCCATGGGGCAGTGAAAGCATCCATCACTTCCAACAGAAATGAGTGGAATCTGGTGAAGAACCATGGTAGGAGAGAATTGACTGCAGGGGAAAACAGGTCTATCTCAGGAAGGCCCAGGTGGGTCATCATGCACACCCAATGCAGAGTCCATTCACCTAGGTTGACAGACTGGCAACTGAGCCAGTCAACTTGGCAATTGGATACCCCAGTGAGCTATTCAGCTAAAATGGAGGCAAGGTGGCATTCCACCCATCGGAATAGTCAGTACAACTCTGCTATCAGTGCTCACGACCGGGTGCCACCCTGGTGATTTATGTGGGATTTGGTGATCACGTTGACGTTTGATGATGAGAGGAAGGAAGTGAAGGAGGGCTAGCCAGACTGCCTGGAGCTCCAACCAATTGATGTGCTGACTTTTGTTGAGCGACCACCTTCCTTGTGCGAAAGATTGTTGCACTGTGCTCCCCATCCTGTCAGACTGGCATCTATGGTGATGACGACACAGACTGGATCCAATGGGTAAGGGCCCTGCTGATCGCTGAGGAGAGCCACCATCAAAAAGACCATTGAACTGTCAGAAGAAGAGGTACCTGCTTGTGGGTGCATGCCACGATTATTTATTTATTTATTTATTTACCTGTCAGATTTGTACCCTGCCCCAAACGTTTGACTCTGGGTGGTTAACAATAACATAAAAACAAGTTAAAGACAAGTTAAAAGCATTCACAAACACTTAAAACAATTTAGATAATTTAAAATCAAACACAGATTAAAACCTAAAATTTTAAAAAGCTGAAAAAGCTTGGGTGAAGTTTTCAAAAGCTTTAAAAAAATTGTCAGAGATGGGGAGGGTCATATTTCAATAGGGAGCGCATTCCACAATCTTGAGGCTGCAACTGAAAAGGCTCGCCCTCGTGTGGCCACCAGCTGAACTGGCAGCAACTGGGGACAGACCTCTCCAGATGACCTCAGTGGGTGGTGGGACTCATAATGAAGAAGGCATTCTCAGGGCCCAACTGTTTAGGGGCTTTATAGCTTATAACCAACACTTTGTATTTTGCCCGGAAACCTACTGGCAGCCATTATAGCTCTATCAACAAAGGAGTAATGTGGTCTCTCCGAGATGACCCAGAGACCAACCTGGCCACCACATTCTGTACCAACTGGCGTTTCTGGACTACGTACAAAGGCAGCCACACACAGAGCACACTGCAGAAGTCAAGTCTGGAGGTTACCAGCATATGTACCACTGTTGATCCTGGAAAGGCAGAAGAAGCCACTGCAAGGGTTGTGAGTGCCATCTGTCCCATGAGGTGCATTCTAGGCAAGCTATCATGGACCCTAGGATCTGAGACAGAAGCATCAGGTCAACCAAATGTGCCTGCAGAAGGGCAAGGAACAAGGACACTATCTTTTCTCTGCACTCCAGAGGAAGAGACACTGTCTCCTGAACTGTGTTGAAGAGAGCACCCAGATTCTGGAAGGACTGGGAAGGGAGAAGATGGCTTTTTGCATGACTGATTAGGAATCCATTGATGCAGAGACAATCGACGGTGAGGCGGACACCCTGCCTGGCCTGTTGTGAGATCAAATCAGGAGATCGTCCAAAATAGGTGTACAGGAATGCCACACAACCTCAGATCAGTGATTGGGGCCCCCATGATTTTTGTGAAGACATGTGGGTCAGATGATAAGCCAAAGGAAAGCGCTCTGTACTGAAAGTGTTGATGATGAGGAATTTCTGGTAGTCTGGGTGTCACACCCTCGATCTCGGATAGTGAGGAGGAAGGTGAAGCTGACAGCCTTTCAGCTGATGCAGGGGTGCCTGCGGGGCAGAGCCCGGCTGTCAGTTCCCAAGAGATGGCTGAGGAAGGTCCGGCTGATGTTTCAGAGCAGGCACAGCAGTCTGAGGCAGCAGAGACAACGATGGACAGACTAGAAGATGAGCTGTGCAGGCAACCCCCACTGATTCCACAGCAAAGGCGTGTCACAAGGTGAAGAGCACAGCTGGAAACTATCAGGAGGAGTAAACGCCTCTTGCAGTGGGCTGATAAGCCTTGAATCCCTGCCAGCTGAGAGTTATCAGCTTGGACTATAAAGCACGTCAACAGCTTTCTGTTAGCCGCTGGAAGACAACATTTGTCAACCCTCGTGTCGACAGCTTTCAGCCCAAGCCTGATATAGAGAACTATTCCGAGCCGTGTTTCGTTTCTGCAGCCCAGTTTGTATTGTGGACTATCTTCCTGGACTTCCCTTCCGGGTGGCCAGATTGCTGACACTGGGAAGATAGATATGTGGAGATATCTATCGGCAGGTCCACGGATGTCATTGGGTCCAACTGCTTCCTTAATGGTCCACAGGGTTTCCACACACAAGTTTCTCTTCTTGATGAATCTCTTTAGTGCTTGAGGTCCAGTACAGATCTCTATGAGCAATCCTGTTTTGGCACAAGAAATAAAATGAAAGCCTTGACACATGTCTATCAAGGGAACTGCTTCCATTGCCTAGATTTGAGAGAGATAGCCTGATTCATCCAAAGATGTTTATCTGGATTCTTGGACCTGGGGGAGGCAATCTAGTGGTTGGGGGGGTGGAGGATAGGTCTAGGGAGTATTCGTTGGACACGATGTTGAGCACACAGTGGTCTTGTGTGGTGGTGGACCATTTGGGGCAAAGAGAAGGAATTTGTTTCTTCACTGTTCCCTCATTGTTTCCTACTGGACTGCAGCTGGGATGAGAAGGGGTGAGAATTTGGGGGCCTTGGAGGTCCTCTGCTGCACTGTCTCCACTGTTTGAGGCCTTTGATACCAGACTTGAAGCTGGTATCACGATTGTCCTTGTATGGTCCCCTGAAATTTCCCTTGAATTGCCTATTGGGGTGAAAGTAAGACAGGTGAGGTCTAAACAACATGCGGAAATCCTTCCGGCTCAGCATAGCCTTCTTCTTGTCCCTAGTCTCCACCAGAATAGGGTCTAGAGAATCTCTAAAAATCTCTACCTGGCATGTATACTTTCTGGCTGAGAAAGGCTGGGGGCCCAGTGTGATCCCAGCTTCTCCCTCCTGGGTACTCTGTTGAGGAGCAGGTGAGGGACCGGGGGTGGAGAAGTGGAGTGGCTGTGGTCTCTAAGAATAATATCTCCTTTACCATGATCCCTGTTGGAGTATCAGACCATGTGTGTACTTACGTTTGGGGACCAGGGATAGATTGGGGCTTCTGTTGGTGTACCGATCGCCCCAGTGCTCAACGGAGTCCCTAACTGAGCTGACGGATTTAGTGTTGCCCCTAGGCTTGTGGTGCTGGGGGACTTCAATGTTCATTTCGGGACCAATTTGTTCGGGGCGGCTCCGGAGTTCATAGCGGCCATGACGACTATGGGCCTATCCCAAAGGGTCTCAGGACCGATGCACATTGCAGGTCACACGCTTGATTTGGTCTTTCACTCTGATCAGGGTGGTGTTCCATGGGTGGGGACTCCTGTGATTTCCCCATTGTCATGGACGGACCACCATCTGGACTCTCAGTCACACCCCACCTTCGCAGGGGCGAGGGACCTATTAGGATGGTCTGCCCGAGAAGGTTATTGGATCTCATAGGATTTCAAGAAGCCTTGGAGAGATTTAGTGTTGGCTCTGCTGGTGATCTTGTTGATGCCCTGGTGGAGAACTGGAACAGCAAACTCACCGGGGCAGTAGATATGATCGCTCCTAAGCGTCTTCTCTGATCCGCTTCAAAATTGGCCCCTTGGTATAAAGAAGAATTAAGGAGGCTGAAGCGGCAAGGCAGACAACTGGAGCGCAGGTGGAGAAAAACTCCGCTTGAATCCGACAGATTGCAACATAGAGCTCATTTGAAGATCTATGCTCAGGCAATACGTGCAGGAAAGAAGCTACTCTTTTCTGCCTGTATTGCATCCTCAAGTTCACATTCAGCGGAGTTGTCCAGGGTTGTGAGAGGGCTAGTATGTGCCCCTCCTCCCTTGAATCAGAATCTGGAACCATAGATTACCCACTGTGATGTGTTTAATGAATTCTTTGTGGGGGAAATCTCTCGTATTCGGGCCGACTTAGATTCCGTCTCCACAATTACTTCAGTGTCTGATGTGGAGGTGTCCAGCAACTCCTCTTATGAGGTTAGGTTGGATCAGTTCCAGTTTGTGACTCCTGAGGATGTGGACAAGCTGATTGGAACGGTGCGGACCACCACCTGTCCACTTGACCCTTGACCCACTTAACTCCCTTGCCTGACATGGCTTATACTATCTGGCAGGGTGGTTGTTGTAGAAGGTCTGGTAGAGATTACAAATCTGAAGGAAGGTAGGATGTCTCCTGGTCTTAAGGAGCCAATTATTAGACCTCTTCTGAAGAAGCCTACCTTGGATCTCTCAGAGCTGAGTAACTACAGGCCTGTCTCCAACCTTCCGTGGCTGGGCAAGGTAATTGAGAGGGTGGTGGCCTCCCAGTTCCATACAGTCTTGGAGGAAACCGATTATCTAGACCCATTTCAAACTGGCTTCTGGGATGGCTATGGGGTGGAGACTGCCTTGATCAGCCTGATGGATGATCTCCAACAGAGAACTGACAGAGGAAGTGTGACTCTGTTGGTCCTTTTGGATCTCTCAGCAGCTTTCAATACTATCAACCATAGTAGCCTTCTGGAGCCTCTGAGGGGGTTGGGGGTGAGGGGTACTGCTCTGCAGGGGTTCCGCTCCTACCTCTCGGGCAAGTTCCAGATGGTGTCCCTTAGAGACTGTTGTTCTTCAAAATCTGAAATTTTGTATGGTGTCCCTCAGGGCTCCATATTTTCTACATTGTTGTTTAACATCCACATGAAACCGCTGCGAGAGATCATCAGGAGATTTGGTTCAGGGTGTTATCAGTATGCTGATGACACCCAAATCTATTTCTCCATGTCAGCATCATCGGGAGAAGGCATAACTTCCCTAAATGCCTGCCTTGAGTCGGTAATGGGCTGGATGAGGGATAACAAACTGAGACTGAATCCAGATAAGACGGAGGTACTCATTGTGCGGGGTCAAAACTCGGTAGACGATTTTGATCTGCCTGTTCTGGATGGGGATCACACTTCCCCAGAAGGAACAGGTACGCAGTTGCTTCTGGATCCGAGTCTCTCCCTGGTGTCCCAGGTTGAGGAAGTGGCCAGAGGTGCCATCTATCAGCTTCGGCTGATATGCCAACTGCATCCATTTCTTGAGCTAGATGACCTTAAAACAGTGGTATATCTGCTGGCAACCTCCAGACTGGATTACTATAATGCGCTCTATGTGGGGCTGCCCTTGTATGTAGTCCGGAAACTACAGTTGGTTCAGAATGCGGCAGCAGGCTGGTCTCTGGGACATCTAGGAAAGACCATATTACTCCTATATTGAAGGAGTTATACTGGCTGTCAATATGTTTCCGGGCAAAATACAAGGTATGGGTCATAACGTATAGAGCCCTAAACAGCTTGGGCCCTGGGTATTTAAGAGAACATCTTCTTCGTTATGAACCCCACCACTCATTGAGATCATCAGGAGAGGTCCGTCTGCATTTGCCACCGTCTTGTCTGGTGGCTACTCAGGGACGGACCTTCTCCATTGCTTCCCCAAGGCTTTGGAATGCGCTCCCTAGTGAAATAAGAGCCTCCCCATCTCTGACAGCTTTTAAAAAGTCTTTAAAGATGCATCTGTTCACCCAGGCTTTTAACTGATACTGTTTTGATTGTTTTTAACGTTGTTTTAAAGCATTGTTTTAAAAAAAATTAAATTGTGTTTTAAATTTCTTGTTTTGTTTTTAATTAATGTTTTAATGTTTTTATCTGTTGTAAACCGCCCAGAGACATAAGTTTTGGGTGGTTTAAAAATATGTAAGCAAGTAAGTAAGTAAGTAAGTAAGTAAGTAAATAAATAGCTTGCTGCCTGTGAATGGGGAAGAGGCAATGGTTAATTTGGATTCAGTATCAACATGCCAGTTCTTGAGCCAAAGGCATCTACAGACTGCTACTCCTGAGACCATGGCTCTTGAGGCCTGTTGAATACAATCCAGGCTGGGATCTGCCATAAGGGCTGCTGCCTTGGCCAATTTGTTGATGCCGTATCTAAGCTTAGGATTCTGTGGAGGAACGAGTTGTATGAGTTCTTTTGCCCAGAGGATGGAAGCTCTGGCAAATACTGAACTGGTGGCTAGGGATGGGTCCGGACCGGTCTGGGGGCCATTAAAAAAGCCTCCGGACCAGTCCAGACCGGTCCGGAGCTGGGTGGTTCGGTCCGGGGGTGGAGGGTACCTTTAAGAGCGGCGGGAGGGTCTACTTACTTCTCCCGCCGCTTTCCCGCTTGGCGCCGTAATCTTCAAAGTAATTGGGGCGGCAGGACACCTCCCTGCCGCCCCTTCCCCGACGTTACTTGCAAAAAACCCCAGCAGTCCTTTGTGCGCGCGCACGTCAGAATTAAGGCAGGCTTCCCCCTAATCTCCATAAGTCCAACCTTACAGAGGACTCTGCTAGGGAGGTAAGGTGCAAACAAGTACAATCCTATCTGTCTCTAAAAGGGCTGTGTGCCTATTGAGAACTGGACACAGAAGCCCTCACTATCCTGCATCATCTTACTAAAAAGGAGAGGGGGAAGCAGCATATTAAAAAAAACCCTAAAGAAACAGTAAAATATCACTAAATTCAGTCGCCACAGAAGTCTCTTCTTCTTTTAATTATCTGGTGCATATTCTGGACAAGTCATGCATTCATTTTTACTGTTGGCAGACAGATTTTAATTTCATTCTGACAAGAAAGATACAATGGAGCAAATGTCAGACATGATATCACTAACTAATGGTACAAACTTAGACAGAAATTATTTCCCTCCAGTCACTTTATCATTTGCAAGGTCTCAATGGACAGGTCTAATCACTATTTTTTTATATAGTCATCAAGCTTTTAAGTACCAAGAGATATAAAACAAACAAACAAAAACTCTAAGAAAATAGAGACAGCAAGCTAGGTCTAAAATACAAATAGAGGCATGTGATTAATTCAGTTTTAAGCTGATGAATTCACCCACAATATCTGTGACCCCTAATATCACTATTTAAAAGCAAACAAAGAAACCCAACTGGGTTCTTCATAAGAGGCTTTTAGGACATGTACAATATAAATGAGCATTAACATTATTCAAGTCATATTCACTTAACTGGGGAGGGGGAGAACTATGCTGCTTCTCCTCCTGCTCCCAAGGGTAAAAGTTCCTCTAAGATTACTTCCATCCGGAACATTATATGGGCAACATTTATAGCTGTATAGCTTAAAAACAGACACACACCACCTATTATACAGATGCACTTGAAGAGCCTGTGGTGTGTACAAACTGGTGTATTCACTGCCATGTAACACATACCTAATATGTTCAATCTAACTATGCAATTTCCTAGGCTGACCCTTTTTAGTCCAAACAGTAGAATGTGGAGTTTACAATATCAGCTTGGGTGGCAAAGTCCAAACTACAGACTGCAGAAGGCCTGTAGCACATAATCCTGTGCCACTTCTTTTTTCGTGGAATTACTTTCTGCTCAGGTGCTAAGACATATAACAAACAGTGAAGTCACCTACCTATCAATGCTTAATAATTCAAGCAACAAGCACTATCCTAGCACATCAAATCTCTTTAGGCAGAATAATGACCTATGCTTGACAACAAACGGGGCAGTCCAAGGTATTATTGTGACACTTGAGACAGGGTGCCAAATGCTGCTGCCATGCTCTTCAACAACATCACTTTCAAAATTGACTCTTGCAAACTTGTAAGTGGCGTGGGGGAGAGGAGTAGGAGGGAAGGATGCCGGCAGCCTCATCTCATGATTCTTGCAAGCTTTGCAAGGGGTGTGAAGAGAAGACAGTAGCCTTCTCATAGTGGCATCTGGTGGGCCACAGTGTGAAACAGGAT